>NW_026652276.1:88413964-88543224 GCF_009828535.3 Hylobates moloch
CTGCACTCCTGAGTCTCCTAGACCACAGGGAACAAGAAAAGACTTTTAAACTTGGAAATATTCAGCATCTCTCTCACTAGACTTAAAGTGAGCATTCTGATTATGAGCAGAGGCAGCTGTTTCAGACTGTCTCCTTGGTGAAGGACAGAATAAGTGGGACAAACTTTGGCTCTCAGCTTCTCTGCAAGAAAATAAGAAACTGGAACACACATCTAACACCGTAGCCTCTCTAGCTGAATCCCAAGAGACTGGGTGCTATTCCAACTCTCTCAAGGCAATAGCATGACTTGGCAATCACGAATTTCTTGGGGATTGATATGCTTTGGCTGTGTCCCCACCCAAATCACATTTTGAATTGCAGCTCCCATGATTCCCATGTGTTGTGGGAGGAACCCAGTGGGAGGTAATTGAATCATGGGGGTGGGTTTTTCCCATGCTGTTCTCCTGAAAGTAAGTCTCATGAGATCTGATGGTTTTATAAAGGGGAGTTCCCCTACACAAGCTCTCTTGCCTGCTGCCTTGTAAGATGTGCTTTTGCTTCTCCTTTGCCTTCTGCCATTTTGTGAGGCTTCCCCAGCCATGTGGAACTGTAAGTCAATTAAACCCGTTTCCTTTATAAATTACCTAGTCTCAGGTATTTCTTTATTAGCAGTGTGATAATGGACTAATACAGTAAATTGGTACCATCACAAGCCTGGAGACATAGGATGAAAAAATTTTTCATAGGCCAGCCCAGGGCCTTATTGCTTTATGCAGTCTTGGGACTTGGTGCTCTGCATCCCAGCCATGGCTAAAAGGGGCCAATGTAGAGCTCAGACTGTTGCTTTAGAGGGTGCAAGCCCCAAACTTTGGTGGCTTACACATGGTGTTGGGCTTGTGGGTGCAAAGAAGTCAAGAATTGAGGTTTGGGAATCTCTGCCTAGGTTTCAGAGGATGTGTGAAAATGCCTGAATGTCCAGACAGAGGTATGCTGCAGGAGTTCAGCCCTCACGGAGAACCTCTTGCTAGGGCAATGTGGAAGGGAAATGTGGGGTGTGAGCCCCCACACAGAGTCCCCCCTGGGCATTGTCTAGTGGATCTGTGAGAAGAGGGCCACCGTCCTCCAGACCCTAGAATGGTAGATCCACCAACAGCTTGCACCATGTCCTGGAAAAGCCAAAGGCACTCAGTGCCAGCCTGTGAAAGCCGTAAGGAGTAGGGCTGTACCCTCTACCTTGCAAAATCACAATGGTGGAGCTGCGCAAGACCATGGAAACCCAACTCTTGCATCAGCAAGACCTGGATGTGAGATACGGAGTCAAGGGAATCATTTGGGAGCTTTAAGATTTGACTGCCCCACTGGATCTCAGACTTGCATGAAGCCTGTAGGCCTCTTCATTTGGGCCAATTTCTCCTATTTGGGACAGCTCTATTTTCTGAATGACTGTACCCCCCATTGTATTTAGGAAGTAGTTAACTTGCTTTTGATTATACAGGCTTATAGGCAGAAAGGACTTGGCTTGTCTCAGATGAGACTTTGGACTGTGGACTTTTGAATTAATGCTGAAATGAGTTAAGACTTTGGGGGACTGTTGGGAAGGCATGATTGGTTTTGAAATGTGAGGACATGAGGGGCTCACATTTGGGAGAGGCCAGAGGTGGAACAATATGGTTTGGCTCTGTCTCCACCCAAATCTCATCTTGAATTGTAGCTCCCATGATTCCCACATGTTGTGGGAGGAATCTGGTGGGAGATACTTGAATCATGGGAGTGGTTACCCCCATGCTGCTGTTCTTGTGATAGTAAGTCTCATGAGAGCCGATGTTTTATAAAGGGGCATTATCCTACACAAGCTCTCTTTCCTGCCTCCATGTAAGATGTCACTTTCCTCCTCCTTTGCCTTCCACCATGATTGAGAGGCCTCCCCAGTCATGTGGAACTGTGAGTCAATTAAATCTCTTTCCTTTATAATTACCCAGTCTTGGGTATGTCTTTACTAGCAGTGTGAGAATGGACTAATACAGGGACCAATAAAAGCAAAGCAGATTGAACAAACAAAGTGTTTTGAGGCACGTAGAATCTCCAGCTATGCTAATTGGGAGGAACATCTCCAACACAAGACCAGTCTAGTAAGACTAGGAGAGGTGATTCTTTTATGTAAGGTACTGAAGCCCACAGAGTCAAGGAAAACGAATAGGAAAATATGAATCAAATAAAAGATAAGATAAATCTCTAGAAGCCAACCCTGATGAAATGGAGACATAGAATTTACTCTATAGGCAGTTCAAAAGAACAGTAATAAAGATGCTCACTGAGGTGCGGAGCACAACACATGAGCAAACTGAACGTTAAAACGGAGATAGGAAATATTGGAAAACACCAAACGGGAATTATTGAGCTGAAGAATATAATAATAACAATTCAAAAGAGGGGTTCAACAGCCAAGTAGAACAAGCAGAAGATGGATTGATGAACTAGAAAACACGTCATTGGAAATCATCCAATCTGGGGTGGGGGCAAAAGGAAGCATTGTTAAGAATCACTGGGCTGTGGCCCAGTTGGCCCTCAGAGGTAAAGGCAGGGTGGGCCCTCAATGGGGCAGCTGGAGGAGCATGGACCGCCCCACAGGCAGGTAGGTGATGTTCTCAGAGTATGAGAGCTGGTATGCAATGTCTCGCAGCTTCCAGCTTACACAGCTCAATCAGGCTGTCCCCGCTGTGGCCAGTGAGTTGGGGATCAGCTCTGCTGTCTTGGAGTTGCCACTGGCAGAGATGATGGCTGCCTTTTTCTGATGCTCAGCCTTTTCCACCACAAATCTGGCCCTCTCTGCTTCCTGCTAAGCCAATTGTTTGGCTTCCACCGCTTCTGTGAACTCCTTCCCAAAGGTCAGATGTGTCAAGGACATGCCATCCAAAGGTGGCTGCTTGCCCAAAGGTGGGTGGATGTGCCCAAAGATGACCTGCAAGGTCATCACTCACCTGCCTGGAGACCAGCTCTCTTTGGGTGATCAGTTCTCCTGCCTCAAAGTGAGCCACCACTGACTTGAGGGTCTTGGTAGTGATGGATGGCAGCACACAGTCATTGCAGTCCTCTCTGATGCTGGTGAAGATGTGAGCAAACTGGCTAGCAACAGGCCAGAAGAGGATATAAAGTGTGATGTTGACATTCTGTAAGTCTTTGCTACCAGTGATGACTGGCACATTACGTGGTCAAGAACATCAGTTAAAGAAAATTGGTTTCTGTACCCACGGCATGAGAAAGTGAGTCCCTTCCTGTACCACAATGTCCTGTATGCCACAGAATCAGTCAAAGATGGCAGCTCTGTGTCCAGCATCCACATTGTATAAGGCAGAGTTCACCACGCCTCCTACAACAGCTATAAGGCCAGGCCAAACTTGCTAGTAGACTCAAACACGCTGGCAGCCATGTTTCCTTCTGCTGGACCCTCTCACACCTGCTTCCACTCTGACCACATTTTTATATATTTTTGTTTCTACTTAGGGGTATTTTTTCCTTTAGTTTGAAGAACTCCTTTTAGTATGTCTTGTAAGGCATGTCTAAATGCCAAAATGAAGAACCCAAAGCACATGATCATCTGAGTAGAAGCAGAAAAATTTTTTTGACAAATTCAATATCCCTTTATGTTAAAAACTCTCAAAAAACTAGGTATAGAATAAATGTACCCCAATACAATAAAAACCATGTATGATAAGGCCACAGCTAATATCAGACTCAACAGTGAAATGCTGAAATCTTGTCCTTAAGGTCAGCAACAAGAATGCCCAATCTTGCCACTTATATTCAACATAGCACTTGAAATCCTAGCCAGAGCATTTAGGCAAGAATAAGCTAAAGACATCATATATGAAAAGAAGAAGTGAAATTATCTCTCTTTGCTGATGACATGATCTTATATGTAGAAAGCCCTAAATGCTCCACCAAAAAAAACTGTTAGAACTGCTAAACAAATTTGTAGGTTACAAAATCAAAATACAAAAATCACTGGTATTTCTACACATTAATAATGAGCTATTTTAAAAAGAAATGGAAAATAACAATCCTATTTACAATAACATAAGAAATACTTATGAGTAAATTTAGCCAAGGAGGTGAAAGATGTGTTTATTGAAAATTATAAAACGTTGATTAAAAAATTGAAGACATAGATAAATAAAAATATATCCCATGGTCAGGTTATATTGGTAGAACGTTCATATTACCTAAAGTAATCTACAGATTCCACACAAAACCTATCAAAATTGCAATGTTATTTTCACAGAAATATAAAAAATAATCCTTAAGTTCATATGGAAGCAGAAAAGACTCTGAATACCCAAAGCAATTTTGAACAAAAAGAGCAAAGCTTGAGCATCACATTTCCTGATTTCAAAATACACTATAAAGCTATTATAAATCAGAAAAGCATGGGACTGGCATAAAAACAAACACATAGACCAGTAGAACAGAATCAAAAGCCCAGAAATAAACCTAAGTATTTATAAATTGATTTTCAACAGAAGTGGCAAGAACACATAATAAGGGAAAGAGAATGTCTTTAATATGTGATGTTGGGAAAACTTGATATCCACATGCAAAAGAATAAATCTGTGCTATTTCACACCATATACAAACATCAACTCAAATTGGATAAAATATAGACTTAAATATAAGACTTGAAACTGTAAAGTTCCTCAAAGAAAACATGGAGAAACAACTCCACGATATTAGTCTGGGCAATGATATCTTGGCTAGGACTCCAAAAGTATAGGCAACAAAAGCAAAAAGAGACAAATTAAATTGCATCAAAGTAAAAAGCTCTTGCATAACAAAGGAAACAACAGAGTGAGGAGACAACTCATGGATTGGGAGAAAATATATGCAAACCATGTCTGATAAAGAGCTAGTATCAAAAATAAGGAATTCAAACAACTTAACAGCAAAAATACTAATAACCCAATTTCAAAATAGGCAAGTGATCTGAACAGATAATTCTCAAAAAAAAGATACGAATCGCTAACATATATGAAAAAATGTGCAACATCACTAATCATTAAAGACATGGAAATTAAAACCACATAAGATATCACCTCACATCTATTAGAATGGCTATTATAAAAAAGATGAATGATAATAAGTGTTATATTTCAAAGTTATTCTCCAACTCCTCATTCTCCACATTAGAATGTGGAGAAAAGGGAACCCTTGTACACTGTTGGTGGAAATGTATATTTGTACAGCTATTTTGGGAGATAGTTTGATGGTTCCTCAATAAGCTAAAACTGGAATTACCATATGATCCAGCAATCCCACTTCTGGGTATATATTCAAAGGAATTGAAATTCATATATGAAGGAGATATCTGCATTCTCATGTGGATTTCAGCATTACTCAGAATAGCCAAGATACGGATGCAACCAAAGTACCTGCCATCAATGGCTAGATGGATAAAGAAAATGTGAGATATATATATATATACACACACACAATATATATGATAATTATATAATATATAATATTATATAATTATATAATATATATCATATATATTGTGTGTGTATATATATATATATATGCACAATGGCATGTTACACAGCCGAAAAAAGGAAGGGAATTATGTTATTTGTGATAATATGGATGGAACTGGAGCACATTATGCTAAATGAAATAAGCCAGGCACAGAAAGATAAATATTTTACAAATTCACTTACATGAGGAATCTAGAAGAGTCAATCTCATAGAAAGAGAAAGTAGATTACCAGGAATCGGGGAGAGATGGGGAAAGACAAGATGTTGGTCAAAGGATAAAAAACTTCAGTTAGACTGGAAGAATAAGTTTTAGTGATCTATTGCACTGCAGGGTGACCACAGTTAATGATGATGTATTTTATATTTCAAAATTGCTTAAATAGTATAATTTTAACATCTCATCACACATATAAAAATAAGTTGGGGAGGTGATGGATATGTTAGTTGACTTGATTGGCTCTTTCTATAATGTGTACATAGATATAACAACACAATGTATCTTACAAATATACACAGTTATTATGTGTTAATTACAAATAAACATAAAAATAAAAGAATATATGTACTTTCCCTTACTTATTATGTCCTCCCTATTAGGCACAGCCCACATTTGTTTTCTTCCTATAAACAGTTTTTGACTATGATAGTTTTCATTTATCTCAAATTTTCACTGATTTATAGAACTTACTATCTATCTACCTCTGTATCACCCCACTGAGTTCTCAATTCTATAGTTTGTCATCTAGATAAATGTTCATGTATATGTATGTGGATGTGAGGATGTGTGTATGTGTGTGTGTGTGTGTGTATATGTGTGTATTTTGTATATATTAGCCTTATAGCCCCACTCATGTTATCTCTTTAAGAAAAAGCATCACTGGCCGGGCGCGGTGGCTCACGCCTGTAATCCCAGCACTTTGGGAGGCCGAGACCAGCGGATCACGAGGTCAGGAGATTGAGACCATCCTGGCTAACACGGTGAAACCCCGTCTCTACTAAAAATACAAAAAATTAGCCAGGCGTGGTGGTGGGCGCCTGTAGTCCCAGCTACTCGGGAGGCTGAGGCAGGAGAATGGCGTGAACCCGGGAGGTGGAGCTTGCAGTGGGCCAAGGTCGTGCCACTGCTGAAGTATAATTTTTTTTTTTTTTGAGACGGAGTCTCGCTCTGTCGCCCAGGCTGGAGTGCAGTGGCGTGATCTTGAAGTATAATTTATATACAGTAAATAAATCAGAAATTAAAGATACCATTCTCTCAGTGTTTGCAAAGTCTAAAAAAAGTTTAGCTCATATCAGTGCTCAATAATAATTGATCATTGATCTATTAGTATTGATAAAGAAAAATCAGAAAAATTACACAAGGCACACAAAATGTATCTACTATGTAATGGAATCGGGAAAAACAGCTGTTATTTTCTCAATTTTGGTAAAGGGAAAACTTGAAGATACTGGTGACTTAATTTTCAAAATATTTTGTTCCATATTCCTGTTTGCTTCAAAAATATTTAAAAAATCCCTGTCAGTATATCAACTCTCCACTTTCCATATATTCAAGTAGCCTGATGACAAATCCTGTAATTCCTAGAATTGAAACAAAGTCTAAAAAGGCCTTCATTGAGATGCTGAAGGCACTATGATCCTTGATAAACTGGCATGCACAAACACAAAAGGCATGAAAGTCATTCAAATGGAACAGGCATAAAGGTTACAGTAGGTATTTTCTCTTCATTCTTGATATGAAACTTGCCACTTTTTCTTCATTGTCAGTTTGATTGAGAGAATGTCTTCTTAGTTGTTTGGTTGACTCTTGACCTATTTTTAAATTCACAGCGTAATCTAGATTTATGTTACTTGGGAGTGGTGGCTAGAGTTGAAGTCTGATGTAATGATAACATCTCAAGATGAAGATTTTTCTACATCAAGTTATTGTAGCTTTAAGTGGTCACCTGCCAGAAGCCACAGGGAGATTCAACACACCTGAGGATTCTTTCCAATACTTGATAATTTAATGTTTTTTTTAAACAAGATATTTTGCATGGAAAATAAAAAAGCATCACATTTAAAATTGGAAAGCTGTGTTCTGTTCTTGAAATAGACACAAACTGATTGTAGAATTCGGAACAAGTCATTTAATCTGGAGAGTCCTTCGAAAACTCACATGCAGAAGAAGAGGGAATGAGGTTGATGATGGCTTTGTGTTTTTGGCCATATATTTATGATTTAGATTAGTCTTTTTACCTAGGGTACACAAACCACTTGTAGAGATCATATTTTTAGATGGGAATGATATAACCCTCCGAAATTGAAATAAAATGCTTCCTACTTAAGCAAGCTTATTTTACTTTAGTTGTATTAAAAGAACATAATAAAAATATGATTCTATGAACAAGAGAAAGAATAAAGGAGCTGAGACTATAAAACTTACTATGAAGCAATAAATGTGTTTTTCCCCCTCAAATATGGGAATTCCTCTCGTTTAGAAAGCTCACAGATGTTTTAAAATGAGAAAAAAATGGAAGAGCACTTTTGTTCTCCTTTAGGATAATTTTTCAGGTCATAGCCTTATTAGGGTAATTTGGAGATGTTAAAGTTGGCATTAAACGTAGACAATGCTGAGTTGAATCCATCCCATGTATTTATCCCACCAATGTCAGTTTGCTTCTAAAATGTCCAATTATCAAGTATTTTCCCTTATCAAGTACTTTCTGTCTTAATTTAGTAATGAAGTTCCTGAAAGCCCCAAATTCGAAATGATCCTTTTCATACTTACTCATTTTCTAAAGGAATTAGCAAATTGACCTTGAAGTAGGTTTTTTTAAAGGATGCCTCTCAATCATACTCTATCTTTTGCTTTTCCAAAGGCCTAGCAACTGACTTTTGAGGGAGCAGCTGGTGGGGGCAGAATCGGGGTGTGGAAAGGGAGAGGAAAAAGTAGAGTGAAAGAATGCAAAGGTGTGTATAGACTAAATGTAGAGTTGAAGGAGAGGATGTGTTTAAGAACAAAATGTGCACGAACCAGTGTGTGTGAGAGGTATGGTGAAGTGGTGTTGATCACAGATGGAGCCTTTAATCTCATCTACCACTCCTTTCAAAACCAGAAACCCATTCCTAGCAGCTCAAAAACATAGTGAAGCTACCCTTAAAACACACATGCCAACATTTCATAATGTACAATCTACTGTCACTTTTTGCCTTTCAACAACTTTCTTTGCCTTGGAGTTTTCTGACCTTTAGGATTGATCACCACACTTTATGGCTTCTATGTTTTCTGGGGATCAGAAAAATTGTTACATGTCATTACTCCACATCTTATTAGGGCTGCTGATATTTCAGAAAATCCCAATTGTCCTTTAGATCAACAATACAACACATGGTTCTGATTGTATTATGGCAAATCTTCCATTCTCTGTGTAAATAAAATGTATGAATATAACAGGCAAGAAATAAAAAATGTAAGTCCATCTGTCAGATATTAAAAATCCTACATAATATAAGATGGTTCTGCTTAAGAAATTAATGCTTAGGTTTTCACATTATAAACAAGCATTGCTTTTTTATGAGCACAGATTGTTTCAAATAGTAACTCACGAAGAAACAAAAATAATATATGATACAGTAACACTTTTTCATCTTTTAATAATTAATAATTTTAAGGTATAATACATCCTGGAGGCTTTGAAAGTATTTTCAGTACATTTAAGTGATTATTAAGACAAAAGTAGAATTATTGGAATTTTTGTTTTCCTTGTTGTATAATATAAGCCTATCAACTACTCTCAACTGTGAAAAAAATTGTATGTGGATATAAATTTGAAAACTGAATGGAAAATGTGTGTGATTTCTTAAATGATATGTAGGTCAGATACTTTGCATTTTACATTGGTCTTCTCCCATGTCTGATGATATGACTGCTTTTCAGATATCAGTAACATCTGCTGCTTCTAGCCACAGAGTGGCTCATGACAGCTGCGTGATGCTGCCCCAGAATTCATGCCAAACCAGTCCCCTTTGAATATCAGTAGACCACCTGGGTACCCAGCTGCAATATATGGCATCTCCTGCTCTTTCACAGATGCCAGCAATACATAAAAAGAACTTGAGTGGAAAAGAAAACCTGGTAGCTCAGAAAAAGTTTTCCTTCAGTCTCTCCATCTGTAAACGTCCACCTCTCCTAACTGGAGTTACAGAATTTCAGTTTCAATTAAATTTCCTGTGTAATTTGTAAAGTGGTCATGTGTGTCCCAAATATAGAGAATTGTGAAATTGTGATAAATCTGAGGAAATAGGACAACCTGTCTCCTCCCAAGAATTTTTTCTAAGATCCTGGCTGGCATATATTCAGCAAATACATATTAGCCAATTACTTTGTGTGTTGTCAAGCACAATGCTGAGCTCTGGGGCATAGAAAAAGAATAATAATAATACATAGCTCTCTAGTAGCTTACAGGCCAGTCTAGTTGTGAATGTCAAAACTGGGCATATTAAAGTTAAAGTCTAGTCATCAGTTTGCATTTGACAGTGAAATAAATAAATAAACAGTCTCTCATGCCTACAAGAACGGGACTTGAGAAGTTCTCACCCCCACCATCATCATAGACAGGATGCCTTTCTCCTGGCTTTTAATCAGCTAGAGTCATTTTGTTTTTAGTCAAGAACCTAAGACATTATTTTTTAAAGCTGTAAGTTTTGCTTCAAATAAGTACTTTCCCTAGGGGGCATATCTAAAATTCTAATGCTGTCAATGGAAAATATGAGTACCTCTCAAAACTCATCTTACAGGCACTTTTTTTTTTTTTTTTTGCTATATAGTGTTTGGTAAGAACCAATGTGAAACACCTAAAAATATCCATGTTAACGTCACCTCAAGTACTTATTCAAGAAACCCACAAACCTCCTAAGAAGGAAATTAACACTCTACTTTTGACAGCTTTTTAATTAAAAAAATTAATTGGTAATAGTCAATGACGGTTACATTACACTTTAGAAGAGTAAAGAAATAACCATGAAATAGCAACATTTGGCTTATTACTTTGCTAACTTATCAGTCACAAACAAGGAGAGTGGAGTGCAAAGTTTATTTCTCTAGATTTGATGCTTAAAGACCAGTAAAGACAATTTCCTTGGTACATAGTACTTCAAAATGTTATTCTTGTGAAATTTAAAAGTTGCTCCATAGAGAACATCAAATGCTCATTCAAATGCTTGTTGAAGAAGCTGTGATTAATCCAAAATTTTCACCTGTTATCAAGCTCCATATAAATTCCACCTTCTCTGAAAATAATCTCTTGCCTCCACTTTCCTTGAGACCAAAAAGAGCTGACCTGATTTTCTACTCATTTCTACCTTGAAATGTCTCAAATATCCTTAGTTTCTTCTTTCTATTTTAGGAAAGAAAGTCAATCCTCTTCTCTAAAGTTCACCCTTGCCCTTGGTCTCCTGAACTTGTATTAAGGGAGCACTAGACTTGAAGTCAGGAGATTTGAGTTTGATGTTTAGCCCTGCCAATTTCTAGGCACATGACAATTTATCTGAGGCTCAGAACCTTCAACTATAGAATAAGATGATAATAAGAACTCATCCAGAGTGTTCTGGTAAGGACATAGTAAAATAATGAGTGTGAAACTGCAATGTAAACTAAGTGTTACACAGATATTCTTTATTGCTATACCATTTGTCCAATATCTGTAGGTATTTATCTCATCAATTATCCCTTCCTTTTTCTTTTTAGATATCACTTCATATTTAAAAATACTTCCTTATTCATTTTTAGATATTTTACCTATATAAAATATAATAGATGATATTTTATTTTAAATTTATGATAAAATGAAATGATAGAAAATACAAAATAATTACTTTGTTCATATTTAACCTTAAAGTTACTATGATTTTTCCTTCTTATTTGCTGGCAAATGTCTTAAAAATATTTTTCCCCCACTACATGTTTTCACAATCCAATTATCTTAACATCTTATATTCCACTATCTTGACTCCATCATCTGAAACTGCTCATGAAACCTTTTTATGAGCTTACATTATTCTTACTTCCTGACTTCTCTGTAGCATTTGACACTGTTGACAATCACCATAACTTTCTAAGTTTTTGTGACATTTTATTTGTTCTTCACTGACAGTTTTGACTTAGCAATCACTTTTTCTTCTTTCTCCCACCCCTAAAGTAGGTGCTACCTAAGGACATGCCTTGCTCTTTTGCTCTCCCTATTTTCTTCCTTGGCAAATTAATCAATCCTCATACACCCATTTAATTCCTCATCCTTTGCCTCAACTCTGCAACACATTTCCAACTGCTCCTGGTACATCTTTAACTGTCCATAACTTTATAGAATCAAGAGCTTCCATTTCGTTCTCCAAATATGAAAAGAAATCTTGCAGTTACTGAGGCCTTCTCTTGTAGGGTCAGAGAAATGATCAAGGAGCAGTAGTCTTCCATCAGGTCTAATTACTATCCAAATAGACCATTACAGGATTAGTGTGGGACACAGTACGCTTAAAGTTTTGTGCAGATTTTTATCTTAATTTAGGAATTCCATAAGTTATGATGTTTTTCTCAAATGCAAATAGCTTTTATTAGCCAATTAATAATATGGAATATAAAGTTGGCTGACCAACTAAAATATAGGATTTTAAAAAGTAAATACCGAATTTGGTTGACCAATTAAAATAGAGAAAAAAATATTTTGGTCAGGGATCACATATTACTAGGCTATGGAGTAAGTAAGTAAGTGGGAAAATGTTGCCAGAACTTTGATGATAGAGTAGGGCATGCAGAAATATACTATCACATGCAGGTGTATCATGGTGGCAGTACAGAAATGCTAATAATTCCAAACCAAAAATGTTTATTTCAATTTTGGCATATTTGCAGTGTAACCACATGGTTAGCTTGACAATTATAAAACATTTTTAGAATTTTTAATGCATCAAATTTGGAATTTCAAAAATGTTATAAATATTGTTTGGTTGAATATAATTTTTAAGGGTAGTATTGAAAATCAACAGCAAGCTTTTCAATTGTACTTAATTTCTCAGTAGTAATTAAGTATTGGTACTTACTACTCAATTTTTTACAGTTGGATGAAATTCTCCCCTCAACATTATCTCACACACTCAGAGTCAGTCCTAGTATCTAGAATCTGTTATTGCAGAAATTGTTCAGTCTTATTTAAATAAATCTCATAATTGGTTTCCTTTTTTAACTACATTTCTGGTTGACTAGAACAACAGTAAAACGATTGGTAGTCATGTACTGAAGATAGACATCACCAAGTGTGACAATATAATCATAGCTTAAGATGTTGCACATTTATTGCAGTCGTTACCATAGAGATTTAAATTTGGCTCTTTAATAAAAAATACATAGATTTGATTTTGAATGCATTAATTTTGACGAGCAAGGTGCAGTAGGTTTCCTAACTGAACATATACAAAAACAACAGATTTGGAATTTTGTCCTAGATGTCTTTAAGGGATCGGATATAGGTATATAAAAATAATAGGTTCAATTTATTGAATTTTTAATAAATACTTTATTAATCCTGCCATTTAAATCTTAGTTTTATAAGATACACATGTAATGTTTTAGTAATACTTCATTCATGTAATCTTCCATAGGGAAAACAAAAGGCGGGAAATCAGATGTTCTACTCTAAACTTAGATATGCCTCAAAGAACAAAGTAGTAATGTATTAGTCTGTTCCCATGTTGCTAATAAAGACATGCCCAAGAGTGGGTAAATTATAAAGGAAAGAGGTTTAATTGACTCACGGTTCAGCATGGCTAGGAAGGCCTTAGGAAATGTACACTCATGGTGGAAGGGGAAGCAAACACATCCTTCTTCACATGGTAGCAGCAAGAAGCACCCAGCAAAAGGGGGAAAAGCCCTTTGTAAAACCATCAGATCTTGTGAGAATCACTCACCATCATGAGAACAGCAGCACTCAACTAATCATCCCCATGATTAAATTACCTCCCACCAGATCCCTCCAACATGTGGGGATTATGGGAGCTACAATTCAAGATGAGATTTGGGTGAGGACACACACAAATCATATCATTCCACCCCTTCCAAATCTCATGTCATCACATTTCAAAAGCAATCATGCATTCCCAATGAGGAGGCATCTTAACTCATTTCAGCATTAACTCAAAATCTGAACCTATTTCAGTATGAACTCAAAAGTCCACAGTCCGACAGGGCCCGGTGGTTCATGCCTTTAATGCCAACACTTTGGGAGGCAATGGTGGGTGGATCACCTGAGGTCAGGAGTTCAAGACCAGCCTGGCCAATATGGTGAAGATGCATATGTTGCATTTTCTGTTTCTACTCAAAATACAAAAATTAACCAGATGTGGTGGCCCACACCTGTAGTCCCAGCTACTTGGGAGGTTGAGGCATGAGAATTGCTTGAACCCAGGAAGAGGAGGTTGCAGTGAGCTGAGATTGTGCCACTGTACTCCAGCCTGCACAACAGAGTGAGACTCCATCAAAAAAAAAAGAAAGAAAGAAAACAAAAGAGAAAAGAGAAAAGAAAAGAAGAGAAAAGAAGACAAGAGAAAAGAAAAGAAGAGAAAAGAAAAGAAAAGAAAAGAAAAGCATCCACAGTCCAGAGTCTCATCTGAGACAAGGCAAGTCCTTTCTGCCTATGAGCCTGCAAAATCAAAAGCAATTAGTTACCTCCTAGATACAATGCGGGTACAGGCATTGGGTAAATACACCCATTCCAAATGGGAGAAATTGGCCAAAACAAAGAAGCTACAGGCCCAATGCAAGTCCAAAATCCAACAGGGCAGTCATTAAACCTTAAGGTTACACAGTGATCTTCTTCGACTCCATGTGTCACATCCAGGTCACACTGATACAAGAGGTGGGCTCCCACGGCCTTGGGTAGCTCCATCCCTGTGGCTTTGCAGGGGACAGTCCCTCTCCTGTCAGCTTTCATGGGTTGGGGCTGAATGTCTGTGGCTTTTCCAGGTACACAGTTCAAGCTGTTGGTGGAGCTACCATTCTGGGGTCTGGAGGACTGTGGCCCTCTTCTCAAAGATCCACTAGACAATGTCCAGGGGGGACTCTATGTGGGGGCTTGCACCCCACATTTCTATTCCACACTGCCCTAGCAAGAGGGTCTCCATGAGGGCTCCACTCCTGCAGCATACCTCTGCCTGGACATCCAGGCATTTCCACACATCCTCTGAAACGTAGGTAGAGATCCCCCAACCTCAATTCTTGACTTCTCTGAACCCACAGGCCTAACACCATGTGGAAGTGCCAAGGCTTGGGGCTTGCACCCCCTAAAACAATGGCCTCAACTGTATATTGATTCCTTTTACCCATAGCTAGAGCATCTGGGATGCAGGGCACCAAGTCCCAAGGCTGCACACAAGCAAGGAGGCCCTAGGCTCAGCTCACTACTACTTTTCCTTCCTAGGCCTCTAGGCCTGTGATGGGAAGAGCTGCTGTGAAGGTCTCTGACATGCCCTGGAAACCTTTTCCCCATTGTCTTGGTGGTTAATATTTGGCTCCTTGTTATTTATGCAAACTTCTGCAACAGGCTTGAATTTCTCCACAGAAAATGAGTTTTTCTTTTCTATTGCATCAACAGGCCACAAATTTTCCAAACTTTTATGCTCTGCTTCGTCTTAAATGGTTTGCTGCTTAGAAATTTATTCTGCCAGATACCTTAAATTGTCTCTCTCAAGTTCAAAGTTCCACAGATCTTTAGGGCATGCACAAAATGCTGCTGCTCTCTTTGCATAGCAAGAGTGACCTTTACTGCAGTTCCCAACAAGTTCCCCATCTCTGAGACCACCTCATCCTGGACTTTATTGCCCATATCACTATTAGCATTTTGTTCGAAGCCATTCAACAAGTCTCTAGGAAATTCCAAATTTTCCCACATCTTCCTGTCTTCTGAGCCCTCAAAACTCTTCTAACCTCTGCCTGTTACCCAGTTCCAAAGTCACTTCTACATTTTTGGGTATCTTTGGGGTACCCCCAGTACCAATTTACTGTATTAGTCCATTCTCATGCTGCTAATAAACACATACCCAAGACTGGGTAATTTATAAAGAAAGAGTTTGGTTGACTTACTGTTCAGCATGGCTTGTAAGGCTTCAGGAAACTTATAATCATGGTGGAAGGGGAAGCAAACATGGCCTTCTTCACATGGCAGCAGTAAGGAGAAATGCCAAGCAAGAAGTGCCAAGAGCAGCATGGGGGTAACCACCCCCAGGATTAAATTACTTCCCACTGGATCCCTTCCATGACACGTGGAGACTACAGGAACTAAAGTTCAAGATGAGATTTGGGTGGGGACACAGCCAAACTATATCAAGGAGCATAGCAGCAGAGAACTTTGTAAACTGAGAGTACACAGATTTCCAGGCCATGCTTTTCTGCTTCTTTTCACAAGACTACATATACCCTTAAATTCTTTTTTATAAATTCTTCCATGAATGTCTTAGACCACAGCAATCTTTCCCTCCTTTGAACTTAATGCACTATATATCTGCACCTTCAAATGATACCTAGAACTTAGTACATTATCAGGTGCTATTTGCTATCTTACATACCCACACAGTGAAAGAAATCAAGAACCACACCCTGCGTATATGCCATCCACAGGGTCTACTGCAGGTTTAGGTATGTGAATATTTATATTGATTGATAGGTAAAATGAGGGTTGATTTATAGCTGGCTGATACTTAGAGGTGATCTGAAGTATAATGCAAATGTTACAAAATGCATTCAAGATAAAAAAAAGAGAAAAAACCTTCTTATATATTTAATCTATACTAGATCCATTATAACAATAGTTGTAAAATGATTTTATTATTATTTATTTATTATGTATTATTCAAATGTAAGGCTTCATCAAAATATAAACTCTTAGAAAACATCTCTTGTACATCTTTTGTAACTGTACTCGGTGTACATGCAACACTGAAAGAATGGGATACAGTTTGAGGAATGCACCATTAGGTGATTTCATTACCATGTGAACATTACAGAATGTTCTTATACAAACCTAGATGGTACAGCTTACAAACTTGAAAAGCATGTGTCTGTAATGAATGCTGTGGGCAACTGTAACACAATGGTAAGTATTTGTGTATCTAAAAATATCTACATATAGAAAAGGTATAGTAAAAATACAGTAGTATCCTATGGGACCACCATTGTATATGTGTCATTGTTGACCAAAACACCATTATGTAGTGTGTGATTGTATGTGGCAAATAGCTACACATTAATTGTATGCTGAACAAATCACTCATCAGTCAACCAAAACATTATTCTGAGAGGATGACTTCTCTCTTAACCCTCCCAATTCTTTAGGATATTTGTGATCCTATAGACTTGGAACAGGAGAATTAAGCTCACTTCATAGCTGCATAAGGCCTTTTGCATTTATCATTTTTTTCTATGCTGAACGTTCCCCCCCCCTGCAAATCCTTGCATAGATAGATGCTTCCTGTCATCTGGTATCAGCCCAAATGTCCCCTGGGAGGGTTTCTCTGACCACTCTAGGTAATGTAGTTCTCTACCCTTCATCCTCCACCTCTGTCATTCACAACATTTTATCTTATTTTATTTTCTTCTAGGCACTTGACTTTATCTGAAATTAACAGAATAATATTTCTGCTTACTCATTTATTGTCTATGGTCTCCCTCTAGCATAAATTCTAGGAAACCGAGACCAAGGACTGAGTATGCCCAAGAACTGGCAACCATTTTAAAATTAACCAGTAAATTCCCTGACAAACTTATTTGCACATTTCATTTGAATTTAATGGCAGTTGTAGCTCATTAATCAAACCCAATCTGTATAAATGCTTTTTAAAATTTTCAAGCTATTTTTTTTACAAGTTATTTACTTTAACTTTCCCTTTCCATGTAAGAAAAATGAAACCCCTATTTGTAAAATAAATAGCTAAAAGTCAATTCATGGCAGCATATATTTAGATTTAAAAGAAAGTTAAACATTTCTTTATTAGAATATTTCAGGGGCATTTCAAATGTAAATCAGCAGGATAATTGACTTAATTTTCAGCACCATTTTGTTTGATGAAGCACACTTAATGGGAGGCTCTAGTGAAATCTGGCCTTAAGGGGATATGAAACTTGTCTGTTCAATAATTCTGAGCACATTAACATATAGCTGTTTTTATTGCCATAAATTCAAACGGCTGAATTTAAGTCCTTTATGTTTGGAATCAGAAAGATTATAAAGACTTTTAAGGGTAACATGCACACGGAATATCTGTTCATATGAGCAGAGAAGGGTCAGAAAGCTACAGCAATGAAGTATGTTTCTCAAAGTTGACATTTTCGACATTGGTCTCTAATGAGAGTGTTGGTTACTTAATGTACTGAAACTCACTAAAAAGCCAGGTATTCCTGGCTTGTTGCTATATACAGGGACATTCTGCTTAGTGTGTTTAAAATATCCTTGTATTTGTTAAAGAATAATATTTTCAAAAGTGTTTTTATCATGGTTCAGAAGTTAATTGTTTATTTTTCTTGTGTGTACCTTTATTTCCATCTAATGGTATCATTTACAAAAATTAATTCAAGACGGATTAAAGACTTAAATGTTAGACCTAAAACCATTAAAATCCTACAAGAAAACCTAGGCAATACCATTCAGGACATAGGCGTGGGCAAGGACTTCATGTCTAAAACACCAAAAGCAATGGCAACAAAAGCCAAAATTGACAAATGGGATCTCATTAAACTAAAGAGCTTCTGCACAGCAAAGGAAACTACCATCAGAGTGAACAGGCAACCTACAGAATTGGAGAAAATTTTTGCAACCTACTCATCTGACAAAGGGCTAATATCCAGAATCTACAATGAACTCAAACAAATTTACAAGAAAAAAACAGACAACCCCATCAAAAAGTGAGCAAAGGACATGAACAGACACTTCTCAAAAGAAGACATTTATGCAGCCAAAAAACACATGAAGAAATGCTCATCATCACTGGCCATCAGAGAAATGCAAATCAAAACCACAGTGAGATACCATCTCATACCAGTTAGAATGGCCATCATTACAAAATCAGGAAACAACAGGTGCTGGAGAGGATGTGGAGAAATAGGAACACTTTTACACTGTTGGTGGGACTGTAAACTAGTTCAACCATTGTGGAAGTCAGTGTGGTGATTCCTCAGGGATCTAGAACTGGAAATACCATTTGACCCAGCCATCCCATTACTGGGTATATACCCAAAGGACTATAAATCATGCTGCTATAAAGACACATGCACACGTATGTTTATTGCGGCACTATTCACAATAGCAAAGACTTGGAACCAACCCAAATGTCCAAAAACGATAGACTGGATTAAGAAAATGTGGCACATATACACCATGGAATACTATGCAGCCATAAAAAATGACGAGTTCATGTCCTTTGTAGGGACATGGATGAAACTGGAAAACATCATTCTCAGTAAACTATCGCAAGGACAAAAAACCAAACACCGCATGTTCTCACTCACAGGTGGGAATTGAACAATGAGAACTCATGGACACAGGAAGGGGAACATCACACTCCCTGGACTGTTGTGGGGTTGGGGGATGGGGGAGGGACAGCATTAGGAGATATACCTAATGCTAAATGACGAGTTAATGGGTGCAGGAAATCAACATGGCACATGGATACATATGTAACAAACCTGCACATTGTGCACATGTACCCTAAAACCTAAAGTATAATAATAATAAAAAAAAAAGAAGACAGAAAAACTTTCTCAATTAGATTGATTTTCCAACAAAACTTATTTCCAATGTGTATTTCTGGATAAGCCCTATAAAATATCATTCACTTCTTTATTTATTAATGGAAATGAAAATGTATACTTTATACATTACTATTTTTGTATAATTTTCATTCAATTTCTTTTTCTTTTTATGCATTTAATTCCTGTCCATCTTTTGGAGTTCCATAATTTTATAATTTCCTTTACTATCCTAGTTCCAACTCATTCAGGATGTCTTGCGAGTACCATTCAGCATTTATTTTTATAGAGACATCTAATACTCTAATATTTTTATCCATATATCATTGTTACATTATAGCTTCTACAGTAACTACCACTAGAGACTTACATTTTGGGACCTCATAAATATTTAGTTTTTACACTAACATAGACTCACATACACATAAATTTTATATATATATATATAGATGAATAAAATAAACAGATAGTATTCATGATTGGTTAGATAGTAGATGAGTATTTTTGTTGGTTTACCAATACAGTATATGCTTACATTCTCCAGAGAAATACTCATATGATGAGATTTTGTGAGGTCATGAAAGAGAAGAAATGAATGTTATTAATGCAAGAGGGCTAGGTTTATGATCCATATTCTAATTCCATAGATGTGGTATTCTGTTCCTCAAATGCCTTTCTTATTCTTGACATAGCTAACTTCTGTCAGTTCTTTAACACTCAGTTCATACATCACCTATCTTCTCATAACTCTAGGATTTGTCTTACCATCTTCTAAATCCTCATGAAATTGCCTAACAAAGCTCATATTTAACTTCTCCAAAATTTTTAGTTTGTTTAGTTCCAAGACAGCTGTTACAAGCTGGCATAGATATTTCATTAGCCAGTAATGGCCAATTATTCTACGAGTTGCACAGATAACAAATAGCATAACCAAAAATATCTAGACAATTTGTATCTTTATTACATTTTAATCTCTTTACCAAGTTGTATCGAAGCAAATCCATTCTCTAATAACATTATTCACAAGCAACTCTGTGAACCAAACCTGTGAAGAAATGTGATGGGTCTGAGTAGGAGAAAAAGTTTGTATCATAGTTTTCATGACCAGCCACTAATGTTAGTATCTACATCCCTGCATCTTGTTTATGTGAGTTCTATTTTTATTAAGAGAAAAGAATGCTAACATGATTCAAATGTGAATGGACCAACATTTAAGCTCGACTGAATTTAGATGTTTTATTTACAGAAAAACCCCAAATGATACTCTATCTTCAGGATATATTCCTTTATGAGCTCAAATCACTGGAAAACAATAAAATTGATAATTTTCTCTTAGTGCACCCAAGAAACCCACCATCCATTTAAAGGCATTAGTGGATGTTTGCTAAATCACGGTCTAATATATCAACTGCTTTGTGTCTACTGGGCAATGCCTTGCAGAATCTAGTTCCTTTCATCTGAAGAAAAAAAAAAAAGGTTCAGTGCGATTTTATTTACTAATTTATTTTCATTTTAGCTGTCAGGAATATTTGAATAAAGTTATTGATTATTCAGTGTGACTAGTTTATCCCATTTTCCTGTTACTTTATTTCTCTTGCCCTTCATTTTCATCTTTCCTCTCAGTTGCTTTGTTTTGAATCATTTCAATGTGAATTTTCATGTTAGTAATCTCTTAGGATGATTTTAGAAATAATAGAAAAGGTGTAAATAAGTGGTTATGCTTTAAAAATGAATTATGAGTGGTACTGACCACCTCAAAATTATTTTCAAACCATTAGTTTAAGTAATTAAATGAATATAAAAGAGAACCAGATATTAACACCAAGTTTTAGTGTATCTAAATAACTTTAAATGCTTTATGTTTCTAAAGCTACAAGCATGTCTCCAAATTGAATGTTTACAAGGTAAAGCATCCTATCAAAGGCTAATATAAAGCTCTTCTCACATTCCAGTTTTCTGAACCAAAAATGTTAATGGAGGAATGTAGTTATTGAAATTATGATGCCTTAAGCTATTATAATTTTAAGAGTAGTATACAAGTTTTGTTAGTGTTTGCTAATGTTCTTCTAAAGCTTGATTAATGTCTAATTTACCTGTTGTTCACTTATTTTTTCTAAAGGAGCATATGAAGCCAGTTATTTATAGCAGTTAATATTCAAAATAAAATTCTAACACATTTGTTTTGGATAAACAGAATTCTATTAGGAACCATAATGAAATATTATTCTGTAACACCTACTCACCCTGTGCTTTAGAAATATATATATAAAATAGATATGACAGTCTTTAGTAGCACTGTCTCATTGCCTCTTATCTAGAAATATTTTATTCTGTGGTTTAAATTTAAAAAGCCCTTCTTTGAATGAAAATATACGTTTAAACAATGGTTCAAAGCAAAGTGGTGGCCCAGATGACAGAAAAACTAGTTGCAGGCACAGAAGCTAAAAATTCAAGCTATTCTTCAATATGTTTAAGGTTCAGCCTGCACCAAATAGGGAACAAGAGAAACATTTGCTGAACCAAATCATTAAGATTGGTTTGTATTTTTTTGTGGAGACTACACACACGATGTCAGTTTATGATTTCATAGGATTTTTTTAAAAGGCTAATAAATCTCTATATTATCATTAACAGAGTGATTTATCATATTTAAAGAAAAGTATCCCGCAAAACCATCTCCATATTTCTATTATAGTTTGATTTCTATGACTGATCCAAAAAAAAAACCAGTCAAGTTTTACACACTGACAAATAACCTACTTTCATCAGATTTGTATGAATTCAGTTTACAAAAAGGCAAAGTAAGAGAAATAAATCAGCTGGATTTTTGTCTAAAATGATTTCTAATAAATCATTATGACCGATGTTTTCACTTGTCAAAATTTGAATTGTGTAGACATTGCTTAGAAAATTCTTTACTTTCGTTAAGTATTTTTAAAAAGTCTGGATACTATAAGCCCCTAAAGGTTGACAAATTTCATTGCCTCATTTACCATACTATTCTGTTCAATGGGAACCCCTACTTTTCATTTTTCCACTATTTATTATGTCAGCTGTCATTTCTTTCCCCCTTCATTGCTTGTACAAATTGGAAATACATGGATTTCACATGAGAAGACATTTCACTTAGCTATACTCTTCAGGTAAATATACTATTGTTTTCATTGTGATTTGCAAGCAAACGAAAATTGGGGTACTTGAAGTAAATTCGATCTTGTTAATTAAAATACTAGTTACTGACAAAATAGCTTATTTTAAGAGTAATGATAATAAAAATTAATACTGCCATACAGTTTATAAACAGCTTTAATAAGCATTACTTCATTTAATGAATACAGTTGTCCTGAGAGGTAGACTGTTATAATCAGATCAACAGGGGTATTTAAAAGTAACTGGACTATGATATATTGAGAATCTAACCTAAAGTATAGAGGTTTACTGTTAAGTAGATACTTTGAACTATACTTTTCCTTCATTTGTTTCTCTTTGGAGTATGCCTCTCTCTCTCTCTCTGTGTGTGTGTGTGTGTTTTAATTCTTAATAGCTTTATTAAAGTATAACTAAAATATAATGAACTGCATATATTTAAATTGTACCACTCAATAAGAAGTTTTGTCATATGTGAAACTTGTGAGGCTGTCACCACAATCAAGATAATGAATATATACATTACCCCTAAAAGGTTTCATGCTCCCCTTGGTAATCCCTCCCTGCAATCCTTCCTCTGCCACCTCAATCTCGTGTCCCCAGACAAGCTATCTGATTTCATAGATTAGTTTGCATTTACTAAAATTTTATACAAATGAAGTCATATAGTATGTAATCTTTTTGCCTGGCTTGTTTCATTCAGCATAATTGTTACAAAATTCACCAAAGTTGTAGGGTGCATTAATAGTGTGCACACATTCTTTGTATGGACAAAGCATAGTTAATTCATTGACCTGCTGATGGACATTTGGTTTCTGGCTTTTGGTGTCATAAATAAAGCTGCTATGAATATTGGCATACAACTGTTCGTATGAATATACATTTTCCTTTTCACCGAGTAAATACTCAAGAGTGTTTAAAAAACACTAAAACTGTTTTTTGGAGTTTAGTGTACCATTGTACATTGTCACCAGCATTGAAGGTGCAGTTCTTCCATATCATCACCAACATGATCAGCCTTCTTAACCTTTCTTTTTCTAATAAATGTGTAGTGTAATCTTGTTGTGGTTTAAATTTCATTTCCCCACTAACTGCTGAGGATTTACTCATTTGCTTATTTGCCATTTGTAGACTTTTCTTAGTGAAGTGTCTATTCAAGTTATTTTGGCCATTTTTGATTGAGTTGAATGTTTTCTTATTACTGAGTTTTGAGAGTTTTTTTTTTCTGGATAGAAATCCATTATCAGATATATAATTTGCTAACTTCTTTTTTCTGTCACTGCCTTGACTTCTCATTCTCTTAATAGTGGCTTTGAAAAGCACAAGTTTTTTTTTGTTTGTTTGTTTTTGTTTGTTTTTTTTGAGACAAAGTCTCACTCTGTTGCCCAGGCTGGAGTGCAGTGGCACTATCTCGGCTCACTGCAAGCTCCGCCTCCCAGGTTGAAGTGATTCTCCTGCCTCAGCCTCCCAAGTAGCTGGGATTACAGGTGCCCGCAACCACACCTGGCTAATTTTTGTATTTTTAGTAGAGATGGGGTTGCACCATGTTGGCCAGGCTAGTCTCAAACTCCTGACCTTAAGTGATCTGCCCACCTTGGCCTCCCAAAGTGCTGGGATTACAGGCGTGAGCCACCACGCCTGGCCTGAAAAGCACAAGTTTTTAAATTTTGATGATATCTAATTTACCAATACATTCTCTTATGACTCGTACTTTTGGTGTCATATCTAAGAAATACTTGTCTAATCAATGGTTACACAAGTTCTTCTCCTATGTTTTCTAATTTTATATTTTTACATTTTGAATTAATATTTTCATGGTGTAAGTTATGGATTGGAGTTGCTTTTCCCCCCACATAGATATTCAGTTGTTCTAATAATATTTATTGAAGCTACTCTTCTTTCTCTGCTAAATAGCCTTTGCATATTTGTTAGAAATCAGTTGTCCATATATGTGTAAGTTTATTTCCAGATTTTCAGTTCTGTTCCTTTGTCTGTCTTTATGTCAATAACACACAGTCTTGATTATTATAGCTTTATAATAAATTTTAAATCCTACTTTGTTAATTCTCTAACTTTTTTCTTTATTAATGCATTTTTAGCTATTATACATTCCTTGTATATCTATATGGATAGAATCAACTTGTCAATTTCTACCTAACAAAATAAGTAAATTTTATTTACTATTGCTTATCAATATAGGTTCAATGCAATAGTAAGTAAATACAATACACTTAACTATTGCATTGAATCTATATTGCTATGCAATAGTAAGTAAATACAATACACTTACTATTGCAGTGAATCTATATTGATCTGACGGAGAATTGTCATCTTAATATCATATTGAGTCTACTAACTATTAATAAATAAGAGTATTTATCTTCATTCATTTAGGTCTTCTTTAATTTCTCTCAGTAATATACAGTAGTTTTTAGCATAGAGGTCTTGAACATCTTTTGTCAGATTTATCACTTTCTCATATTTTTTACATTATTTTAGATAATGTTTAATATCAGTTTTCTGCTGTTTGTTGCTAGTGTATAGAAATAAAGTTGACTTTTATACATTGTTCTTATATTCTACAACCTTGATAAGAAGACTCTTATTTGTTTCAGCAATATTTTTGTAGATTCCATTGGATTTTGTAGATAATCTTGTCTTCTCGAATTATAGTCTTAATTTTTCCTCCCTAATATGGATGGCTTAATTTATTCTTCTGACCTTGTTGCTGTGCCTAAAACTTCCAGTATAATGTTAAGTAGATGTAGCAAGATCCAAAATCTTTATTCCTGATCTTAGAGGGAAAGCATTCAATGTTTTAACATTAAATATGTGTAGGTTTTTTTGTTCAAACCCTTTATCAGGTTGATGAGTTTTCTACAAATAGTTTGCTCAGGGCTTTTTTTTTGTTTGTTTTTCTTTTTAAATTCAGGAGTAGACTGAGTTTGTTATATGCTTTTCTTGACTCTATTCAGATGATCAATCAATTTTTTTTTTAGTTTCTTGATATGGTGAATATACTTTGATGGATTTTTGAATGCTAAACCAACCTTGCATTTCTGCAATGAACTCTACTTTATCAGATATATTATTTATTTGACATACAGATAAACTTGATTTGCTAATTTTATTTAGAATTTCTGCATCAATGTTTACCAGGAATATTAATTTTTAGTTTTCTATTTTTGTAATGACTTTGTCAAGTTTTGGTATCTGTGTAATGCTGATCTCACAGAACGAATTGGGAGGTAGCACCTCCTTTCAATTTTGTGGAAGCATTTGTTTGTTTGTTTGTTTTGAGACAGAGTTTTGCTCTTCTTGCCCAGGCTGGAGTGCAATGGTGCAGACTTGGCTCACTGCAACCTCTCCCTCTTGGGTTCAAGTGATTCTCCTGTTTCAGCCTCCCAAGTAGCTGGGATTACAGGTGCCCACCACGACACCCGGTTAATTTTTGTACTTTTAGTAGAGACAGGGTTTCATCATGTTGGCTAGGCTGTTGTTCTCGAACTCCTGACCTCAGGTGATCTGCCCTCCTCGGCCTCACAAAGTGTTGGGATTACAGGCATGAGCCACTGAGCCTGGCCTGAACTCTTCTTATTTCTACCCAAAACGTTTGGTAGAGTTCACCAGTTAGGTTATCTGGCCATGGAGTTTCCTTTGTAAAAATTATTTTTAAAGTATTAAAAATTATAAATTTTTAGAATAAATTTCATTTATTTACTAGATACAGGGCTGTTTGGTTCTTTCTGTGAGCTTTGACAATTTGTATCTTTTAATGAAGTTGTCCATTTTATCTAAGTTGTCAAGTTTATTGGCATAATGAGAGTGATAATGTTCCATTCCAATCCTTTTAGCCATCTGTAGAATCCATGGTGGTCATGTCACCTTTCTGATTTCCAACATTGATAATTTGTGTCATCTCTCTATTTTTCCAAAATTTGGCTAAAATATCATCTATTTCATTGATCTGAAGGAAACAAATTTTGGTTTCATTGCTTTTCCATATATATATCTTTTTATCATATAGGTATCATATATATATGGAATATTATATATATTCCTTTTATATTTCATTTATTTCTGCTGTTATCTTTATTATTTCCCTTTTCTTAGATAATTTGGCATTAAAACTCTTCTTTTTCTAGTTTCTGAAGGTGGAAGCTAAGGTCATTGATTTTAGATCTTTCTTGTTTTTTTTTTCTTTTCTAATATAGATATTTAGTGCTATAAATAATTCCTAAGTTTGCTTTAGTGTCACTACACATTTTGATGTGCTATGTTTTCATTTTCATTACATTCCAAATAGTGGTAATTTTACTTGTTCTTTAATCTGTGGGTTTTGTTTGTTTGTTTGTTTTTGACAGAGTCTCACTCTGTTGTCCAGGCAGAAGTGCAATGTCATGATCTCGGCTCACTGCAACCTCTGCCTCCTGGGTTCAAATGATTCTTCTGCCTCAGCCTCTCGAGTTGCTGGGATTACAGGTGTCTACCACCATGCCCAGCTAATTTTTTTTTTTTTTTTGTATTTTTAGTAAGGACAGAGTTTCACCATGTTGGCTAGGCTGGTCTCGAACTCCTAACCTCAGGTGATCTGCCTGCTCGACCTCTCAAAGTGCTGGGATTACAGGCATGAGCCACCACATCCAGCCTATCCACGGGTTTTTAAGACGTATGTTATGTAGTTTCTCAATATTTCCTCTACCCCTTACCTCATGAATCAATCTGTCTGGAGGATACAGGTACTATTGACTTTCCTGAGTCATCACTGGGCAATGAGACCTCTAATCTTTTCTGAAGGTTCTTTCCTCAGACATGGATTGTTTCCTCACACATGTGCGAAGACACAGCTGAATACTCCCACAGAAATCTCTGTATATCTCTTGAATGCTCTGCCCAGAACTCCATTAGTCTGTTCACCAAATTCCAGGAGGTTTGGTCTGTTCACCAAATTCCAGCAGGCTTGGTCTCCCCAAACACTCAGCTTCATCTCCTCAAGTCATGGAGTCTGTCAGGATCTAGCCCTTTTATCGCTAAGGCCTAGAAACTTTCACAAGGCAGTAAGCTGAGGCAATTGTAGGGCTTTCCTTGTTTGTTTCCCATCTCTCAGGGTGACTGCTGCTCAATGTCTTGAAAGTGTTATTTCATGTATTTTTGTCCATTTTTTAATTTATTCAGGTGAATGATGGGGAGAATGGTAAATCTAGTACTTGTTACTCCAAGTCTAGATGACACATACTTTAAAAAATTAACTCAACAACTGTTTCATTCCAACTGACTTATGAGTGTAGAAAAATGTTTTCCACCCTAGATTCTTAGATGTCAGTAATTAACTCCAAGGATGTTGTGGAAGTATAAAAAGTATTTTTTTGGGTGTTTTTTCTTTTCCTTTTTAAAATTTAATATATTTTTTGAGCAGGGGAGCCTTAGAACTACAACTCAACTAATACTTAGTACAATTATACTTTAATGCATATTGCATTTCTGGGTTTAAATGACTTTTTCTGTACATTCTCTCTTGTGATTAACCATGATCAAAGCCAAATTATTAAAGGAAAGACTGTTTTTAGGTGATTCTCAGGAATGTTATGACTTGCCCCGAGTTGCACAGCTTATAACAATCACCACGACAGCTGCCATGTATGACACACTTTATGTGCTGAGTGGAGTACTCAGCACAATCTACATAATCTCATTTAATCTTTCTCTAAAAACATGAGGAAAGTACTGTAATCTTTCTTGTTTTAGAGATGGACACACTAAAGCTTAGAAGATGTGCTATCTTACCTAAGCTTACACAGATGGTAAGTGCCAGAGCTGGGTGTTGAATGCAGGCTATCTGAATCCCAGTCCATACTTGTAACCATTCATGGCTGTGAGACAGATTTCTGTGTCCTTTGCTGTCATCAGGCTCTTTTATTTATTTTTCCCATGCTCTGAGTTGATTGGATAGTGGAAGTTTTCTTCATTTCAGAATGGGCAAAATGATCTGTACTCTTGGGAATGCTGCTCCCCATGATATTGCTTATAAAAGACAACGACTTTTGGCTTATAAAAGACAAGGATGCTTGTTGGTTGATACTTATCCTGAAACAGAGTTATTATTTAAAGATAGAGGATACTTTTTGATGGTAATTCTTAATTTTCTTGGTTCATTTTATCACTATTTTATTTGAGTATCAATTTCTCAGTTCCTGTCTAAAATTTCAACCCCTATGTATCTTCCAAAATCCAACATCTCATATAATCTTTCCTTCCTTATATTTTTTCTTTAACACCTATAACTGATATTTTAATAAATTTTACTTATTTTATTTATTGTCTGTCTCTTTCGTTAAAATGTAAGTTCCATAAGAGCACAAAGTTTTGTCTGTTCTGTTCATTACTGTATCCCTAGCACATATATAACACTGTCTAAACATAATTAATTAACACTTAGTTTAGACAGTGCTGTTAGGATTTATGTTATTGCAGTGATTGTTGTGTAATGCAGTAGGGAGAAATATTTGAAACAGCTTTCAGAAGCATTAAGATCTAACTGCTGTTCTCTGGTAGATATACCTGATATTCTCACTGCTATTGAATGTGTATAATCTTCCATTAGAGGCTATA
Organism: Hylobates moloch; assembly: GCF_009828535.3. Lineage (NCBI taxonomy): Eukaryota > Metazoa > Chordata > Mammalia > Primates > Hylobatidae > Hylobates > Hylobates moloch. Next base: position 88,442,989 of record NW_026652276.1, read on the forward strand.
GCCTATAAGAGGAAGATAAGATTATAGATGAGAGAACCATCTCAGAATTGTGGAGGAAGCTTGTATTTGCATGTTAGCTTCTTTCTTTCTCCTAATAATACCATCAACTGTTAGGTTCGTTATGTTATGGAGAGATGAACCTTAATGAGGAGGTAACAGTATGGTATTTAACAGCACAGTCCTTGGTGTCAGAATGCCGCGGGTCAACTCTTAGCTATTTCACTTACTAGCTAGTATAAATACTAACAGTCACTATTATTATATGCCAAGGATCTTTCTCCTAAGGTTTCAAGAGATTTTTAAACCCTTTGAAACTGTATTTAAATCTGTTGTCTTTAAAAGGTTGGAAACATCTTTCTTAGGAAGTCTACAGCTTTCATAAAATTTTCAAATGTCTTTAAGTACAACGATCAAGTGATATTTTACAAATAAATCTTTGCAATGTATTCCTTTGGTTTGGTTTAAAATACCTTGAGGTCAGTCAGAATCTTAACATTTTGCAAGTCCTAAATATTTCTATCTTTTTTACTTAGACTAGAATCTATGTAGATCACAGCTACAAAACCACAATAACTTCACTATTATTATAATCACCTTTTTACAGTTGAGTTTATGTTCGCCTATACTCACATGACAGAGATAAAAAACACACACATAAATTTATAAAGGAAATTATCGCATTTTCTTGACAATAACACCTATGCATCTCTGTCATAGGAATGTAGTTCTTTGAGAGCAAAGAAGCATCATGCTTTCTTTACTCATCTTTGTAGCGTCAGCACCTGGAAACATATCACTTGCTCAATGTATGTTTGTTGTGTAATGATTGAGCTGGATATTAGATTCAAACCCTCTGATTATAAATACTGAACATATTCTCATTTTGTCAAGTCATGAAATTAATCTAAAGAGAGATGAGGGGTCTCAATCTTTTGTTAATGCACTATTCTAGCATTTTTCCTTATTCAGTGTCTACCTCAAACTATTAAGCAAACATATTCCTGTCACAGAGAAGAAAGTAAAACATAAATTAAGAGTCGAATAAAAAGCAAAATACATATTTCGTTTCTATTAAAGTCATATGGAAACTAAAGATAATAATACATTTTAAAACACGATATTGTTTTAAAATAGTCACTGATAAGTATTTTATTTCCTAATAATCCCAATAACCAATCACAGAAAACCTCCTGTGTCATTTTTGAGGGATTTGATTATTCTTACGGCCCCTAGCTGCATTCCTTCTGTACCCCTGGTATCTGCATCACCTATCATATCCTCAAGTCTTCCTTTTTGTACATTTATACCTCTGTTACATTTCCTGATCAGGTCCTCCTTGTTTATCATATTATTCCACTAAATTCTTTCTGAATTCTACTTTCAACCAGTTAGATAAAGAGCGTCCCTCCAATCTGGGAGATACGTGGTGAAAGTAAGAGGAGTACATCGGCAGAAAATCAAGCTTAACAGGTAGGGAGGAAAGAGGTGAATTCTAATTGTAGGAAGACAAGAGAAAAAGTAGCAAGAGGATCCTATATAGTAGCAGTATTTCTGTGTTATTTCTTACGTAACCCAGCATAGCACCCAAAGAATATCGGTTAATGAATGAGTAAATTCTCTCATTATTACTTCTAAGAATAGAAGCAAATTATTTCTAAATTTTTGAATATACTGATTTTCTTTTCTTTTCTTTTTCTGTCAACTCTTATTTCTTTCACCATGAGAACCATAACAGATTTTTGGGTTCTCAAATGTCCTCAAAATTTCTGCAAAGATTTACTGTCCATGGACCTGAAGGCAAGAAGATATTCCTGAGTGTGGTGCTGAGTTTGGTTTGGCAAGTTTCATGAGAATATAAGCATATAGACAAACGCAAAAATAATAAAATTCCATTAACTAAGGTTTGTCTCAGACATCTGGCTATAAGGAAAGTTTACAGGCAAAATAGTAATAAAACTAAGGCATCCTACTGATTTTAAAATAATTTATCCAAGATCCACTGAATTCGACAGTAGAGAAATTCAAGGTAACTCATTCTCAAATTTCAACATTTTCTTACACAACATCACACATATTTACATTATGATAATGAAAAACAAACTTTACTTTTGAAATGAGAAATTAAAAGGCATAACTTTTAAACTTCATAGATAAATATATCTAAACTCTAATAATTTTATTGTACAAATATTTTGGGCAAAATGATGGAATGTTTCATATATTTTACACTGAAGCTGGGTGTGGTGGCTCATGCCTGTAATCGCAACTCTTTGGGAGGCAGAGGGGGGTGGATTGCTTGAGCCCAGGAATTTGAGACCACCCTGGGGAACGTGGCAAAACCCTGTCTCTACCAAAAATAGAAAAAAAAAATAGCTAGGAGTAGTGTTGCACACCTGTAGTCCCAGCCACAAGGGAGGCTGAGGTGGGAGGATCACCTGAGCCCTGGAGGTCTAGGCTGCAGTGAGCCCTGAAATTGTGCCACTGTACCACTCCAGCCTGGGTGATGGAGATTCTGTCTCAAACAACAACAACAACAATAACAAAAAAAACCACACAAATAGTTTACACTGAATTTTAGGTAGAAAAAAAAGCAGTGATTTGAAAAACAAAACCACTATGTTAGTGCTTATCAATTTCTTAGCATGAAAGTAAACTTATGTGTTCATTTTTAAATTTTTTGAATATAACAAAATATTATTTAAATTATTATTAAACATTTCCTAATAACATATTTGTAAGGACTTATTCCTCAATTTTTATTTACTTGGAAGGCCATTTATTAAATGAAGATGCTTTATTCAAACTGACTTATCCAACAATAATGTTAGTGAAAATGGTCATACTACTTGCAGAATTATCCAAATTCATTTGACCACAGTTCATTCTTAAAGTTTTCTGAGAACAACCTCAGGCAGTAGTTGCAAATTCAGATTACATAAATACTTCCAAGTTTCAGTTCAAAAACACAAAGTGATTTTATAGAGTAACACTTTATTAAAAAATAAAACCCTTCTTTCTTTCAGCAATTGAAAGTCCTAACATATTTTTACTGTGAATAAAAACATTATTTTTGAAAACAAAAATTACCTATAATTTCCCATTTAGAAGTAAATATTGCATGCAATAGGACTCTGTCAAATCTTCTAAATATGTATTAAGATGACCAATTGATCAGTAATTTGCATCATTTAGCAAAAATGATTTGACAGTAAATTACTGGGTCTGGTATGTGCATGCTACAGCATTGTATGTTCAGCATCAAAAAATAAAATGAAATGCAATTACCCTAAAAGACATTTCAAGATTCTCTCCACCCCAGATATCCATTCCTGCATCGTAAGTTCCTATCTCTTCAAAGTAGTTTCTGTCAATAGAAAATAGGCCACCAGCCATAGTAGGGGTCCTAGTTGAAAAAAAACAAAAAGAAAAGAATATCTTTTGAAAACAATGTGTGGAGTTTAATGAGACTGTAGCACATATTTTTGAGACATTCTAAATATTAAAAAAATCTCAAATTAAAAACACAAAGTCAAGGTGTAAGAAGTTTTAAAATTAAGAAATAGCATTTTTTCACATTTTCTTTAAAACTCAAATTAGTTTTTGTTTTTTCATACAGGTGATCAAATAGATAGATGAAAGTGACACTGGCCATGGAAGACTGGTATTTCTATATTCCCTCTGAAAATCATAGTGAAGAGAGGTTTCTGCCCTTTGCACTGTCCTTGAAGTGGTTAGCTGGTCATGAAACTACCAGGTGTCAACTTAGGTCACATAATGTAAATCATTTTTATGTAAACTCCAGAAATCTGTGGACGTGGTTTCACTATGAAAAGATCCATAGCCTATTTAAAAATGAAAAAAAATAAATTCTATAAAATGTTTATAGAAAATAAGTATCTAGTGATAGTTACAAAGGTATTTTTTTAACATAAGGGCTTTACATCTAATGGTTTATTCTTCTCTTTACTAATTAAAATGATAGAATTAATCATCTAATTCTATGGATAAACATATATCCCATAGGATTTATGGGATTTCTGTTATTCAGAGGTTTGAAAGGACACTTCGAAGGGATTCTAAAACTTTTTTCTAGGAATAAATGCCTTTTGGTTTCACATTCAAAATTCCTCTATAGGAGCTGAGAAGTCAGACGTGAAGTTTTTAAAAGATTAATTAGTTGATAATTTAAAAGACAAAGACAATGGTTAATGAGTGAGCTACACAAGTCTTTCTATATATAAGCAGTGCAAATCAAAGTTTAAAAAGATTGTAGTTGTTCACAAATAGATCCATACTGGCAATGATGACTTGAATGTTAGTTGTAATATAGTGGTTTGCAACCTTTAAAGCACAATAGCAATACCTGAGCCACCTTTAAAAAAAAGATGGGCATGTTTAATTTCCACCCTCCACAGATTTAGATTTAATTGGCTTGGGGTGGGGCCTGACTTTGGTATTATATAAAGTTTCTATGTAATTCTAATGTACTGCCAAGGGTGAGAAACTGCTATAGAAACTTAGATTTGGAATGCTCATCCGAGTAGTCTGTGAGGCTGTTAAAAACCAAATGTTTTGCTTTTGTCAAAATTATATTCTCCTCTGCCAAAGGTTATGCTCATGTTTTAATTAAACCAAATTGTTCATTGAAAAACCACCAAATAATATTGTACTTGGACATCTACCATATTGCAAAGTTCTCTATTTCTCCCAGTGCTCTCACTGCTTTATGCTCAGGTAATTAACTGTCCATCAGTTGGAGTAGCAGAGCCTTGCTTAGTCTCAGAGCTATTTTATTACTTTTCGTCTTGCTGAGTTCCTATCATGAACAGTATCATTGACCTTCTGAGTTATAATGAGAAACACTAACAAAGCTAAACAGATGGTAATTAGGAAGTAGCCATGACCCTCACCTGATGTGGGTTTTGGAACACTATGGCAATAACTATATAAGATATTACAGTGCTGGAGACTCTATTTGATAAAATTAGGAACTAAAATTGCTGCAATTATCCTATCATAATGTAACCACGTGCTTAATATTGTTAAGTGATGCATTTTTAATGATCAGTTCAGAGTGCCTATCTACTTATCTACTTACTGATAAAGTACTGGCACATTTTAATTTAAATAACATGTATTGAATTTCGGCTTACATTTGGTCATCATTCTTATTTGTGAGAAATGTATAAGTGGCTATTTATACTATTGAGAAAGACTCAAATAACTTTTACGTATGCTTGAAAATAATAAAAATAATAAGATAAAATTACAATTCTGCAAGAAACTCCTGTATTTTCTGAAGACAGATACTCCTGGACAGTTTTTTTTCTGTTTGCAATATCAGTTAGCTCTCTCAGATTGGAGACTGTGCCTTATAATGTTTAATACCTATAGCCATAGCCAATGTTATGCAACACTTTCTGTTCTAAGTTAACTGCCCTGTAATATGCTTAATAAAATATTTACTTATGCCCATGTGCACCTTAAGTGTTCAGAGAGTCTAGAAAATGAAAAATCTTGATTAGGGTTAAATTAGCTGAAATTATTTGCTTTTCAAGGTTGTGTCTAAACAATGTCAAACCAAACAACCAATATAATCAATTGAACCAGAGGGGAATAGTCAGCTCAATGACTGTGAACACTACCTACCACACATGGTAAGTAGGAAAGATTAACTAACAGAAGTAAAGCACTTAACACCGTTCTCAACACATAATCAACAGTTAATAAGGGTAGGTAATTTATCTTTGTGTTGTTGTTATTGATGTTAATCATTGAAGCAAAATCCTTGCTGTCCTTCATTTAATTCGGGCTCCTCTCTCTATATATACCCTCACTTTAGGTTTCAAAACCATTTGGAACTACCTCATATCCAAGATGTTGACTGAAATTTGCCTCAGAGCATAACTTCTTACTCTTTAACCCCTCCTATTTTCATAAAAAGTCATTTTATCCTTCATTGGTGATTATGGTTCCTTAGTTAATCCATAGTCTCACATTAACGACAACTTTCAGGAATTTCTTCTTCCCTTCTTCCAATCCATTTCCAAGGCTCTGCCATGTCAGCAAAACACTAGCTTAGGAATCTTGGCTCTCTGTGATTGCTTTTCTGCAATTTCCAATTCTCTCGCTTTTTTTTCTTTAATTTTGGTGCTTGGGTGAATCTACCTTTCACTTCATTTACTTCTGCTATTAAGACACTGGAAAAGTAATAAGATGTGGTTAACTGGTTATAGGACAAGTCCACATTATTGATTCTCTGCTTAATTCACAAACTGCTAACAATCCTGCTCTCTATGTTTATTTGTTTACCTTATTTTTAACTGAGTTTTTTTTTTCTTTTTTTGAGACAGGGTATCACTCTGACAACCAGGCTGGAGTGGTGTAGTGGTGCAATCAGAGTTCCCTGCAGCCTCGACTTCCCAGGCTCAGGTGATTCTCCCACCTCAGCCTCCAGAGTAGCTGGGACTACAGGCATGCACCACCATACCGAGCTATCTTTTTGTATTTTTTGTAGAGACAGTTTTGCTATGCTTCTCAGGCTGATGTTGAACTCCTGGGCTCAAATGATCTGCCCACCTTGGCCTCTCAAAGTGCTGGGATTACAGGTGTTAGTCACCACACCTGGCCTGAGTCTTTTCCAAAAGTTTTGGACTCTTCTCAACAACCTGGGGATCAAGGAAATGTATGAAATCTAAATTCTCTCAGTCATGAAATCTAAACTCCTTCAATCTCTAGCTCAACATGTTTAAAAATGTGTCTTCCTCATGGCCTCCTCTCTCCTCTTGTCTCATAGAAAAGAATACCTCCTTTCCTCTCATTGTGGGCTAGCATTCATGCTTGTGGCCTCAACAGACTCCTGACTACTCTTTCGGGCCCTTGCTCATGGACTATTAACATTTATGTTTTATGCCTTGGATTTCTAGATTGTTCCCTTGCGCTTACAAGCCTGCTGAATTAAGTTCTACCCTAAACCAAAAAACATTTTCATTCCACCTTACTACTCTTTTAAACTAGAGACATATATTTTCTATTCCCTTCACTGGTAACCTTCTTGAAAGGATATTTTTTACAGACTCCCTTAACAACTTTTAACCTTCTAACTAGAAGCTAGATCCTGCTCCCACCTCTACAATAAGTTCTTTCTAAAAGGTCCCCATTGATTCTGAACTCCAATAACCTGTCCTTAACTTTTTCCTCTGAAAGTATATAGCACAATTCATCAGCCTTCCTGCTTGAAATCATTTTTGTTTCTAGCTCCCATTGCATTGTTCTGTAGAGGTTTCCCTTCTACTAATTTGACTGTTAATTTTATGATTCTTATTGATACCCCCTTCCTCTCCTTTTTCCTTGCTATCAGACTTTGGACAAGCTCTTAGTTTCGTATCTATCACGTGGGTGCAATATACCATTATAATATTATTTTGTGGATATATCCATTTAATAATTTCTTCTCTCATCTGAAATGTAGTCCTCCCGAGGGTCTCTCAGGGGCACTTTTCTCTTTCTATGCCTTTTGTCTGGGTAAGATCAGATCATTCATCACATACCTTTCACTGTCACCTCTATGGTTCATTCCTAATCTGTGTTTCCATACTTGTTTCCTCTGCATAAGTTGTGCTTTTGCAGTTACTCGCTAGATGATTCCTCCAAAAAACTCCTTTGACTCTGCTCAGTGTGTATATCATAGACCTGAAAATTTGCTACTCATCTGCCTCTCTTTTAATGTCTTATATTTCTTTCCAGTCTCTTAATATAAAATGAAAAAACCACATTTTTTGTGCCTAATTCAATTATTTCCAAAATACTTTTTTTTCTGAAGTATTTTTGACTCATCTCTGTTATCATAGTGACTACTTTTAGTCTTCTATGTTTGCTAATAATGGGGTCCTCTTAGATGCTAAGATGCTTAGATGCTGAGAGGATCTGGATGCCTCTAGATTCTTCTGCTTCTGAAATTTATCCTAAAAACCATAGCCAGATTAATTTCTCTAAATCGGTGATCCTCTAAAAATGTTAATAGACGTTCAAAAATCTATGTTAAGGAAATAAATCTAGCTTCTTATCCTGGCATCAGTAATCTAGCCATTTATTATGAGGGATCAAAATAAACAATGGGGCTGCCCCACGAGCTCCTCCCAATCCCTTTTAACTATTTCCCTGCATGTAAAGTGTTTGGCTGTTACTGGTAAATGCTTTACATTTTTGTGCCTTGGTATATTTGTTCACATCCATTGGTCACCTGGATTTTTCTTTGAAAACTCCCCTTATATGTTCAAATTTGATTATTCTTAGTATAATACAAATGTTATACACTCTAGGCAGCCTGCCTTCAACACCACTGCCCCATCCCTCTGCTCCCTCAATCAAGACATATTTTTCCCCTTCCACCTTCTTCTATAAGCCCTTATCACTGTGTATCTCAAGGAACTGTCCAATTCTTATTGTATATAGTATTATATTTATTTGTGTACTTTTCACCACTTCTATAAGCATACCCAATACATTGGTTTAATAGTATTAGACTATTAATGGATATTTACTGAATAAATAACATAAACAAATGAGTAATATATCCCTATAGCCACAGAACAATCTATTTGAAAGTTAAAATTATCTGCAATTTTATTTCTGAAATTCCAAAAATGTTCTTTGCTCGCACCTGCTAAATTGATGAGTAACAAAGATGACTTCACTAATTCCAAGATTTTCAGACTCTATCATCTAATAGGAGTTTCAGGGGTTGAGTTTGATAGTATTTTATTTATTTATTCAGTTAGTTATACTTTGAGACTGGGTCTCAGTATATTGCCCAGGATAATCTTGAACTCTTGGCCTCCAGCTATCTTCCTGTCTCAGATAGGATGACAGGTGCATGCCACAGTGCCTAGTTTCTGAGAGTATTTTAGAATTTAAGATATGAAGCTTTGTAACTATGTAAAATAGTAAAAGTCTCAAAAAAGTATGTATTTGGCATGGAAAAACGCTGGAGTTTTTCACCAGAAGTTGGTAAATCAACAGAAATTGTGACAGAATACATTTAATTATTCAGTAAAGCTAAAATGTAATGTCTGTATTTTCACCAAGAAGACAATATATCCTGTATTTCATGCTGGGATAATCACCCTGTATAGAGGTAAGGAGACCCCAAGAGGCAGCCAAATTTAGTTGTTAGAAGTCTGGACTTCATAGCTAGATTGGATTTAAACCGAGCCCCACAGTGTTTGACTGTCATTGAGTCACTTAAACTCTGTGCCTCAGTTTCATCACCTATAAAATGTGGATCATGTGAGTTAATATATGTAACAGTCTTGAAACAATACCAGCACAAAGCTTATAGTATACATTTTAGATATTATCTATCAAAAAAGGAGAAACATCTCTGTTTACCAAGATTATAAATCGCTTCATTTTTATTGTTTTCTGGGTCCAATTAATTTTCAGATATGTAATATTAGAGAGCTCTAAAATCCCTACAGTTTTGGTCAAAAAATTTAGCTGCAATGTGTTTAAGTGCCTTGTTCAAGGACCCCTAACTAGTTGGTAGCATGGATAAAAAAGTCATCTTTCTTTCTTTCTTCCTTTCCTCTCCTCTCACTCCTCTCCTCTCCTCTTCTCTCCTTTCCTTATCTATTATCTATCTATCTATCTATCTATCTATCTATCTATCTATCTATCTATCATCTATCTATCTATCATCTATCTATCTATCTATCTATCTATCATCTATCATCTATCTATCTATCTATCTATCTATCTATCTATCTATCTATCTATCTATCTATGTATCCATCTTCTATCTTTTCCACTCGTCCATATACCTTTTACAGCAAAAGATTTGGGGTAGTTAATTAGAAATACATTTTTCCTGCGGGGGAGCGGTGGCTCACACCTGTAATCCTGGCACTTTGGGAGGCCGATGCTGGCGGATCACGAGGTCAGGGGAACGAGACCATCCTGGCTAACATGGTGAAACCCCGTCTCTACTAAAAATACAAAAAATTAGCCGGGCATGGTGGCGGGCGCCTGTAGTCCCAGCTACTCGGAGAGGCTGAGGCAGGAGAATGGCGTGAACCCGGGAGGCGGAGCTTGCAGTGAGCCGAGATTGCGCCACTGCACTCCAGCCTGGGCGACAGAGCGAGATTCCATCTCAAGAAAAAAAAAACAATAATAATAATAAAATAAAATAGTACATTTTTCCTGATTTCAAGCTCCATGTTTATGTACCATGTTTTCCTGTGAATTTTTGGACTGCCCTTCATAAACAATTTCTCTTAAAGTTCTTGAAACATCATTCCTTCTATTTTTTTCTTTTGATGCATCAGGATTCTGCTTAATCTTACTTGGCAAATAATCAAGGGCCTTGGAGGAAAAACTCCTAACAATGTTTGAGAGACTACAGCTTAGTTCTAGGCTATTATTTATAATGTTCAAATAACACAGTATCTACACTGTTAGTATTTAGATCTGTGTTACATTTTCCATAGATTATAAAATTAATAAAGATAAGTAATAAAAATGAGTTTTTACATTTACAAATATGAGCATGAATAGCTGAAATCTTCACATATGTCTGATTTTTTAAAATTATAAAATCTAATGGCGTTAGATTAGGTTAAGCATTTTGTAGATTTAAGAACCCAAATGAAATGAAATGCTATGAGTTTCTCTCCTTTCTTCCTTATTCTATGCACTATAACCAAAATAGAAAGCAGAGGAAAGAGAAAGGAAGCAGAGGCACAAATGCTCTTCTATCAGAGTGATGAATAATTAAATGCTGAATGTAATTAAAGTTTTTACTGATAAAAATGGGAAGTTTGATGGATACCGCACACTATTACAATCATCTGAACCTACGTTTGGGTATGAAGATGTGGCTTTCTGTAGAGAAGAAACTGTTACTTTAAGACTTTATGCTGGCTTAGGCTGTAGACATGGAAGCTTACTAAAATCCTGCGAAGTCTATGAAACACAAACAATTTGTGTTATTTTTAAGGAATAAGAAAAATATAATGTTCTGCTTAGCATGGGCAAATGATTTGTTTTGCTGCCAAAGAACCCACTTACCAATAAGCATGAGAATCAAATACTTTAACCTGTGCTTAAACATCTATATTTCCAATAAAGGAGTAGTTACTTTTTTCCCCTAAGTCCTTTTAAATAGTTCCTAGGACCTGATAAAACCCTAAGCTTCCACAAAGATGTACAGTAATTGGTGCAAATTTTAATCTTTCATTGTACTTTCATTTCATGCTTATGAGGGATCAAAATAAACAATGGGGCTAGCTGGGATCAGATGTCATAAAATATTTTGGTTAATGTGACAAAATTATTCAGTATATAAATGTAATATTTAACTTAGCACTCTATTACCCTAGTTTTCTTCTCATCCCAACAGGCTGCTAAGAAAGTCTTGCAAATTATCCCCTAAACTATTAGAAAGTAATATAATATAAAAGTACTCTTTCTTTCATAGAATATAGATTCAAATATTTTTATCTGAGGAGATAATTTTTTACTTCTCTCAATCAACATACATTAGATTTTAACAGAAGTAAGCAAGGGCGTTAACTAGTTGAGCATTCCAAAGTTAGTTCTTTCTTTCATTGTTCTGCTCACAATGTTGACCTTTCCCTGTGCTGTTGTTGTCATATCTTTTATTTTATAGAAGTGTTTTAAAGGCTTTGGTGGTATCTATTTCTGTTTCTTTCCTCCAATCCAAACGGATATTATGGTTGGATTGAGAAAAGTCTAATACTAATAAAATCTGATTAAATACTGGTTAAATTACTGATAAAATACTGATTAAATCTGATAAAAATTAAGAAGTAAATTATTTGTTACTACTAAATATAAGAAACTTTGTCTTATATTTGTATAAGATGTTAAAGAGTAACACCTGTGTTTTTAATTTATTATACTTACTAGTGAAATTATAAATTGATTCAATGATAATATTTTTGGGGAGGAATTAAATTGGCAGAAGGTATCAGGAATATTAAAACAAATTTCATGTTCAAATGCATAAGTCTAAAGCGATCACTTTGTATGCAAAAACTAGGTGAGGAAATAATTGATAAAAAAATTGAAGTGCAAAGCAACTCTTGATGAACGTTAGTCAACAAAAAAATAGGGAAACATCGTAAGTAATTAAGACATTAGCAGCCATTAAAACCTATGTGGGGAAAAATTAATGTCATAAAAAAATATTGATGATATATCAACTTTTACATTGTAGAGAAATTGAATAGAAAAGGCTTGGACGAAAATACAACCAAATTCTAAAAGAGATGGCTCATTGGTGTTCTGCTTCTTCATCCTTTTATGTACTTGTCACATTTATCTTGCAATATATATATATGTTACATTATCAGATATAAATTTAAAAACTAATTCATATCAAAGACATTGCTCATTTCAATATTTTATAGCACTTCATGAGTTAAGCAAAGCAGGGAGAATAATTTTCCATTTTATAGTTGAGAAAACTAGGTAATTTCTCAATTGGAGGACCTTGAAATAAAACCAGATCCTCCAAGGCTAGTTTCAATGCTTCTGCTATGATCACACTAGAATGATAGAGGAGATGATATATGTGAACATTCTATGAGTTTTTCACAATAAAATACAATTATAATCAGAGATACTAATGATGTTATTTGATTTATTTGATCTTCATAAACTCCTAATTCTAATTGAGTGAAAAATAAACTCATGAAATCAAGTGAATGCTAATAAAAAGGAATATAAAATTAGGTACAATAGGTCTGAAATAAAAACCAATAACATTTACTATATCAGAATTAAAAGAACATCTAAAACTCTTTTGTTTTACTTTAGAAATATACTCAACATGGAACTTGAAGTAAAAATGAAGGCAGTCATATTAAAAATATTAATGATGATTAAAGGTAAAAGAGTCCATAAGTAAGAGGTGAAGGGTGAAAAAAGTTAAATTCACTTGGAAATTACCAGTAGGTTTTTAATTTAAAAAATCTATTTTAATCAGTGTGAAATTAAAGTGGAAATGAATATCTTTATAATTATTTATTGAGGTTCACTTACAGGGCATAATTAAGAGACTAAAGCAATCAATAAGACTTAAGCCAGGCTCCTTTCTAGAGGTCCACACCACTTTAGTAGTAAACATAATTATTCCTGTACATCCACACTTGGACCATTTACACTAGACTCTTTCCCTCATCCAGCATACCTGTGGCCAGTGCCAGACAGTGAGCAACTTTACAGCATAGGTTGCCTTATCCATGTTTGTATGTGCAGAACTTAGCACAGTGCCCAACAGTTTGTATGCATGGAATACAAATAGAACAGTTTGTATGTTTGTTTTTGTATGGAATCAAACTTATTTCAATAGCCTAAACTAAATCACCTCCCATTTGTATGTGTTAGGAAAAAATGCATAACTCATCCCCAAATTAATTAAATGATCTAGAGTATTATTTGCATTATCAGGTAACTTTGCTACTAGTTGCTTATTCTATTAGGTAATGTATATGCATAGTTATACAGGGGTGATATGCTTGATGAGTTTCAAACTCAGCCATTTCCCAGGCAGTAGCCTCTAAGACCAGGGTCAAAACTTTAAAAGATTATAGCCAGATAAAGACAATTATATAAAGTGGATTTGTTACAATAAATATATTTTCCCCCTTTCCTCAAGACACAGGTGCAGAGAAATATTTCTTCAATTTCAAGAATGATGACAAATGTCAAATGACCCTCAGCCTCAGAGTCAGGAACATAATTAGAAGGAGTTGTGGAGATTGGGATAAGTTTTCATGCCATTTCTACATGGGCAGTTTCTACTAAACTCCACCTGATGGTGCCAGGTAAGAATCCTGGTCCATTGTAGCAAGATCTTCTGACTTATTAGTAGATGGAAATCCAGATTTTTATTTAAAATATCTCATTTTTAAAGTGTTGGTAACTTTTGAAAACGTAAAACACTATGTATGCCAAATAAAACACTTCTACAGAGAATATTTGGCACAAAACCTCCTAGTTTATGACCTCCAGTTTAAAAAGTACTATTTGTTGCGCACATAATTGAAATATTCTTGAAAAGTCATATAATTTGATTATTAAATGTCCAGGAAAGTTTACTGATTAAAGGAAATTATATATTACGTATTAAAGGAAATTATATATTACTGATTAAAGGAAAATATATATTCATAATTATGTATATTATTCCATAGTTATAATATGAAAATTAACAAGTATTTCACAAACTCCATTTATTATGAAAATGAAAATACCAAAGCCCAGAAAAATAAGAATGACCATGTTAAGCTTTACTTTAGATGTAGTATAACTGATTTAGGTCACAAGTTCAACTTGGCTTTCAACGTAAGCAGATGCATGATTGTATTTCTCAATGATGACTAGCCAATTATGGTGACTACAAAGTTCTGTTATAACTGACATTTTAAATGAAGCATTCCACTAAGAAAACTAAAATTTCAGCTTCATTTTCATCACTTTAGCTATTCAGAATTCTGTTAATCAAGTAGGAAAAAAATTGTCTTCAACATCTAGAATGATTTATCTGTTTGTATGAATGTGAGAAAAATGATCACATCTTCAAGCAATAGATTACAAGTAGAAGGAATGTTCACATTACAGCTATGCTGATGAAAATTACCTGCAGGCTGTTACAACTGAACCCATGAATTAATTAACCTTTTGCCACAAAAATCTAGAAACTTCAGCAAAGACTGAGGTTTCTCTGTTTCTCTCACTTCAGCTTCGTCAGCATGTTAGAAAATAAAATGATGTGCAGTTACTGAAGCAAACAAAATATACTGAGATTTTATCAGTTCTCATAGTACTGCAATACAATCACATAAATTATGGTTAAAATATAGGAAGTTAGATGATTCATCTTTTGTTTTAGTTAATGAAATATGAGTAATAATGATTGATTTCTACATGGATCTTTATTTTATGAATGAGATCAATAATTTCTTACTGTGAATGTTGGCTACCTCTTAGTTATCTTCCATTTGACTCTATGAGAATGTAAATAAAGCATGTCTTTTGCCAACGTGTTTTTTTTAAATGAGTATAAACATGCCTTCTTATAAACAGCATTTTCAAATGAATAAAAACATTATCTATATGTAAGTGTATATTGGTCAAGCATTCTGATAGTTTTCACTTGGGATCTAAAGTTTAAAAATCAGCTAACACTAAATGAAAACAATTTGGGAAAATAGAATATTTAATAAATGATGGTAACATGAGCCACTATATTTTCCCAGTTTGTTAAAGGTAGGTATCAGTAAGACTTGGTGAATTTGAAGATTATACAAGACTTAAGACTACTAAGTTACATTTTAAATATTGACATGATAACTTACATGACTTTATACAAATGTTAGAAGTCACATTTTATTTTTCTCTTTGATGTAATAGATCTCCTTTAGAAGTTAACATCCCTAATATTTAATTGTTCAGTAACAAATACCTTTAGCCATTCTCTTCCATTAGCCAATTAGTAGAGTTTAATTTTAATTAATTCATTATATAATTCAGTAGGTGACAATAGATAAGTCATCCCTTCAGTAGGTTACCAGGCATTCTTGTTCGGATCATGGATTTTACATACAAGTAAGTCTTCACTTAATGTTGTTGCAACTTTAAGTGAAATGACAAAACAAAATGTCCTCGGGTAACATCCTTTAGTTCAATGTCCTTCCATTATAAGATTGATGACAGTGTTTTTGTTATTTTGTTTAAAGTTGCAGTTTCCAAGAACCTGTTGACAATGCTAAGTGAGGACTTAAAGTGTATCATTCTAGAATGTTAGGGTATTTCATGTTCCAAAGGAAGGATGATTTGCCAAATTCATCTTTAAAGAACTAAACTAGTGAATACTTCCCAAAGTATTTTTTAGGAAATCGATTTTTAGTTTCAGGTAAGAGGTCCACAATGTGTTTAAGTAGGAAGATGATACTTTTGTGTTAATAAAGTGGGTAATGCCTATACAGACAATTCGAGATGTATATGATATTTTTTATTACAAATAAGTGCATATTTTACTTATCAGTATTTCAACTTAAGTAGTATTTGAAGTAATTTGGGACAATAAACCCTTCATAATTTTGAATACATTAATATTTTCCAAATGGACCTATGGAATCTATAAGGAAGATAACCTTTTAAAGGTGGTATATTTAGAATATTTACCAAAACATTTTTGGCTATTTCAGTTTTGAGAACATTTCTATTATAAACCATATACTTTAAGGTAAGACACACATTTACTTGAAGTGTCAAGGCTAGCACATTTCTGTCACATAGAAAATTCACAGTAAATATATTTTGAATATAAGAGTACATAAACTTTCAAAAGATATTTAGCATTTTTGCCAATACTTAAGTTTACCTATACTAATTTAAATTATATTTAATATTGTCATTGATCCTTATATGATTATGTAAAGGTCATAATGTGTATGCATATTGAATAATAAGGATACGATTAAATAATTAAACATTAGAACAGAAATCTATAATATTCCTTAATTTTTAGGGGAATATACATAATCTTCAAGAGATATGATCTACCTACCTGACAGGTAATGTTCTGTCTCCTTTCCTCCTGTCCATTTCTCTTTGGGGAACAGGATACCAGCGGAAATTCAGTTTCCAGTTAAAACCCCCATAAGTCATGTCTGACCCAGCCATATATTCAAAAGTATCATCACTAATCACATCAATGATAGGGCAGACAACTGTTTTCCTGCAGAGAAATTAAAACCAATTTATAGACACATGATAATTAAAATGTTACATTATCTTCTTCAAACTGATTATAGCTGATATGATGAAATTTAATTATTTTGTTACTTTAATATGCCTTTAGCTTCATTTTATCCTATTAGTCGATGGAATTATTTCCTTTGACTACATATTCCTTACAGTTTACTTTATGCTATCTTTTGAAATCTAATCAAATACACTAATTGACCTTCAAGTTTATTTCCAAATGCATTCTAAGTACTAACTTAGCAAGATGAGCAGGGTCTATTTTTTATAAAACCTCCACCCACAGCATGATTAGTAGAGCTGCCTTGAGATTATGCATCATTTTAGCTATAACCCATTGAAGAGCAATAGCATTCAGGGAGGGAAGAAGGGATGATGGCAAATTAGATCTGGTAGTTTGCATTTCAAATAGGGTACTTTAGTTTAGAGAGTTCTGAGAACATCTTCATGGAGAAAACACCTACTAGGAAAAACAAACAAAAATCAACAAACAGCAACAATAAAAATCATAATCTGTCAGTATAAGTAAATGTTTCCTATGAAAGATGATAGGGTCATGACAATTTCTGAGTAAAATACCCTCAAATTAAGAGTTTACATGTATAACCTAGATGATAGCTTAAGATAGGGAAAGATAAGCAACTTTAATCTCTGGTGTTTTATTTATTTATTTATTTATTTATTTTGACAGAGCCTTGCCCTGTCACCCAGGCTGGAGTGCAGTGGGGAGATTTCAGATCAGTGCAAACTCTGCCTCCCAAGTTCAAGCGATTCTCCTGCCTCAGCCTCCCAACACTCCTGCCATCACACCTGGCTAATTTTTGTATTTTTAGCCGAGACGGAGTTTCACCATGTTGGCCAGGTTGGTCTCGAACTCCTGACCTCAGATGATTTGCCTGCGTTGGCCTCCCAAATGCTGGGATTATAGGTGTGAGCCACTGCACCTGGCCTATCCCATTTTTCTTAAAGTAAGAGCCAAAAGGCTGGTGTTCTTAATGGTAGCTTTCTATGGTAGAAAATTTCATTTGGGAAAATCATTAGGTACACTTTTAATCCATGTTGTGCCTTCTCTAATTCTTGATCTAATGCCTGTTCATTTATTTTATTATGGGACCAATCTTCTGTGATTTCCACAAGTAAATGTTCAGGCCTACTCAAATTGTACTGGTTGTAGCTAATTCTGAAGACCAGAGTTGGTTTTTCATATTTGGTAGAAGGCAAATATACAAATAAGATTCTGAATCATCTCTAGATATGAAAAGCACATAAATGTCCATTATTTATACTTGTTTTGTAACACCAGTTTCACCAATACTTATTTTCAATTGAAGGCTTATATTCCACACAACTGACCAGAGCCTCAACTTATCTGCAATCAACAAGACTCCTCTAGCCTTGGAAAAGCTTCTTGGTGACTCTGGACCCCAGAAAAATCAATATTTTTCTCATTTCCTTTATTAGATTTAATGATTTAACTTGTGAGGAGAAGAAATTAGGTCTAAAAATCTTGAACAGACTATCTATTTAGGGTAGTTTTAAAATTTATAATCAGGACAAGACAATAGGGTTCATCATATGCAAATACAGTGTAATTATGTAGATAAAAAAATAAACAGCCTATGTATGACCGTATTGAAACATTAAAAGCTCATTCAGTTGAATTTCTGAAACACATGTGGAGAAAAAAAACATAATATACCAAAATTTGCCAGCAAATTCATTTTTAAGTTTATTTTACTTTGCCAGTCTTACTGTCCTGTGGGTACTGTACAATACACAGAGTGGAAAAATGTTATTAGCCATGTACAACACTCTATGGACTAAAAGGTTCCTACTGCTTTCTTCAGCTGCTGTGCTTCATTTTACTGACAGCTTCCATCCATCTTCCTGGCAAGTACCTAATCCTGCTGTTTAAGTGATGTGGCTGGACTAGCTCAGACTAAGTAGCTCCTATCTTGAGTGTCTAATTAAAAATGTCAATTCTAGGAGGACTTTTCTACTATAAATGAAATGACCATGCAAGTATGGTGTTATGTAATGTCTTGTTATTGTATCAGATAGCATTCAATGTTAGTTATCTTCATTAGGTGTTTAGAAATTATACTCTCTTATCACCAGTGTTTATAAATATTTGCAAAAAAACGCTTGTACTTCATCAACAACAGAAGGAATTGCAGGTATGTATAAGGATTCTTAATTTCTATAAGTGTTATTTATTCAATTTTCCAGATTTCAAAATGTGTATGTAAAAGGTGACAATATTGTTGACATAATTAAACATATTCTTATAGCTGTGCTCTTATGTTTCTTTTTTTAATTATAATTTTTTCAGTGCTGTGTGTGTGCATGTGTGTGTGTGCATTTTTAAGACGTTCCAGGTGAATTTGAACTAGACTGACTAAGGGTGCTAGTGTAGTTTACAGAACACTAGCAGAGAACTGGAAAGAGCTGAATAATTGTTCCCAGCACTTCCAATGACTGGAGCAAGTTAGACGTAGCTTCTTTCTTCCTCCCCATTATGAGTTATAGGTAAGAATATCTACAGTACCTGCCTCACAGGGTGGTTGTGAGAACACAAAAAGGTGCTTTGAAAATGTGCTTTATAACACAATCGTACTATTTTAGATTATATTTATTTCCTTCACCTAAAAAGTAATTTAACACATTTTTATTATTTGAATTGTTTCACTATTTCTTAATCAACTATGTCCAGCACGAATACGGCAGTCTTATTTGTCAAGCAAGTGGGAAAACTTGCTTTTAAGAAAAGCTATAAAATAAACCTTCTAAAAATAGCAACTTGGAAGAGAAATTCTGATGGATATCTGGAACTGTCCTAAGAGGTTCAGTCATAACCCAGGCAGACATAACACATAAATTCTTACCTGTCTTCCTTTATTCTTGCCAGCAAAGGCTCCAGCCATCCTAACGTGCATTCACAGTGTGCATCAAGAAAAGTTATGACCTGCCCTTTTGAAGCAGCTGCTCCTCGAAGACGCGCACGTATTAACCCAGAGCGTTCTTCCATCCTAATAATTTTTACTGGCACTTCTAAATTTTTCACATAATTCTCTAATGTCAACTTGAGAAAATCTGTAACATGTATAAGAATTTATATAAGAAAAATTTTTGAAACTGTTTTAAGAAATAGCAGAGATACTACCAAGATGGAAATTCAACACACAGAAATGGTGGCCAATTCCTATCCGTATTTATTGCCTTAGATATAAAATAATAGAGAATTTGATAGGCTGTGGCAGGGCTAGTAAAATTATAATGCAAATATAGATAATTACCTAGTTATCTTTTTGGGCATAATAAAGCTTTCTAATACAAAAAAAAAAAAAAAAAACCAAAAAAAAAAAAAAAACCAGTTTGTACCTCTTTCACTGGCATCATCTACCAAGATGACCTCAGAGAGTAGATAGTGTGGGGAACGATTTATCACACTGTAAACAGTTCTAAGGAGAGTGCTCCAAGCTTCATTATGAAACACAATGACTACACTTGTGTTTGGAAGTTCATCAGGGTAGACTTTTGTCTTACATCTGAAAAAGAGAAAAGAAGAGGGATCTTAATAAATGCATTTTTTATCCTGATTATTATAAAAAGAAATATCCATAATAACAAAACCTCAGATTTGAAAGCCCCTTACTAAAGAAATGTTTTATGAATATCTAAAATCATTTCCCTTTTATAAGTGCTGTGAGTAATCAGTTGGCATTCTGAAAATTAAATATGCATAATTACTAATATTTTTATTTTAACTCCTGCAGGGAACGAAGCAGCATGATTTCTACAAGTCTAAGAAAAACCTAAGAAATATAAAATAACATTTGGAAACTGGTAAAACAGGTACAAAGGAGTTCATTTAGTGAATATAATTTTATTCTTTGTTAATAAAAATGTATAGCTCAAAAAGTCATAGGAACATAGACATGGGTCCAAAGAGTTTTGAAGTATGTAAAACACATTTTTCTAGATTTTTCTGTTCTAAATCTAGTCATGTATGCTTTTAATTCCATTTGAGGATGCTATAAACAATGTCTACTTCCAAGGAAAGATTTAGGTTTCCTTTAGATTCAGAATCTACTAAATGCATGCTGGCCTCTAAAATTTCCTTATGTTTTGGAGATCAGGAAAGGGAATGGACTACCAGCATTTCTCAAACTGTAATGTGCACAGTCATTGATATGGAAGTGCTGGGAAGGTAAGAGCGTGGTCCCTTTAAATGGCAGGGATGAAGGGAAGGGAAGTGCTGGGTAGAGGAGGACGTGGTCCCTGGCTAGGGCTCCACCCCCACAAACCCTGGGTGAGGACAGGCATTTCCTGCCCAAATGTTGCATTTCCCAAGACCACCCTGGCCCACCATCCTGTGCCTCTAACCACACCCCCTCCACCACCCCGACTCTAGAAGGCTGACACACAAGCTGCTGGACGTCCAGAAGAGCAGATCTGCCCAAGACACAGACACCTGGATGAAACAGACAGCTGGATGTGGAGAGGAGCACGTCAGCGGAGGAAGGCACGGGCGGCTGGACAGGGAGAGGGATGCACCAGCAGGCACCGGCAAGCCAGCAAGCCATTGACCAGTGGGAAGAGGTGGAATTTGGCTGGGGCAGTCAGAGGAGACAGCCCAGGCCGCTGAGGTGCCGGACTCCAGGGGAAAACCTTTCCACTCCATCTCCTTTCTGGCTTCCCCCATCTGCTGAGAGCTACCTCCACTCAATAAAACCTTGCACTCATTCTCCAAGCCCAAGTGTGATGTGACTCTTCCGGTACACCAAGGCAAGAACCCCGGATACAGAAAGTCCTCTGTCCTTGTGACAAGGTAGTGACAAGGTAGAGGGTCTAATTGAGCTGGTTAACACAAGCTGCCTATGGACGGCAAAATTAAAAGAGCACACGGTAGCACGCTCCCACTAGGGCCCTAAACACTGTTGTGGGGTCGGAGCCCCACAACCTACCCGTCCGTCCATATACTGCCCTAGAGATTTGAGCAGAGGGGCACTGAAGAAGCAAGCCACAGCCCCATCACACGCCGTGTGAGGGGGACAAGGCAACTTTTCCCATTTCAGCATCACCTGGAGATTTATTCAAATGCAGATTCTAATTCACTAGGTCTAGGGTGAAGTTTCTGCATTTCTGAAAAGCTCCCAGATGATTTAGAGGCTACTGGTCCCTGGAGCACACTGATTAGTAAGGGGCTACACCATAATTACTACTACTTTTAGAATTTAATATTTTGAAAAATGTTTTTGACTTTGCTTATAAATCCAAAGAAGTCCAGATTTTTCTTTTCAAGAAATCAATCAAGGTACACTTGGATCAATGATATGTGTAGTGCTGTAGGTGGTGATCCCAAATTTAACAGGCAGATGTTTGTTGCTCCCATCAACTTGTCAACATTCAGGCATTTCTGTCATGTCATTTTAAGTCAACGTGATTACAGATTATAAAAAAATGCCAAAAGATTTCTGGAGCAGAAACAGAAGTTTATTCACCTGAGGTTATTTTTTCATGTAAAATATTCTGAAGAGCTAGATAATTAGTACCATGATAGAAACTGAATCAGATACCGCTTGCTACTTATGAATGGCTTAATGCATGACACATACAGCATTGTTGAAATTAGTTTCCTTCACAAGGGAGTGAAAAAAATACAATAAGATGTGTAAGATGAAGGCATATAATAAATACTTGATTGTGTGCCAGTTAAGGTCTTCATTATTTTTTAAAACTGTCTAAAAGATCACCTATTCAGTAAAGTCTTCTGCAATATAGCCAGCTAAAAATGTCCATTTACCTCAATTACAACATTTTCCAGCATACATTTATTTGAAAAATATTTATTAAGAATCTATAATACAAAAGATACTCTGTATATAAGAGAATAAAAATGTAAGGCATGGGAACAGTAGTTGGATTTATTGTCATCTCTTTCTGGTGGCAAGATTCAAAAGATTTCTATGAACTTCATCATTTGACTTGTATCTCCAAGTAGCTCATCACTAAATCAACTTAGAAAGTCATCTTGGTAAATGAGAGAGGGTTTTCTCTACCATTTTCCTCAAATTTCCATTCTTCTGCCTCATTAAAAAACCTAATCACTTTCAGCATGCAAAGCCAAGAGTAAGGTAAAGATCATCATCCTCCTCAAAGAAGTATAGCTAGAAAAACAGGCTGAAAGCAGTCCAACAGCCAACAACTAGTGGCTTCACTCAAGGATTACAGTCAATAAAGTCTACTCAGCATCATTTTTTAAAAAAGATTTTTTCAATCAGCATTTTTTGTATGTTACACTAAATGCCAACAACTAAATAAATGATTTAAAATGTCAAACTAAAAGCAGATATTTCGATGCACCACCTTAAAGTATTTCTATCAAGCTTTACTTTGTGATTAAAAAAATCCACTCACAAATGTTACCTTTGTATTCATTTTATGTGTCAAAATTACAATGAATTAGTTTACTGTTAATGTAGCTATCATGTTTACTTAGAGAAAACTTCCACTGTCATTATTTAATGTAGCATAAAAATAAAATAGGGCTAATATTTTAATTAATTCTTCCTCTTCTTCCTGTGTAAACAGTCATTCATCAAAGGGTAAAAAGTTTCAGTTATGGGGGATGAATAAGTTCTGGAGAACTAATGCACAGCATGGTGACTATAATTAATAACATTGTATTGTATACTGTAGTGGAAACATACTAAGAGAATTGATCTTAAGAGTTCTCACCACATTAAAAAAATCATAAAGATGTGAGGTGGCAGACATGTTAACTTGATCATTTCACAATGTTTATGTGTATCAAAACGTCAAGTTGTATACCTTAAGTATATATAACTTAGTTGTCAAATATACCTCAATAAAGCTGAATAAAGTCATTCAGCAAAGAAGACTCCTGTACTATTAAAGTGATACAAATTAGTTCTTTTCTATGTCAGTTTATCCAGTTATCTTAAATGCATAGATTTATATAAGCAAGAGTTATTATTTTCATTATTTCTGATGAATTTGCAGTACAATGAACTGGTATTATTGTCTGTATTTTACCAAAGTTAATGTTCCATCTATGGGAAGATATGATTTTATCTACTGTTACGAAAGAAAAAAATGTGGTCAAATTATAGCACAATGCTTTCTTATCACTAGAGTCTATTTAATACTTAAATAGAGCTTACAGAAAAAGCTTTTAAATGAATTTGGACTTAGATTTCTATCAATATTGTTATGCTTGACTTATGAATCAGTCACATCATTTTCCTGTGGATTTGAAGTTTCTTCCATGTATTTAAGCTTTCTCTGCCTTTAAATAGTATTGCTTATCATAGGAGGGGCAAACATTTAGCATATAACTCAAGAAATCTAAAACAGTATCAACCTCTTGTGATATCTTCCTTGGTACTATAAAGTCCTGCTTTTTAAAGTTTAAGGTGCAAATGAATTATGTGCGGATCTTGTTAAAATGCAGATTCTGATTCAATAGATCTGGTATGAACTCATGATTCTACATTTATAATACCATCCTTGGTGGTGCCAACACTCTTGGTCCTTGGTTGACATAAGAAAAAAGCCATATAAATCAGTCAGCTGTTGATTAACAGGCAAATGTAGGATTGTAATGATGCCTCCAATAACAAATCTTTGTTTATGAAATTTAATTCTTGCTGTTCTTTCATATCTTGTTCTTTTCAGACAATAACTTTTTGTTCTAATATTGAACAATAATGTAATATTTTTGAAAAAATAGTGAATGACAATTAATACACGCAGTACAAAGAGTACACATAATTTAGTTGAAGCAATGGCTATATGAACAGCTATGACCATGTTTGATTTGAAAAACTCATGCTAATTTCAGACACATAAAATGAAAAAACTGCACATCTTAACACACGTGAATACAATAATTTCTTTTGTTTAGACAAGAAAATGCATTTAAAGTTTTGTGTAGTTAAAAAACCTTTATACTATATGTTATACTATATATTATAAATAATATCTAATATGTTATATATAATATTACATATATATATATATAGAGAGAGAGAGAGAGAGAGCTGGCAGGGTTTTTAACTCACTGATATTTCCAGAAACAATTCAAAACAAATAAGAACAACAACATGAACACGGAACAAATGATGGAAGTGGGGATAAGTACTTAAAATAAAACAAATAGATAGAACTTGGCTAATAATCTATTCTCCTTGATACAAGACTATTTGTTCTTTGTGATAGGAAAAGGATAATTTCACCACTTTTCACCTCAGTTTTTATATCTTTTACATAATAAGATTAAGGTAGGCAATCTCAAAGGTCTCATCTGAAATGTATGGTAGACATTCCTTGGTATACATTGCAGAGTAAAGCTCATAATCTCCACATGGTGGAACTGGAAAGGACTTTCAAAGTTGGCTAATTCAAAGCTTCATTTCACAGAATACAAGTCTCAAGCTAGATAGCTCTTTCAGTACTATAATAAAGTAATAATAATAATGCAACAAAAATAATTTATTTATTTAGAAATCATTAGAATAACTAATGATTTCTGCCTGAGATTCTTTTATATGCTATATCAAAAGTTTTAAATGACATTAATTGTAAAAAAATTAATTGAAAAAATTAGAAACAAAGCATATTAAAATGTGCCTTAATCTTGCATTCAAATATATATATCGTTATATCAGATAGGAAAATACCAATTTCCCTAGGATCACTTCATTAAAACTAAGCATAGAATGTCAGCTTTAATTGAAATTATGTACATTTAGACCAAATAACTCTTTTAGCAACATGTCTTATGAAGTTATTATTTGTTTTCTTTTATGTAAATATCTAAATGGGATTAGCAAAATTGACATTATTGTGGAGCACAATGTATATGTAATTAACTTTGAGAGTAAAAGTGGCAGATGGTAATAGCAATTTTCATCAATTTGAAAGGAATATTTGATGTCCAAATCAAGAGCCTGAAATCTGGTATTCCAGTGAAATCATAAGCTTTATCATGGCAACAGTTAACACTATATTGACATGCTGAATTTGTAACACTTGCAAGGAAGTTAAAGTTTATTTTTTTAATTCTATAATAATATATCTGTGGCTCTTAATCTTGGCTGGACATTGGAATTATCTCATGAGCTCAAAAAACTATAGGTGTGAGAGTTTCTGTCACAGAGATTCTGATTAAAGTGTCTGAGTGTGTCTACAGGTGAAAATGTTTTTAAAAAATCTTCGGAAGTTCAAATGTGTAGCCAAAGTTGAGAATGGTTACTCAAGTACTTTACCATAAAGATAGACTTTTTGAAATATGTAAAACCTTTAGGCTTATGCCAACATTTTAAAATACGATGCATGAGGTTAACATCTCTTTTTGTGTTTAGATCGTATAAAAGTAAGAAGATTACTTTTATGTCATATAAAAGCAAGAAGACAATATTTACTGTCACGAAAGTAGGGAAAGTCAGAAAGTCTTCTCCACTTCTTTTACAATCTCTTCTGTCATCTGGATGTACACTAATGCTGTTCTAATGGTCTATTAGCTGTTGATTTATAAATATATAAAAAATAAATCCAGCTAATCTACTTTGGAGAGAATATGGAGGCAGAATCATATTTCCAATGTCTGTAACATGGCAATACAGTGAAATAGTATTCCTATTTGTCACTTTTTCCCTAGGCTATGCACACATTATGGAAACATAAACTGTTACAATTTGATTTTATCCTTTCAAAACCATATTGACGTTTTCAGATAAGCTACTGAACACAACATGCCACATCAGAGAAATAAAAATTGACTATAAGATGAGAATGTGAAATCACAAAGGATCCATGATTACACAGTGATTTAGTTAGACACAATCCATTCAGGAATCCAACCAAAGGCTGTCAACACTGCAGTTTGCATGACTTGTTGGATTGCTGCTCATTGAGTCAGTGGTTGCCTTTTACTGCCTCAGTCAATGAAGATTAATAACAGTAATTAAAATAAAGACTTGCAATGCAAGTCCTCTATATATTTTAAGAGCTATGAGAATTGCAGAATTATGTGTCGTTTCTATGTTTCCAAATCATTAACATTCATATTCACAGAGAGAAATTTCATCATTCTCCCATGCATCCATGCAAATAAAACTTGGGCAACCAAAAAGTGGTTCTTTCATAATAATTGAGCAGCTTGGGTCCTGAAGTAAAATGAAGCACTATATTTTGCATGGGTTTCTATGTGTTGGTTTATATTTACAATGTGTTAAATCTTCCAAAAGTAAGTTCCTATGTCATAATTACTTGGGTAATTCAAATTTTTAAAAAATCAGATTTGTATTCATCTGCTCCAAATATCTTTATTTTAAAATCCAGGGAGATGCTGTACTCATCTTTGGTGTATTTGCTATCAGATCAATTCTTTGCTTCTTCTGTTTTCTTCTGATTATTGGTGGGGATGAGGTGAGAGGGTCATTGGGCAGGATGTACTTCCAATGCTCCCATACTTCTTGGCTTCCACTGGAAATATGTTGTAGGAATCTGAGGTGGGAGATAGCGGTGCTGGACAAAATAGGAATAGGAAGCCAAGGAATTTCTCTACTCTTCCCTAATTCCATATTAGCATATACGGCCCCCTTCCCTGGCCTTGTACCTTGTATATGCCTTAATCTTTTACTTTTTTATACTCTTTCACAATAAATCTATCAAATCCAATAGACTAGGGGTTTCTTAAAAAGTAGAACAGAAGGAAGGTTTGCCTTATTTATCTCTGCCTCTCCAGAATCTAGCATTCTGCATGTTACAAAAATATTGTTAATAAGGGGTTGAATGGATGAAAGGTTCACAATGAGGAGTCATATTGTATGAATTATCAGGTCGACTCCCCAATCATATCTCTGCATTATCACAAGATGAAATAGAGGTGTAGAAATATCTTTCTAAAAACATTTTTTTTCATATCTTCAATTGATTTTGTTTTTCTAAAACCAAAAATGAGCAAAAGACAGAGAAGGGAAAGGGAAAGAGTATATGAAAATGAGTTTGCAAGTCATCCAATTATAACACATTCCCCTCAAACCTCAGTAACATAATTACTATTTGGACATATTGGAACAAGATCTGTGTCTGGAAAACCTGTAGTTGCCCCCCCATTCTGCCATTTAAAATCTGTGACTAAACTCTCTAAGCTTCAGTTTTGTCATCACCTAAATTAGAGTAAAACTGCTCCAATATCTACATTGCAGAAGTTTGGAGGAGAACATATGAAATTATAATGGAATGATATGAATGTAATTTATTATTATAATATTCTTATAATATGAAGCACTGTACAGAATATTATAGATAAGGTCTCTAAAATTATTTGGGTCAGCTATGCTGCTGGTAGGACTCTGATCATTGACACAGTTCTAATATCTTGTATTTTATCTTTAATTTCTGTGGTCAAACTTTCATTTTATATTCACTATTTCCCCCAAAATTTCAGTAATAGATTTGGTTACTAGACCATCTAGGCTTGAGGGAAGCTTTATCTGTTTGTCCCGTGTAGCAGGATGGAGTAAGGGTCCTGCTTCTTTCCCTTTCAGCTCTTTTAAATCATGTGTAGCTCCTAATCCTAAATTTATCTGGCCTGCTGGTAGATCTTCCAGCTTACTTACCTTAATATCTGTTTAATATTTTCAACTGGAAGAACCCAGAGGATTATGCTTTGCCTGCTTGCTTAGATCTCTGCTTCTTGCCTGCTCCTGACCATCCATGAGCTATCTGCCATCTTGCACCCCCTCCTACTAAGCAAAACCGGGACCATCCCTGACCACTTTCTCCACTCTATTGTTCTGTCTGGTTACCAAATTTTGCATCTTGCCAGAGTTAGGCTAGGTCTCCCATCTATCAAGCCCTGATTTAAGAAACATCGTAACAGAAGAGGCAGTTATAAATGGCTAACATTTATGGATATGTTAATTATATAGCAGGTATTGTGCTGTGTGTTTCATATGGATCATGTCATTTGTTCAGAACTGAGACTTCCAGCAACCACACAGATTACCTGTCAGAACTATGATAAAACTTAAAAGTCATAAATAACTTCGTTTCATGCATCAAGAACTACTGGGAAATAAATTTATTCAAACAATAAACTGTTCAAACAGCCCCACTCTCAGGAGGGTAAGTTGCTCACATGGGTAAACAGCCTGCTTCATAGGACTATTATATATTGCCTAACTAGATAAACTGGTTGCTTATCACATAACCTCCAGAACTTCGTTATTATGTCTACCCATCCCAAACTATTATGTTACATACTTCACACCACACATTAAAAGACCTTCCTTAAACTACTTAAGTCCAGATTCCCAATGTCTACAAATATCCACCTTGGCCTCTCCTTTCTATGACTACTAAGACATCTGTTAAGGTGGTGATCAGGAAATAAACTCAGTTTCCTTCTTCATCAGGTTATTCTGGTGGTCTTTTGTGGGGTTACAGAAAAGATAATCCTTACAATATTCCTTATGAACCAATTGTACTTTTTTCTTTTTCTTTTTCTTTTTTCTTTTCTTTTTTTTTTTTTTGAGACAGGGTCACTCTGTCACCCAGGCTGCAGTGCAGTGGCACGATATTGATTCACTGCCACCTCCGCCTCCTGGGCTCAAGCATCCTTCTACTCAGCCACCTAAGTAGCTGGGACTATAGGCACATGCCACCACTCCCGACTTATTTTTGTATTTTTTTTTTTGTAGAGACAAAGTCTCACAATGTTGCCCAGGCTTGTCTCAAACTCCTAAGCTCAAGCAATCTGCCCACCTCGGCTTCCCAAAATGCTAGTATTACAGGCCTGAGCCACTGCACCCAACCTAATTATACTATTGCTCCCACTTGAATAAATAAAGAACCTGATGTTCCAATCAGTTAAGTAACTTGCTTTTATGTAGTGGAGCTGGGTTTCAAACCCATGCAGTCTGATTTCAAAAGTTATTTCCTGATGGGATAAAGTATTTTACTAGTTCAGATAGTGTTTCTAGTAACAATGGTAGTTATATCACCATCTTAACTAAGCCACATGGTAAATAAAGATGGTATGTTATTTTTGTTGCAGTATACTTTAATTGAAATAAATAGGACTTAGATATAAAGAAGTCTACAGTGATTATTAGAGTGATGATAATTTTAAAGTCTAAAGCAGTAACTGTACATCAAGGCTTGGTGCCTTAAAAACAGTGAAGGTTAACAAATGGGAATAAACTTATGGACACTATGAGAGAAGCAGAACATTGACAGGATCAATACTATTAACTTTAGAGGCTGTAAATGTGCTACTACATATTTACTTGTTGTATTTTCATATCACAAAATATATTTAATAAGAGGTTGAATGAGTGAAAGCTTCACAGTGAGGCAGACATTGCATGAATTATTAGATCAACTCACCAGTCACATTTCAGCATTGTTATAGTTGGAATGTTATCTGAGATGATCCAGGGCAGCATAGGCCTAGGGTTAGACCGGGCTTCTCTCTCTCTTTTTTGTTTTAACTCTCTGTGCTTCAGTTTCTTTGGTTGTAAAATGAGAATAATATCTACCTTACAGAGTTGTGAGACAAGAGGCAGTAAATGTAAAGTAGGCCAGTGCCTAGAATATAGTATAACATATATGTAAATTTATTACATGGTGCTTTTTTATGTATATAGCCATAATTTTCTTATTTGAATTTTTAAAAATCTACACAAAAATAAAACCAAACAAAATAGGTTAGATATTAGGTTAGTGCAAACGTAATCGCAGTTTTTGCACCAACCTAATAGCATATGGCTCAGTGAATTCAACACTATTGGTGAAGAAAGACATTTTATCTTCCACTGCACCTTGTGGTTTTTACTAAAATTGTAGAAATAGAACTTCGAAAGGAAGAGTCAAATAGTCACCCCTTATAGACTTGTTTTGAAAAGTATTTTGGTGCTAATTGAAGTTCTTTAAAATAATAAAACTTCTTCATCATTTTTGAATAAATTAAGTGCCTCACCAGAGTAGTAATGAAAGAGCAACCCAAAATAAAAACAAAACAAAACAAAATCCATCTATAAGAGCAACATCATCAATAGAAACATGAGTTCTTCTAAGGTGAGTGCTTTGAAGAGGCCCCCATGTCTTTAAATCATAAGCACAGATAGGTTATTTAAGAAAGTAAACACATTATTATTTTAACAACTAGCACTGGCAACCCACTTATGAAAGAAATTGCCTTTGACAGGAAGAATTTCTTTTAAGGAGGTATGTATTGCCAGGAAACCGAGGAAATAGTTGCTTTGAATGAGATAAGGGGAATATTTTCTTTATTCCAGGAGGGTAGGGGCTTAAGGTGGGGAAAACTAAAGAAAGGAGTAGAAAGAGACTATGATGAGGAAAGGGGCAAGTCAAATGATGTGAAGCTAAAAAGGCCAGTGAGCTCCTCAGTGGTGGTGTGAAAGCTGGAGGAAATCTAAAAATGAGTTGTGTCTAAAGTTCAGGTTTCTTAATGATGGCCATTCTAACTGGTGTGAGATGGTATCTCATTGTGGTTTTGATTTGCATTTCTCTGATGGCCAGTGATGATGAGCATTTTTTCATGTGTTTTAGGTGCTGGAGAGGATGTGGAGAAATAGGAACACTTTTACACTGCTAGTAGGACTGTAAACTAGTTCAACCATTGTGGAAGTCAGTGTGGTGATTCCTCAGGGATCTACAACTAGAAATACCATTTGACCCAGCCATCCCATTACTGGGTATATACCCAAAGGAGTATAAATCATGCTGCTATAAAGACACATGCACACGTATGTTTACTGCGGCACTATTCACAATAGCAAAGACTTGGAACCAACCCAAATATCCAACAACAATAGACTGGATTAAGAAAATGTGGCACATATACACCATGGAATACTATGCAGCCATAAAAAATGATGAGTTCATGTCCTTTGTAGGGACATGGATGAAACTGGAAAACATCATTCTCAGTAAACTATCGCAAGGACAAAAAACCAAACACGGCATGTTCTCACTCATAGGTGGGAATTGAACAATGAGAACTCATGGACACAGGAAGGGGAACATCACACTCTGGGGACTGTTGTGGGGTAGGGGGAGAGGGGAGGGACAGCATTAGGAGATATACCTAATGCTAAATGATGAGTTAATGGGTGCAGCAAACCAACATGGCACATGGATACATATGTAACAAACCTGCACATTGTGCACATGTACCCTAAAACCTAAAGTATAATAATAAAATAAAATTTAAAAAAAGTAAAAAAAAAAATAAAGTTCAGGTTTCACTACAATTTTGCAATACAAGCCCACCTCCTCTCTTATTGTCCACTAAATTTAGCCTATTAATAAATGCATTATATTAATAATGTCATGGCAATGTCATTAATGTGAGAAAAAAGCCAAATTTAGTATCTGGATTCAACTGTGAGGAGCAGAGAACGCAGTAACAAAAGCAGTCACAAAACACTTAAGTCTATCAGGGAATTGAATAAATCTTGCATGGCTCTCTGAACATCCATAGATAATTCTTCTGGGGTTTCAGTGGACCTCATCTGGACTTTAACAGAGACGGTACCCTAGGCTGATGTCTAAGTTATTTTGAAAAATAAAATGTCATGAATATAATTTCTATTAAATAAATAACAATCATATATTACTATTGGAGTTATTTCCATAATGTCAATAATTTTAAAACAGCCTGTTTATCTAGGACATAAAAATGAGGCAGATAACCTACAGTATTATGCAAGCAAGTTTTATATTCTTTCTATTGCAAAGAACTCTCTTGAATTTTGGAAATAAATGATAATAAAAGTAAAAGAACACCAAGTGAATGTTGTGGCCTTTGTTGTATTGGAACATGAATTTATGGAATTGTTCCCTTTATGTAACCTCTGAATATAATTCTTTCATGCTATTGGAAGTAGTTAACAATTAGTTGCCTGGAATAAATATGTTTATTGCCTGTGATAACTGTAATTAAAGTGACTTTGCAACAAACTTCCTCCTGCAATTCATAAGTTAAATTTTTACTTTTATTAGTAATAATAACACTGGATTTTATTATCAGCAAGTCTAGACTCTGGTCTGGGCTTTGCTTCTGCTCTCATTTATGGTCTTACCCCAGTCAACTGACCACTCAGGGGCTCATGTTTTTTACCTCTCTGAGACAATGAAACCACCATCCACCCAGGTTCAAAGCCAGAAACTTTGATGTTGACATTTCAGTGGTGATGTTGACATCATGAATCAATAAATCCTTAAATTGCATGGAATCAGTACAGTGCATCTGTGGAGTATTCTTGATCCTCAAAATATATAATCCTCATGGCAGACAAAAATGCAAATCTGAAACATCCACTCCTTTATTCAAATGTTTTTGATGACTCTTCTTTCCTAATGATAAAGTCTAAAGGCTTCACAGGATCTGGATCAGCTTCACCTCATGTTATCTTTTCCTTTCACTATTGCCTTTAACTCTTCAGCAATGTTGAACATATCAATGCTTCTTCAGGGAACAAAGTGCTCTCATGCTTTTAACTCTTTCTCACTGTAGAATGCCTTCTATCTGGAATGCTTTCTTTCATGTAGAACTTACATACATTACCCAAGATAGGCCTCAAGTCACACTTCCTCTCAGAAATCCTAATTTTCTCCAGTGGCATTCAACTATTCCCTCTCCTCATCTCCCAGTGTATTTTATATATTTATTCACCTTTCCTTCTTATATAAATAGGATATTGGGCAATTAAACTCACTGAGAGGATGAAGTCATTCTGAAGTGTGTGGAAAATTCCTGATCGTAGTGGTAACTACTGTTTTCAGTGCAAAATCTGAAAGATTCTCTGAAAAGATCCGTTTCCTCTTAGGATTCTTCTAATGAGACTTTTCACCCATAGAATTTTTAAAATTATATATATAATTACATACTCAGCAAAAGTTTGAGAACTTGTATATACTAAACATACGTTGGCTATGGGCCATACAATCTTGAAGAAAGTCGAATTGTCGAGTGAAGCTCTGTATCCAGAGTAAATTAAGATAAGATATGACTGGAAGGAAGAGAGATGTGTCCGGTGTTTACATATCATTAGATTCAGAGAAGCATTTTTTTTTTTGTGGGTCAAGAATGCAACAGAACTGACATTGTGTCCTTAGTGCCAAGAAAAACACTATGTTAAGAACAGCCCAGTGTTGGCAAAGGACAAGAGCCTTGCCCAGGGTATACAGCAACAAGCACAATGAAGAGATACTAACAGATAAATTGATGGTATTTGTAGGGTTTGGTAGCAGGTAGTGAAACCGACCCAAATAGTCCCATAAACTGTTCCATTTGATAAACATAGAAATTGATCTTTCTGATGTTAAAGCTTGAAACTTATATTTGTTTTATCTGAGTTCCTTCCTCAGGAAAGGACCTTCAGGCCTCTCAAAAAAAGAGCATCAAAGAACTGAAACTCACCAGATCACCATATCCTGAAAATGAGATTCCAGACCCCTCATTGATCATGCTTGCTTCCTTGCTCCTCCCTAGTTCCTGTTTTCTCATACATTGTTATATTTCTTCCCTGCTATAAAAACCCCTAGTTTTAGTCAGTTAGGGAGATAGATTTGAGACTGAGCTCTTTGGTGGCAACACCCAATTAAAGCCTTCTTCCTTGGCAATATTAATCTTCTCAGTCATTGGCTTTCTGCATGGTGAGCAGCAGGTCCCACAGCAAACCTCTAGTGTTTCAGTAACAATAGCAGGGACCACATCCAGGGGTCGATTTCAGAAATAGATCACAGTCCCAGAGAAAATAATTCCCTCATGGAGAAACAGGGCTTCTGATTTTGTTGCAGCAAGATATTCATACAAAAGTGCAGGACACAGAATCAGTTCATGGATCACAGTACAACGTGGGAACTAGAGCTCAGGACCAAAGCAGTAGCCTAAAGAGATAGGGTCAATTAAGATGTAAAATGGGCTTATTAAACCTTTCCCACTTAGTGAAAAAAAAAATTGTAGATCTCTGCTAGTGCTCATTTAATGTTACATAAACACGCTCTTTGAGGCTGAGGCAAATCTGACTGATTTTCAATGTGAAAATGAAATATAAAAACTGTTCTTGGAGTTATTTCTA
Source organism: Hylobates moloch (assembly GCF_009828535.3). Taxonomy (NCBI): domain Eukaryota; kingdom Metazoa; phylum Chordata; class Mammalia; order Primates; family Hylobatidae; genus Hylobates; species Hylobates moloch. Next base: position 88,477,926 of record NW_026652276.1, read on the forward strand.
AACAGAACTAACATCAGAATCATCTGAATCATAAGAATCATCTATTTCAGAAAAATTGGATTCATCAAATGAATCTTCAGCCAACAAACTGAGAACAATGTTAACATCACACGTAGGAATGCTATGTTTTCTAGGATTTGACATTTACAGTGATTGAGAATTACTATATTTTGTAAGTGGAAATACCACTACTAAAAACAGAATTCAATAAATAGAATGATGTCTATTGTTTCCAAAGTCAGTATACTAGAGCCATGCAAATATAACAATAAAAGTGAGATATTTCGTGGCAAAGTTATCTCAGGGTAAACGCTACAGCCACATGCGCCACTGGTGAGTATTGCAGGTGCAAACAGGAAATGGGTTAAGCTAGAATGAAGGCCACTACCAGCCTATGTTTGTGTGATTAGAAAAATGTGCCCCAGGTACACATATACACCATGGAATACTATGCAGCCATAAAAAATGATGAGTTCATGTCCTTTGTAGGGACATGGATGAAGCTGGAAACCATCATTCTCAGCAAACTATCGCAAGGACAAAAAACCAAACACCGCATATTCTCACTCATAGGTGGGAATTGAACAATGAGAACACATGGACACAGGAAGGGGAACATCACACACTGAGGCCTGTTGTGGGGTGGGGGGAGGGGGGAGGGATAGCATTAGGAGATATACCTAATGTTAAATAACAAGTTAATGGGTGCAGCACACCAACATGGCACGTGTATACATATGTAACTAACCTGCACGTTGTGCACATGTACCCTAAAACTTAAAGTATAATAAAAAAAAGAAAAAAAGAAAAATGTGCCCCAGGTAGCCAGTGGAGTCCTTGCTACCACAAACCTAAAAGCAAATGAAGCCTTTGTATCCAGAAAAAGTCACCCTTTTCTCAGTGAGACAGCCCCTCCAACATCATCAGCAGAGTGCACCCACTCATTTCTTCAGCTGGTGTCTTTGTGCAGTACACACACTGGATCACTCTGCATGAATGTACTGAGCCTAGAAGTCCTTAAATCACCCTGACTACGAGAGATGATATGTTCTGTTGCCAGAGGAACAGTTGCATCTTTAGATGAAGTGGAGCAGAAAGTCATGCAGATAATTGCACTTTATTTGAGCAGGGTCAATGAGGAGAGTCTCTCTGCATACAGCAAAAATGTGGGCTTTGTGAGAATAGATACTTTTTCCATTTATTTCTATCTTTGTTAACTATATAGCACTATATACTAATGCCAATAAATATAAAATCAATATACTCTGAAATTGAATATCATGAATTTCTGACACTAAAGAAATGTTTTAAGGAACAACTATACTTTGTTCTTGTGGCATAGAAACTTAAATACTACTTGTTATATTTACAAAAACTTTTTAAATCCATCAATAAGAACAATTAATATCAGTTTGTATGTGAAATAAGTTAAAAAATTAAAGCAATTTTTACCTACTAAAATAAAATTTAAAAAATATTAAATAGTAATTGCAAGGTTTAATTGCTGCTAAATTAAGTATCAATTAGAAGATTATATGCATCATAAATTTCTCTTCTTGTATATTTCTCCATGCACAGTTTTAAAGAATAAATACATTATTTTTTCTCTTTGTATTTTATTCTCATTAAGTACAATCATTGTTATAAATGAGAATAATAGGCATATCATTTTGGGAGGAAGAGAGATTTGTCTGGTATTTACATATAATTACATTCAGGGAAGCATTTTTTGACAAGAATGCAACAAAAGTGATATTGTGTATTTAGTGCATCATAGAAGTTGACAGAGAATGTGATTTGTGCGATTACTAATGTTAACTTTGATCACTTAAGGTGAGAATTTGTAAACTTTTCAATATTTATCAAAATTTCACTCACTAGTTATATCATTATTGGAGCTCAGAAAACGATAACACCAAAATAAAGGCTTCATAATAAAAGATTTTCTCTGACCTTCTCCTGCCCTCCTGTCTCTGTTCACTCATTCTCCCCCAAGGCTAGCCAGAATCCCTCTTTTCCAAGGTGGGTCATAATAAACAGAACCCCATTTCCCCAAAGCCAGTCACAAAACCTAAAAATATTACTCTAACTCCCCACCCTCTAACTTTCTGTGTAAAAATTGTCCGTCAAGAAAATATTTGACCTACATTGTTTAACTACCGATCATAAGATCCCCATTCTGGAGAGGGTCCCGCCCCACACCCATAAGGAAAGACTATTGCACAGAAAGGTAAAAATCTAGACAGACAGCCCTTGTTGGGTTTCCCCACTCAGTGTATTGGCATTATATCGTACCCCTTTCTGTCCAGTCATATTCTACACAGCTGTTCATACTTTGTTGAATCTAAGCACAAAAATGGACAAATTTCCCCTGTATCTTTGGGTTTTTATCCTGAAGGCTTCCATGTCACGTAAAACTATGATAAAATAAAACTGTATGCCTTTTTTTCCCTATTAATCTCCCTTTGTGATTTTCAGGAAACCTTCAAGAGGGCGAAGAAGTTTTTCTCCTGTACTTACGTCATCTATTGATAACTATTTCCTTTAACATATATCTTGTGCATGTATTTTTTCGCATACTTGGAGTTGTGTCTTAAGGGTAAATTCCTAGAAATTAAATTGCTGAATCAAAGGTAAATGCATATACAGTTTTATTAGGTATTGCCAAATCTCTCACTACAAGGGTTGTTGCAGTTTACTTTCACATCGTCAATGTGTGAACAGTTTTGGTTTTCCCATAGACTTGCAAGCAGAATGTGTTATACTTTAAAGTTTTCAGCAAACTGCTAGGTGAATAAAGGTATCTCAGTACAGTTTTAATTTGCATTTTTAAAAGTTAAGAATGAAGTCAAACATTTTTGAACATGTGAAACGTCAATTTTCTCTCAGTCTCTGTGTCTGTCTATCTATCATCTATCTATCTATCTATCTATCTATCTATCTATCTATCTATCTATCTATCTATCATCTATCTATCTATCTATCATCTCTCCATGTGTGTTGTGAATGTCCTTTCTAGTCTTTCATTCATTATCGTGTTGGAGGGTTTTTGTTTATTTGCTTGTCTTGCTTTGGACCCTATCAATTTTTTAGAGATCTTTATAGTGATATTAGCACTCCATCTGTGATATATCTGGAAATATTTTCTATCAGTTTGACGTTTGTCTTTTCATTTAACTTATTGCCTTTGTTACGTAAAATGTTGTATGTATCAATATTTTTCTTCTGTTGCATGTGCAGTATCACCACAGGCAGAGAGCATTTCCCTCCACCGAGGTTAAGAGGAATTTAGCTAGATTTTTCAAAAACATTAGAATGCTGATTTATGTGGAGCTTATTCTTTTCTTCTGATGTGAGATTTGTGTCAAATTATATCTTTTATCAAATGATAAACCAGTTGTTTCAGCATCAATTATTAGTGTTACAAGAGTGATTTGTCATTTTTATCATATATTAAACCTCCATTTATTTTTGTATTTATCTGTATATTTTCTATTTCATTCATTTTGTCTGTCTATCCATGCTCCACTATGACATTATTTTAATTATAAAACCTTACACTATCTTTTAATATCCAGCAAGACTAATTCTCCCTTGTAGCTTTTTCTTGCTTTCCTAGCTATTTTAGCATGTTTTTTTCTTGTGAGCCCCTTTATTCATTTTGATCCATCAAATATTTTATGCTTATCTGAGTATAGGCACACTCCTCCCTAAATTTTGCCATGTGCTTTATTAACTAGAGTTTGATTTCTGTTTCAGTATTTTTATGTAAAATTTATATATCATGAAATGCACACAGCTTAAATATGTATTTCCTAAGTTTTGATAAATACATACACTTGTGTAACCTCAACTCCTATCAAAATGTGAAGAATTATCATAGCTACATTTCTTCACAAGAAATTTTCTGTCCTACAAATCAACCACTTATTTGCTTTTTATCACCACATAATTATTTTGCCATGATATCATAAGGTATATACTCTTTTGTAAAGGGCTTTTATAATTTTCTCTATTTCCATCTGTCTACACACATACGCTATACAAATAAATAGATAAATAATGTAAACTTCTCTTTTTCCTAAAATTCTGAAGAATGACCTTATTACTAAGCATTTTCTGAAGTGTAATGAATAACTGAAGTTAATGTAATCTCCATATATCAACTCCTCCCTTCCCATCATGAACACCTCATAAATGCCCTGAGCTGCAATTGTAATTGCTAAATGTAATATAAAATATCATGCCTCACTGACTGCAATCAATATCAAAATGTTAAATATAGCTATCCTTAATTTCAATGCAATGTTAGTTAAGAGCAGCTATTACCATCGAAGAATGAAAATCCCGGGTGATAAATACTTTTACCTGTGATAAGATGATTTCCAAATTATTTATTAAAAGTGAAATAATAAATTTATTCGAGACCAGCCTGACCAACATGGAGAAACCCTGTCTCTACTAAAAATAGAAAATTAGCCAGACGTGGTGGCACATAGCTGTAATCCCTGCTACTCAGGAGGCTGAGGCAGGAGAATCGCTTGAACCCAGGAGGCGGAGGTTGCAGTGAGCCGAGATCCTGCCATTGCACTCTAGCCTGGGCAGCAAGAGCAAAACTCTGTCCCAAAAAAAAAAAAAAAAAAAAAAAAAGAAAAAAGAAAAGAAATAACAAATTTCAACAAAGCGGATCAGCTTTCCATCTACAATAACATAGTGAAAAGAAATAGTGAACTTAATCACTCCCAAATAGATACAGTATCTATCCAGAAGCCCTTACATGTTACTGCTATCTCTTACATTTAGCTGTATGAAACATGGTGTGTGTTTATTTAATTGTATTATTAAATAATTTCACATCTGTATTCTATGAAAAGGGCTGAAAAATAAATTGAATATCAAAATAATAGGTTTCTCCTTTAAAATCATATTGAAGATTTAAGACTACTTGATTACATATCTAAAGGTGGACCCTTTTATAGTTTTATATGCTAAAGAAATCTCAGATTCTATCTTCAAATCACTTAACCAAGAGCTATAATTTTTGGTTTAATAAATAGAAGTTACATGTTTAAATCAAGTATTCCTCTCTTGCTACACATAAACTGAACTACAGCTGGCATTTTTTTCTTAATTTATTCTAATTTATGATTTATTTAAACAGCATATCTTACATTGTCCTTAAATCCTTTTGAAATAAAGCAGAATTAAAAAAAAAAAGTTTGTCTCTCTTTTGTTGACACCAATCTCACCTACCACTTCAATGATGCTTCTCTTTTGAATCCAACTTGCTCCATGAACTCATGCATAAATCCTCAACCAGTCCCTGATTGAGGAGGTAACATATGGGGAAAGTATATCACAAACAGGGAAAATAATGTGACAAAAGTATTGTAAATAGCTGGAGGCTGTGCTTTGACCAGAATTCAAGTCTCTGAATTCTCTAAACACTGACCTTGCCTCTTCAGGGTGTCTAGGAGCTACTGTAGGGGAAATGTACCCATAAAATGCAAAGGTTCTACACAGTTCACCTTTTATGAAACAAATAACAGATTAAAAACAAAAGGAATAGGCCAGGTCAAAATTCATTCTGTGTTTTATCAACAATAATTTTAGGGATTAAAATAATATAAGGTACTTTGTTTTATTTTTTTTGTAAGGTCTATTCAGTTTTCTTATAAAAGCCTCTTTATCTTTCATGATATTGGCTGATCAGAATATAGTGTCAATGAAAATAAAATAGTACTCATGAGGAAAAGTAGGGAAACATTTCAAAGATCTGCCTCATTGGCTAATAATTTGTATTATTAATTGTGGAAGATATTATAACTTTCTTTTAGGAATTTAAATTTTATCTGGATTATTTGATTTCAGTAAGATTTCTTACATAGGATTTGTAGACAAAATACCCAACGCTTTCTTTCCTAAGGAGAGTGCGATCAACCTGTAAATTGTGCAAAAAGAGCAGGCAGAAATGGAACAAAGGTATGTAGAGAATAAATGGTGAGAAAAAAGGATTTTTTAAAAGGTGCATTTTCTGAAATGCTAGAAAAATGCACCCACCCATAGCATTTTAAGTTTCACCTAACATAACAAATAGAGCTGGAATTCAAGCAACTATAAAAGAAATGAAAACTATTTTGGAGAAATGTTGGGGTGGTTCCACCATTTCTCTTTGAGAATTACAGTGGTGCGGTGTCTTGGGAAAAAGGAAAGCCTACTCTGTGCCCCATTTCAAACATTAATAAACAGTAAAACAAATGAATTTTCATAATAAGATAAACAAGTAATGTTTTCATTGAGGAAAAGAACAAACTTCATTTTAATGTCAATTTCTGTGCTCCAAAGAGAATTTCCATGTCAGAAAGATTTCAAGAGTAATGAATAGGGTTAGTATCTGAACTCTAACTCCTTTTTCCATATCCTGCAGAAAGGAACGAGTTGTCATTGGAATCTGTTACTAGAAGCCTCAAATACAATTGCCTTTCATTCTCTAAGGAGAACCTCCTGCACTTGTGATTGTCAAATTATTACAAATTCAAGGTCACTGCTGTCTTAGCTCTCAAATGTTACATTAGCCTATAATTATAGATTCTAATTTTAGGGAACAAAATCAACCTCAAGCCAACAGTCAAAAGAAATACCTACCTGCAAAACAAAACAATGTAATTAGTTGAATTACTAAGTCAAGGGGTTATTCAAATAAGAATTCTAATAACAACAGATGCTGGCTTTGAACACAGTGGTGAGGATCATTCACTTTAAAAATTATTATTGTCTAATACAATATACATGATATAACAATGAAAAATAAACATTACTATTTCTATTAATAATTATTTGTCTGATAAGGAAAGCAGGCTCCCATTTTTGCCTTTTTCTGTTTGCATCAACAAGTACTGTAACAGCCTGTATTCAAGAAAGCTAAGTTAATTGACTGACAATACTAATTTGTGTATTTTATTACTAGAATATTCTGGCAGGTGGAAAGAATTGGTTAATATATTGGTAAGTGGTAAACACCTATTAGAAGCTTTTGGAGTCCAGAGAAAATGATTCCTTTATCTTTCTAAGCCCCAGTGTACTATGTGCTTAAAGCGTGAGTAAACAAATTAATATAATTCAATTTGGTCTGTCTATAAAATGCCATCATTTCTTTGCGCTCATTTAAAACAAAAAGGTGACAGTCTGGAGAATTAGGACAAGTATTTGGGCCAGAAACTAAAGCACAAGCGTCTTATTTAAACTTTACAAACTTCTGCAATCTTTCATTAATTAAATGTTATAAACAATGGGCCTTCTTAGCGTAATGTCTTTAAAAACTAGGATTTAATAAGTATCACCTACTCCCTTGATTGTTATAAGATGATTCACTGTTGACTACTTTTATGACAACTTGCTTTATTACTGGCATTACAAAATAATAAAACCCATGATAAAAAAATCTGTACAAGATCAAGATTTTAACAGCTTCTATCCCAAGTTCATAATGTAAATATTTAAGTTAAAATAACTTTTCTTTTCTTCAGAAATATGTGTGTATGCATATGTGCACATGTTTTTAAGATTTGAAGTGAAAATGAACAGAAAGTCAGGAAATTAATTTAAGAGCTTAAGACCTAATAGAAAATGACTTCAGAATTGCTGAGAATGAATATACTGAAAAGCAGGCGATTAGTTCTTTGGTATGTCATCAGAATAACGAATTTCTCTTCAGTCTTTTGAATTCCAAGATTTTTACTAATCTTAACATCTATTTACAGGTTCTTTCTCTACTTTCTAATCTCTACAAATGACTTTAAGCTTTTGTTTTACTATACATCCAAATATTTCATTTATGGCTCATGGATAAAATCTGTGCTTGGAATATATGGGAACATTTACTCATGAGGGAAATTGCATCAACATGATTCTAGTACTCATTGAAGTGGACAGAGATAGATGTCCATAAAGCCAGGGAATCTCAATCATTAGGGCCCATTGCTTGCATAGCCCATTCAGTACACTGTATCTAATTTTATATTCAGAGTTTTTACTAGTTTTCTTAAAGAATATCCCCAATTAGTTTAAGTATGAGGCACAACACATCTGGATCTGCCCTGGAAGAGATATATATATATATATGATATATATGATATGTGTCCTTATTCTTCATTTACCGGAAATTAGGTTGCTCCCTGCTGAGGGTCTCCCTGTTTCTGTGCATCAGGCATCTGAGGTCATATATGTCCATAGACTGAAGGCTTCAGCCCTTAAAGTTTCTGCAAATCATAAGGTCTGCTAGGAATGATCACTTCCCAGGTGGAGACTGACATTCTTCATCAGGAAATAGGACCTAACCATGGCACATTAAGGGCTAGACATCACAAACATATTCTGGTACTTTAATAGTTCCGTTCCCAAAAAGTATCCCTGGCCCACGCCTTCTGAAGACTGCTCAACTCGGAGCAGGATTGGGTTGGTAAGTTATTACTTCATCATAAGCAAAGAGCTGAAGTGGCGAATTTGTAAGACACCTTTGAAATTAAAAAACAACTTGAGGCATGCCAGTGATGCACAATATACTATTAATATGATTTCCAGATAGTATGAATATTGCTTGAAAATAATATGGGTAGAAAGATTTACATGTAGATTTAGGATTGAAGAATGGTAAGACTGTGAAAATGGAGAGAGGTAAGGAGATTAAGAGGCAGGCTTTGGCACCAGATTTGCCTGAATTCAAATCTTAACTCTAATTTACTTGGGGTGCAATGTTGGTAAAGTGACTCAATCATCTTTTGACTAATTTCCTTATCTTTAAAATGTAATCACTAATAACACCTACCTCATAAGAATGTAGGGGAGATCAAATGAATGAATACATGTAAAGCACTTGTCACAGTGCCTGCATTGTAGTCAGCACTCAATAAATGTTAGCTAATATTATTAAAAGAGTTCTTATTTATCATCATTATTAAAATAGGCTAGGAAGCATATAAAAATTGAGAAATATTTAAGAGGTATTAGATTCTTGGTGATTAATTTTGAACTCTGGTGAAAGATACAGAGGAGTTGAGATTACTCCAGATTTTCAAGTATAATTAATAGAGATAAGAGATACCCAACGAGGAACTGGTATTGGAGAGTCAAAGACAGCACTTATGCATAACTGTAGGGCACACCCTGACTTGGATAGATGCAAGACAATATGTCATACAAAAGATAAAATATTTGACTTTGAAGCTCTGGAATTAGCCAAATGTTGAGACAGATAATGGAAAATCAACAGACAATTGTTCACAAAATTAGGCATAATAGATAAGAAATGTGTATCTAAAATGAATACTAATGTTTAAGGTATGAAAGGCAGAAGAGGAACTTATGGAGGAGCTTGAAACGTAATGCTGAGAAAATAGGGCTAAGATTCAAGATAAAGTGATTTGATGGAGGCTTAGTCAGAAGTACACAGTAAGAGAAAGACTGAAAGGCCTGCTGGATTTCCCAACATGGAGGCCCTCTGTGACACTTGGGAGAGGAGCACCGACAATGATTTTGGAAAACAGGTACCAGATTACAGCGGGTAGAGTAATAAATTGGAAATGAGTGAGTAAAGACAATCAGTGAAGAACTACTTCTATAATTTTGGCCCTTAAGAAAAGGTGAGGAATAGTACAACAGCTGGAGGAGGATTAGCTTTGGATTGATATCAGATTCCAGGAAATAATAATAGAAATTTGACAAAACACCTAGTCAATAAAAGGGCAAATATGTAGATAAGTGAACCCAGAGAATGGTCTGACTTTCATCAGTTTCTCAGCAGTGAGCCTGAGCATTAACATTCAATCAGTGTTACATTTGCTGTTTCCTCAAAGGCTTCGAACAGGTGATTCCCTATATATCCTAGAATCAGCCATTGACAGAGATGTGACAGTAACTATATTTCCTCAGTCTCCAAACCCTCCTTCTCTCCCGACTCTTGGCCTGTGAACATTCTCCCATTGTTTCAGCCATCTAAAGATGTATGTATGTAGGTTTGTTTGCCTCTTTAGGGAATCACCTGTTCAAGCTAATGTGACATATTGGTCTCCTGGAAACTGAAATGTCCTCATGATCTCATAAGTATAGGCTTGTTGGATATCTTGTAGAAGATAATCCTGATCTTTTCCTGTCATTTAAGCCACCTAGACCCCTACTGCTTTCCTAGATCTTATTCTGGACAACTGTGTAGATTGTCAACTAAGTCCAGAGGTGACTAAGTGCATGTAAATTCTGTTCAGACACACTCTTTTGAAAATACATCTTAAAATATGTTTTGTGAGGACAGCATATTTTTCGTTTTACTTTCCACTTTATATACTTCTATGCAGTTTTAATTTATTTTCTTTTTATAACTGTAAGCATGCATTACTCATGAAAAAAGAAAATTATTTTAATCTTAACATTGCATAATTCTCATGTCACTGGAATGCTAATTCCTCAGTGAAGATTTTTTCCTTTTTTGATAAATATTTCCAAAGATTTGTATACATAAGGGGATCAACAACGTCAGCATGGTCTATAAAACTAATGAGGCTAACAAGTGTCAGACAATGTATATAACATCATTTGATGTCATTCAAAACAAAAAGTATGTAAATGAGAATAGAACATATGATACATAAAGTTAAAACATAAACTTAAAAAAATGTTGTTGATAACCTTTCTTTCCACTAATTTACACAATTTTATTTTCCCTTGAAACACATTAGGCAGGTTTCCAAATGAATGGCCAGATGTAGTCCCCTCCAGAAATAGTACTTTGCTCATTCATATGTTTCAAAATAAGAAGTTAAATGTGAATTATATACAAAATAATGAGAATTTCATTGCTGGAATCTGGAGTTTACATTTTATTTGTTATTTGTCATATTCTTCAGGAATCCTATTCATAAGAAGTAAGGCAAATGATAGGGTATATATTTTAAATCCCCAATAATAGAGAATATAAAAGTCTTTTGGTAAGAAGCAACTTGAGTAGTTTAATAAAAAGAGAAATGAGGCTAGTGAGATGGCTCAGCCTGTTATCTTAGGGCTTTTGGAAGCTGAGGCAGAAGGATTACTTGAAGTCAAAGGTTTGAGACAAGCCTGGGCAACACAGCAAGACCCCATCTCTAAAAAAATAAAAATAAAATAGCTAGATGTGGTGGTCCATGCCTCCGGGCCTAGTTACCTGGGAGGCTGTGCCCAGGATTTTGAGGCAATGAGCTATAATCATGCCACTGCACTTGGACCTGGGTAACAGAGAAAGGCCCCGTCTCAAAAAAAAAAAAAAAAGAGAGAGAGAGAGAGAAATGAAAGTAAATGAAAAGTGTTTGACTTTTAAAATAATTTTAAAGAAGGGAAAATGAATCGTTTTAATATTTTTTCTTAATTATTATATGCAGACAGATGGGCATGAATATAAATCTATGTAAAGTGGTTCATTTGAAAGTTCTAACTTGTCTTAAATTAAGAACAAAGAAAAGTAAACTTATAATATTTTAGGCCATCTTGATTTAATCTCATTTTAATAAAAAGATGGGCAATATCTGAAGCATTTTTCGAGTGGAAGCCATGTACATTTCAAATTCATAATTTGTTATAATCAATAAAAAATTAACAAGAAATTTGCTTCGTATTGAGAAAATGGGATCTATAAAACAACTATATCTTCACCAACTTCTTAAATTTTGTTAAAAATACTCAAAACCAATCAAGTTTTATATGTAGAGAATGATGGATATAGAAACATGTAAGGAAAATGGCTTTCTAGTGTTTCATTATGCAGTATAAATAGGCTTTTAGTTTGTAAGGACAAAGACCCTTTAGTCACACTCTCAGCTGTCAAAGTTCATGATAATACACTCTGAATCTAGTCTTAAATGTCAAATCTTCCTGGGGAGTTTTCAAACCTAAATAAAGCATTAATATTTTAGACATTACTACACGTAAGATGGTGTTGTACAGGAAGCTCAAAAGGATATGTGTGTATATATCAGAAATAAAATATGTAAGAAAGACGCCTACATTCACTGTAATGTAAGTTAACAAATGGTAAAGAAAATATCAAATGTAAAATAATTATTATTCAGTTTGTTTTATATTTCTAAAATATAATCTTTTTTCATATAAATATTTTAAAATTTATTCTAACTACAAAATGTATAAGAGTTTGTTTTCCCTAAAACTTTAGACTCTGATGCCTAAGGTTAAATGAGCAAGGCTTCTGAAGCACAGCAAAATATTCTAACATGCTCCCATTGAAAAGGCACTGTAAATTTATTATTTTAGCCTTTTAAAGATTGTTATTCATTTGTTTCTCCAAGCATTCATTAAGTAAACATTTATTAATAGACCAAATGATCTGGTAAGAGCTGGAGATTCAGAAAAAAAATTCTTCCCTTTATGGAAGTTTAAATGAAAGAAAGAGAAATAAATCCTATGGGGTCTCATAAAGGAATGTACCGAGAACTACCGGATACGAAGAAGGGTTTTAAACATAAAACCTGATGAGTAAAGGAAAGCAAATAGTTACTACCTATTGGCTGGAAAAGAAAGACATTTCAGGCAGAGCAAATTAAATATAAGAATACTTAGAAGCATGAGTGGACAAATTTGGTGGAGGGAGAGTGCCCAGAGAAAAAGTTGGAAAGGTAGGTCAAAGGTTAGATCATGAAGGTATCTGTCAGGTCACAGTGAGGCACTGTGTTTATCCCAAGGGCTCTATTATGCTAATAAAGCAGAGGAGTTTGATAACCAGGTTTCTATGTTAGAAATATTTATCTGGTGACAGTAAAAAATAGATGGGAAGGTCAACATATAGAAGTGATATATTAAAAATTTTGGCTACATATGACAGAGATTCAGTTCAAATTAGTTCAGGCATAAAGGGGGAAATTATTGGCACATATAACTTCCAAAGTCAAGGGAGAGTGAGAGCTCTGTACACAGCTGGATCCATGTGTGCAAACAATGGTGTCAAGTGCCTGTCTTCTCATCTAGGTTTGATTTTCTTCTATGTTGACTTTTCTCTTCACATGTGGTTGCAGAATTAACCACCAGAAACTTTTGGCTTACATATACTACACAGCTCAGCAATACCTCTGAAAAATATTGTTTTCCCCAACGGCCAAAATCAAAGTTTGAGTGAGTGCTGTCATAGATCATCTTATTCACGTCATCTGTGAATCCAGCATTGTGCTACGGAAACAGACTGCTCTTAAGGGTACAGCCAGCACAAGTCCACTCCAATTACACACACTGATAATAGGTGTTTTAGTCTGTTCTCACACTGCTATAAGTAACTGCCTGAGACTGGGTAATTTATAAAGGCAAGAGGTTTAATTTACTCAGTTCCACAGGGCTGTGGAGGTCTCAGGAAACTTACAATTACGGCAGAAGGAGAAGCAAACATGTCCTTCTTCACACATGGCAGCAGGAAGAAGAAGTGCCGAGTGAAGGGGGAAGCCCCTTATAAAACCATCAGCTCTCATGAGAACTCACTATCATGAGAACATCAGGGGAAAAACCACCTCCATGATTCAATTATCTCCACCTGATCCCACCCTTAACACGTGGGGATTATTACAATCAAGGTGAGATTTGGATGGGGACCCAGAGCCAAACCATATCAATAGGGAAAGGCTGGTTCCCCTAATTATGAACTGGAATGATGTTGTTTAAATAAGATGGGAATGAGAATGAGAGGCAAATACAACAATAGTACAACAAGCAAAGGTGGATCACTAGGTAGAATGTTTTAATATACCATGTAATAAATGAGGGTGGAAACTAAGGAGATGGAAAATCCATTTGGATTCAATACAAGCTTAGAACAAAGAGGAAGACTGGATGGCATTTGATGAAGGATTGGTTATTGGTTATCAGAAAGAGGAAAGGATTGATTATTGGTGCCTTGTGTTAGTGAGTAGACAATGGTAGAGTCAGTCACTGGGAAAGGATCTTACAGTGGATTCACAAATGAAATTTACCAATGATCATCAATTATGATAATTTATCAATTATTCATTACCTCATTGGTGAGTTATATAATGACGTTAGTGGAATATTCTAGTAGGCAGGTGGACCTCAGAAGGAGACCTGGAAAGGTGGATGTTAAAATTGTTTAAATGAGAATATAATGAAAAGTTTGTGTAGGTAAGAAAAATACTGAGGAGCAGAATAGATGAAGAGAAGTACATGAGAATGACTATTACTCTAACTCTTCTCAGATAATTATGAATAAATTATAACATGAGAATTGATTTTAGGTAAATACAAAATTAACAATAATGAATAAATATTTATTCATCTCATCTATCCTGTTATTGAAGCATTATCTACCTTGTTATAAAAACATGATTTCCCACTCCCTTCTTTCAGAAAAATGGCTTCCCAGCTTTAGTTTCAGCCACCATCTCCCCTTGTGATACACACATCCAAAATCTTATTGTCTGCCTGTGTCTATTCTGTTTTTTTTTTTCACTCTCTAAGCAGGATTCTCTTCTTTCTCTCTTACTCATTCCTCATACCCATCTAGTCCTTTTTATTTTCTAATCTGCTATGTTCCAGATATCTGTTATATTAATTTGGAACTGAATTCATAAATATGGTTTATAAATTCATATGTACAATCTGCTTTCCATTAGTCTGTCTGCAACATTTACTTTCAAATTCAAAGTCATTTGACTATCTTAACTTCAATATAAAGAAAACTGGGCTGGAAAGAGTGGCTCATACTTGTAATCCCAGCAATTTGGGAGGCTGGGGCGACCATACTGCTTGAGCCCAGGAGTTCAAGACCAGCATGGGCAACATGGCAAAACCCTGTCTCTACAAAAGATACAAAAATTAGCGGGGCATTGTGGCATGCACCAATAGTTCAGCCACTGAGGCTGAGGTTGGGGGTGGAGGTTGCAGTGAGCTGAGCTTGTGCCACTACACTCCAGCCTGGGTGACAGAGCCAGAGCCTTCTCAAAAACAAATGGACAAACAAACAAAAACCTGACTTCCTTTTCTCCTAAGTTCATACTTCATCTTTAAGGCAAATATAGTCACTCTTCCTTTTGAAGTCAAATTCTAAAAGTGATCTTCAAATACTAACTCAGTCCTTTGATTTCAACATCCCAAATGAATGTTACATTTTCTGTATATTTTAAGGCCACATAACACTTTGAGATCTATCCTATTCTATTTCTACCATTGTGATTAATTAATAAAATGTGTGTATCAAAGTGAAACAAAAATGCACAAGTCTGAAAAAAAACATTGTATTAAGGGATTATATTACCTTCACTGGCAACCTCCTTTTATTCCACCAGATTATTTCTCTAGGCATTTAAACTTGCTTTAGTATCCATTGCCTTAGAAGGAGAAGACGGATGGGGGGAAGAAGGAGGGTAACAGAGAGAGGAAGGAGAAAGGAAAGTGGGAGGAGAAGAGAAGGTGAGGAAGAGGGATAGGAGGAGGAGAAAGAAAAGGAGAAAAAGAACAGGAAGAAAAAGGAGCAAGAGGAAGAGAGAGAAAGAGAGGAAGAATGTACATTTAAATTGCCTGGGCTGGACACAGTGCCTCACGCTTGTAATCCCAGCACTTTGGGAGGCTGAGGCGGGTGGATCATGTGAGGTCAGGAGTTTGAGACCAGCCTGACCAATATGGTGAAACCCTGTCTCTACTAAAAATACAAAAGTTAGCCAGGCATGGTGGCGAGCACCTGTAATCTCAGCTACTCAGGGGCTGCGGTAGGAGAATCGCTTTAACCCAGTAGGCAGACGTTGAAGTGAGCCGAGATTTCACCCTTGCACTCCAGCCTGGGTGACAGAGCAAGACTCTGTCTCAAAAAAAAAAAAAAAAAAATGCCTGATTGAATTTCTTCAGAACGCTACCCCCCACCCACTGCACCCCTGCCACAAAACATTTTGTACACATTCAGAACAAAGATTCTTGAAAAGTTGCCTACACTTCCTGTCTCCACTTCTTCTCATTCTCTTTCCAACACAATTCAATCTGGCTTCTCAACTTAATATGCTAGTAAAGTTTCTTTGGAGAGTGTATCACCAAAGATGCAATTTTCCAAACTCAATGGACAATATTTTTAGTTTTCTCTTTGGTACATATCTCACAGATTACCATTCCTTTCTCACAGCCCTCTTGACCCACCCTTTCTCTGTGGGAAATGACCTACCCTCATTTCTTCTTAGTTTACTTTTTTGTTTTGTCTTTCTTGACCCATGCTCTAAATCTCTTCAAGGCTAATATTGAATTCTCTTTTCTACTTTCTTTTTTTTTTTTTTTGAGACGGAGTCTCGCTCTGTCGCCCAGACTGGAGTGCAGTGGCGCCGTCTCGGCTCACTGCAAGCTCCACCTCCCGGGTTCATGCCATTCTCCTGCCTCAGCCTCTCCGAGTAGCTGGGACTACAGGCGCCCGCCACCACGCCCGGCTAATTTTTTGTATTTTTAGTAGAGACGGGGTTTCACCATGGTCTCGATCTCCTGACCTCGTGATCCGCCCGCCTCGGCCTCCCAAAGTGCTGGGATTACAAGCGTGAGCCACCGCGCCCGGCCTCTTTTCTACTTTCATACTCACTTCTTGGGATATCTTATCTAGGACCATAGCTTTAAATGCCATTTACAGCCATGCACTACATAATAATGTTTCTGTCAAGGACAAACTGTATATAGGATAGTGGTCTCATAGGATTTTAATACTGCATTTTTACTGTACCTTTTTCTTTTTATTCTTTTCTTTTTCTTTTTCTTTTTTTTTTTGAGATGGAGTTTCGCTCTTGTTGCCCAGGCTGGAGTGCAATGGCACAGTCTTGGCTCACTGCAACCTCTGCCTCTCAGGTTCAATCGATTATCTTGACTCAGCCTCCTAAGTAGCTGGGATTACAGGCATGCACCACCATGCCTGGCTAATTTTTTGTATTTTTAGTAAAGACAGGGTTTTTCCATGTTGGTCAGGCTGGTCTCGAACTCCCGACCTCAGGTGATCTGCCCATCTCGGCCTTTCAAAGTGCTGGGATTACAGGCATGAGCCACCACACCAGGCCTACTGTATCTTTTTCTATGTGTAGATATGTTTAGATACACAAATATGACTGTGTTACAATTGCCTACAGTAGTCAGTACAGTAACACAGTGTACAGGTTTGTAGCCTAGGAGCAATAGGCTATACCATATAGCCTAGATGTGTAATAGGCTATATGGTAAGTACACTCTATGATGTTTGCACGACAAAATAACCTAAGGACACATTTCCCACTGTTAAGCAATGCATGAGTGTAGATATTGAAAACTCACACATTTCTATATAAAGCCCTAGTTTCTACTCTGAACTATCAATTAGATATATCCACTTGAATGTCTCACAGGCATCTCAAAGTTAACATATCCAAAATTGAACTACCAATCCTGCCTCTGTTCGTATTTTCAACATCTCTAACAATAATACATACATTCATTAAATTATTTAAGCTAGACACCTGAGTCATTTCTAACATTGCTTTCACCTCCCAACTGTCAAATATACTCCCTAAATATATCTTGATTCCATCTTCTGTTATCTATCATCGCTATACTTTCTTAGCTAAAACCACCATAATTCTCTTATCAGAACTAGAAAAACAATCTCCTAAATGGTTTATCTGCCACCATATTTGCCAGTTCCATTCCATTTTTCCTAACCCCTTCAAAATGGTATTTTAAAAATAAAATTACGTTCATATCCATCTCCAGTGTAAGACCATTAAGTGTCCCCCATTATATTTAAATGGAATACAACTCTTAAATAGGTCCCTGTAGATTTCGTGTAATATGGACCATGCCTTTCTATCAAACCACATTGTCTGACATTCTCCCAGTAATTTATGTGAGTAGGTACATTGGCCTTCATTCAGTTCCTTAACTGTGTCAGGATCTTTCTGGCTTCAAGGCATATTTTTCTCATTGGTGGGAATGTACATTAGTACAGCCATTATGAGAAACTGTATAAAGGTTTCTCAAAAGCTACATATAGAACTACCATATAATCCAGCAATCCCACTTCTGGGTATATATCCAAAAGATTTGAAATTAGCATGCTGAAGAGGTATCTCTTTCCCTTATTCACTGCATCACTATTCACAACAGCTAACATATGAAATCGACCAAAGCGTCCATCAATGGATGAGTGGATAAGGAAAATGTGGTATAAATATACAATGGAATACTATTTAGACCTAAAAAATAAATTAATTCTGTCATTTGTGACAACATGAATGAATCTGGAGGACATTATGCTAGTGAAATTAGCAAGGCACAGAAAGACAAATACCACATGATCTTACTTATGAGTGGAATCTAAAACATTCAAACTCAGAGAGGAGAACAGTGGTTTCCAGAGGCTGAGAGGTGGTGGAAAAGGGGAGATGTTGGACAAATGCTACAAAGTTGCAATTAGACAGGAGAGATAGTTTTTGTGAGATCTGTTGCACAGCATGGTGACTATAGTTAAATAAGGTGTATTTTAGAATTGCTAGGTGATTAAATTTCAAATGTTCTTATCACAAAACATGACAAGTAGTTTAGGAGGTTTATATGTTAATTAGATTGATTTAATTATTCCACATATGTGCATATATCAAAGATCACAATTTCCCTCACAAAAACATACATGATAATTTGTCAATTAACAATTTAAAAAGGGAACACGAAATAATTCCTCTGAGATAATGTTCAAATAATGCAGTACGCATGAGGGACAATTCTTAAAAGGCTGGATGTTTTCTAAAACTTAATGAAAAAAATGTCTAACAGAGTTAGAGAGATGAAATAGCATCAGCATTATGTAAATGAGAGGAGGAGACATCAAGTGGTAAAGCAGTAAAACACGTTACAGCTTTAGAAGATACAATCTTTAGCAGGAGATAGTGAAAACTGAATTCAATTCAGTAAAGTGAATCCTAATTTATAGATTCAGTCAGAAGTTATTAACCTAAGGTCCATCCTTCGGGCCCTATTCCCTGAAATTTTATGAAAAAAGTTTGTATTTATTTGCATGCAAGCATTTTGCTTGGAAGAAAAAATCCTTAGCTTTCATTACATTCTCCGCTGAGATTGTGACCTAAAAATAGGTCAACCACCACCACCACCACAAAACCCCACTGTATCCTCAGATTTAATTAAATTTGCTTTTAAGAAGGATTTGGATATTCTCATTTTATCTAGTTGGAAACATCATTTGCTCTCATTTATTGGTACTCTTCTCTTTTTTCCCCTGAACTTTAACAAACACCTTTTTTTTAAGAAAATTATAATTCTTCCTGTTTTTGTTGTTCTAACCAAAAACACTGAAGATGAGTCTTTGATCTGGAATTAGGACAGTTTAGAAGGGATGTCTTCAATGTTTATAAAGCCATACAGAAATTGTAAAGGGAAATACAGACCTACTTATTGAATCCTTAAATACCATTATTGTAGGTATCTCTTGCAGCAGGACAAAGTTAATTGAAATAAAAAGAATTTCTACTTCTTTGTGCTTCAATGAAGGTAATATAGACATGGATCTCATTATAAAAATATTCTACAGTATTAAAATATATATACTTTCAGAGATTGGGTAGCTGAAGTATGATAAGTGATTATAAAAATATGATACTCATGAGCATTTGAGGTAATAAAAGTATATGATCCTTATCTAATGTTAGACCAGCACTGTTCTGGGCATAAAAGTTCAATTAGCTACACACACACACACACACGTGATTAAAATGAGACAAGGCAGTGCTTCAGATATCAGACTCCAGAGTCAAACAGATCTCTGTTGAATTTTGTGGTTCTGCCACTGCATGACTCCAGGAAACAACCTGAGCTCCAGAACATTATGACAATTACATATGAAAAAATAGATTCTCAGTAACTATTACCTAATATTAGATTTCACACATTACATTACATATTTGCAGCAATATGTATGGTGATTTTATATTTATTTTTATGTAAAATATATTTATTTGTATACAAATGCAATATGCACATTAGTTTTCTGACTCTAAGTTCTGCTTTTCTCATAATGACTCAAGAAACCAAGAACTAGGTCTGTTCTATAACAATATATTATGCTTACTGAATAATATCGTTAGTGCCAGACAAAAAGTGAGAACAAGTTTATTACTTAAATCATAACCAATTAAGTGATATGAGATTTTTCTTGCTCTTTTTACAGCTTTTTCTGGAATGACCTTTTGGTTAATTTTGTTTTTACCAACTACATGATAGATTTCCTCTTTGATCTAACTGGAACTTATGAAAAATTGCTAACATCCTTATTAGTTGCTTAAAAAAATCCCCTAGGTATTTATTATTGAAATAGAAAAGAGCCAAATTAGCAGTGCAGAATTACAGGAAGTAAATCAGGATAATGCTGAAGGGGGTACATTGAAAAGTCCTATTCCAAAGCCACATATGTTGCCTTTGTCCTATGCGACATCATCTAATACTTACTATGCTCTCTGAGGGAACTTGCAATGAATATATGAAAAATGACTCCTCAGGAGACAGCATGTAAGCTAAATGAATGATCAAGGTTTAGACCAGGGCAGAGGAATCAGTAGTTCCAGTTAAGAGACTTCTTGTCTCAAGCTTGCTTTTTGAATTTTTTCCTTCTTAATTCAACTCGGTTCTTCCCTGTCCCTTTTTCCTGGGATCCTAAATATAATTAATCACCTGATCTTTATTTACTATATACACATTACTGAGCGCTTAACAGTGTGGTAGTAACAAATTACTATTAATAATGATAATTACAATAATTATGTTAAGTGATATAACTAACCTTTAATGACCACTGATTCTTTGCTAGGCGCATGTATTAACTCACTCCTCCTACGATGTAAGTAATGAGTCATTCTCATTTTTCTGATGAGGAAAACAAGCCACAGAGAATAAGGCAAGATCTCTGCCTTACAGAACAAGCAGTCTTGTTGGGTAATTTATAATAAACAGATTCATAATAAAATTGGGTATGGAAATGATACATAATTCAACAGATTATTAATAGGAGAGCAACAAAAGGAGTCAGCAAAGGCAAGTGGAGACGAGCAGGTTATAGAGATGAGAATGAGGAAGATAAGATTGGTGTTGCTAGAACATGTAGCAGGAGGTAGGGGAGGCATCAAACAAGACACGATATTGGAGGTAGCCAGATTTCAATTACACAGGGACATGTACACCTTAGCTAGGGATTTAGACTTTATCCCTGTATTTAATGGGGTCATAGTTAGTGATTAACAAAGGCTCTCACTTAAGAAAGTGCTAGTTTTAAATTATAAATATTTAATCATCTCTGGTAGCAGTGTGGAACATGGATTTAATGCAGACAACACTGGAGAGAAGGATAACAGGAGATTGTTGAAATTATCATGGTAAAAAGTAGTAAAGCTCCAGAACAGGGCATGAGATCAGAGATGAGAAAGATAATCAAATTTGATAAATAAATCCTGATTGCTGATCTGCATGGTGAAATGCATGGTGAAATGACTATGTTCTTGACCTTAGACTTATTCCTTAACCTCTCAAATCGCCTTTCTGTTTTTTTTGAGACAGAGTCTCCCTCTGTCACCCAGGCTGGAATGCAGTGGCGCAATCTCGGCTCACTGCAAGGTTCAAGCAATCCTCCTGCCTCAGCCTCCTGAGTAGCTGGGATTACAGGCACCCACCACCACACCTGGCTAATGTTTTTGTATTTTTAGTAGAGATGGGGTTTCCCTAAGTTGGTCAGGCTGGTCTCGATCTCCTGCCTTCAGCTGATCCACCTGCTTTGGCCTCCCAAAGTGCTAGGTTTACAGGCATGAGCCACTGCACCCAACCACCCTTCCACTTGTACCCCTAGATAACTGTGATTCCAAACCTAGAATGTTTACTAGGTAAATATTTGTAAGTAAGCGGATTCTTTTAAAACCACAACTTTCAATTAAAAAAAAAAAGTGTATTTGTCTCTCTCTCTCTCTCTAGATAAATAGATATATCTACCTATATGATTTCAAAAACAGAATTTTTCCTACAAAAATAATAAAAAATTAGGGCCGGGCTCGGTAGCTCATGCCTGTAATCCCAGCACTTTGGGAGGCCGAGGTGGGCAGATCACAAGGTCAGGAGGTCGAGACCATCCTGGCTAATACGGTGAAACCCCGTTTCTACTAAAAATAAATAGAAAAATTAGCTGGGCGTGGTGGTGGGTGCCTGTAATCCCAGCTACTCAGGAGGCTGAGGCAGGAGAATGAAGTGAGCCTGGGAGGCAGAGCTTGCAGTGAGCCAAGATCGTGCCACTGCACTCCAGCCTGGGTGACAGAGCTAGACTCCGTCTCATTAATAATAATAATAATAATAATAATAATAAAAGGAAAATCATAATTGTTTCAAAACATGTATGTCAGAGCCTGTAAATAAAATAAAATGTAAAGTAAAACATTTAAATGAAGCTGAATGAAGTCTAAACAAAGAAAACTAGATAATTTTTTTTTTCTGACACTTTGGAAAGTTGGGCCTATTCCAAAATTAAAAATAAATTTTTTAATGGAATTTTGGAATCCCGTGGAAGGTGACTGAATTATAGGGAGGGTCTTTCCTGTGCTGTTTTCGTGATAGTGAATGAGTCTCACGAGATCTGATGGTTTTAAAAATGGGAGTTTCCCTGAAAGAGCTCTCTCTTTGCCTGCCAGCATCTGCATAAGATGTGACTTGCTCCTCCTTGCCTTCCTCCATGATTGTGAGGCCATGTGGAAATGTAAGTCCAACAAATCTCTTTCTTTTGTAAGTTGTCCAGTCTTGGGTATATCTTTATCAGCAGCATGAAAATGAACTAATACAGTGTCTATGTGACAATATACCCAAATTATTAACATTTCAATATATAATTCATGTTAAGTTATTGCCTAGCTAATTTACAATCTTTTTTTTTCTACTAAATGTATATATTTTATACTTACAGCACACTTTGGCTTGGACTAGCAACATTTCAAGTGCTCAGTACCCTCAAATAACTAGTGGCTACTAGTTACACAGAGAACACAGGTGGAGGACACATACAAATAAAAAACTTTTTAAGACAAAGGTAATGCTTCTTTAGGTAAAAGTATGTGAATACCATTACTTTAGCCACTCTCTTAATAAGTACTTTTATTACAGTACAGTGGATAAATAAGTACAGTTATTTTATCCACTCCCTTAGTAAGTAATATAAATTCTTTACCATGTTTAAAGCCCAGTGTCAAGGGAACACTTAGATGAATGGGAAAGGATCCTATTCACCTGATGATTATGAATTAGTAGAAGACATCTTTCATGTATTCATCTACCCATCCACCCATCCACCCATTCATCCATCACTCATTCAATTTACACATATGGGACATATGCTGAGCACACTATGTTAGTCATCAGGGCTAGCATAGCATATAAATAAATAATTACCATATGCTGTATTAAACACTAAGACAGAGACTTGTGAAAACAGCTAACTGCCAATGAAGAGGGGAGAACTGACACTTGAGGTGAACTTCAAAAGGAATAATGTACTAGTACTGGCGAAGGCATGGATCACAACATAACATGATATGTCTGAGACTACTCAAGTTTTATGTGGTTAGATAGTAGAGTACAAAGGGAAGAGGCAGAAAATGAAGCTAAAGATACAGATGGAGAAAAAATTATAAAAAGCCTTTAGACATTGCTCAGGACTTTTGACTTTATCTTATGGATTTGGAGAATGGTAAAAAGTCCATCACCTTATTGGTTTAGAAATTTAACTTTGGCAACTCTGTGGAAGATGGAATGTGGTGAGATTCAACTGGGAAAAGGAGAATTGTTAGAATAATTATGAGTCTTAAAAAATATTAAAGTCCTCTCATAATTCAGGAACTTTTAAATTGGAAAAATGAAAATCAATAATTCAAGTTATCGTGTCTTGAAATGTATTATTTTATTTATTCAGTTAATATTTATTGCATACCTACAATATATAAGGGACTTCTCTAGATTTAGAAATATAGTAATACAATATATAAGGGACTTCTCTAGATTTAGAAATATAGTAATAAGACAGACACATCTTACATTTTAGAGGGAAAAACTTGGATTAAATCACTATACAATTAAAAAATAAGTTCTATGAAACACTTAAATAGGGTAATATATTGAGAAAGAGAATAGAATGGTGGCACTACAGTTAGGCTGATCAGTGAAAGACTATCTGAGATGGTTGATGTTTGAACTTAGACTTTATTAATGAGGAGGCAGTCCAGGAGAAAATGTGTCAGAGAAAGGATGGCAATGGTCCAGAGTGAATAAGTCCCTATGTCCAAAGAACAGAATTATGGCCCGTGTGTTTGGATCAAAATGGGCTTGTGGGAATGTGATACCAGAGATATAGTTAAAGAGGTGGGCAGAAGTCAGAGATTGATGGCGTAGTAGGTAAGGTAAAGATTTTGCATCTTATTTAAAGCAATTTGAACCTATTGGAGAATCACTATTGAAGGAGTGTCCCTATCCCACTTAGTTTTCATATAGTCTCCTCTTGTTACTGCATAAATAATGGATTGTAGGTAGACAACAGTGGAAACACAGGCAATGGCAGTGATTTGTTACAGGAAAGGAAGAGAAGTGAATTAATTCGGGCTACATTATAGAGCTGGATGAATAGGGCTTTCATGTAGTGGAAATTGAGGGTGTGGTATAAATCAAAGAAAAGAATCAAGAGAGACTCCTGGAATTTTCTCCAAAGCACCAGGTGGAAGGAGTTATCATTTACGGATACAGGGAAGACTGGAGGTGGAATAGATGAATGGGGGGTTCCCTGGAAATCAGGAGTTAGGGAGAGCCTCCAGACTTCTTGTCTGAATGACTTTGAAAGGAATTACATGACTAGGAGGAGGTTTTATAGTGAAAAAAATTGTCATTAAAAATCTATCTATCTATCTATCTATCTATCTATCTATCATCTATGTATCTATCTATCTATCATCTTATACAGAGAGAGAGAGAAAATGTGACATGAGACAGTTCATAGAAAAGACAATTCTGTTACAACTGGGGATGCCAATTCTGATAGCTTGACAGTAAGGCTTTCAACATTGATAAATTGAGAGCTTCCTATTGCAGAATACTGATAAGTTATTAATCATCCAGATGTTAAACATGAAAAGAGAATTGGAATTGAATAAGAGGAATACAAAACACTCACATTTATTCTCCCATAATTTTGTGCCAGGGTTGCTCAAGGCGAAAATGGCTAACTGGTTATGAGTGCTCAAAATGAATTTCATTAATTTGTATCTCCCTCCTCCCCATGCCTCACACTGGGTTACAATAAGTTTTACATTCTGGGATACTTCTGCTTGGGGGCCAGTTATAACCCCCAAAAACACAAGTACAGACTGGAACTTTCAAAAGTATATTTTCGTTAGCAGGTGTATAAAATCTAGATTAATGGCTTCCAGGCCCCATTTCATAAAAATGACTGAATCAGATTCACCTAAATTACATATTAAAAATCCTTATTATATTTTCCTAGCCCAGATATATTGCAGTGAAACATCCAATGTTAGGCTCAGAATTCTGTGTTTTTATTAATTTCCCTGAGATAATTTGATGCACAGTTACCTTGGAATCACCGATGGTAGTCATTTTGGATAATTGTTACATACACTGAAATGCTGAAGTATATGATTTTAGCCTGTTTGGGATATCAAAAGAGACTGGACCTAAACATAAACAAAGCTGCTTAATATTTTTTAATAGAATGTCATGGTGGTGAAAGATAGGCGAAGCTATGAGGAGATTAATAAATATATGTTTACAAAATCTTCATAGTGAACAAAGCTTGGATCTTGGCGTTGGCCATCAGATAACAAGTAAAATCTCCTAAATTTTCTCCAGCCTTCTAATGTATTATGTTCCTATATTTTTTAAGTTACCCTGGCTCCCTGGCCCATAGTTAAAGAAAGAGGATACTGAGAGTCATAATCATAATCTGTAAAGTGTCCACTTAAGAATATGTGCCTTAAACATGCTACCTCCATTCATATTTCTACTAATCCAGAAGTAGAAGTATGATCTCAAGGACACTAAGTGCAGCAGCATTCCCTGAAAAATAGAACTTCATCAGGGAACATACAGTACTTACTATATGTAATTAAAATACATATATCTTTCAAAATCTAGATCAAATATTACCTTACAGGGGTTTTCCTGAATACCCCAATCTAGCCCCTTCCCATGAAAGCAAAAGTTTTTATCTTTTCCACAGTAGACACTCTATTAACATCTTATATATGTCTGCATTATTCTTCTATAATATAGTTATTTTTCTCCCCTGCTAGACAGAGAGCAACCTTGCCTGCAGCCAGGCACAAAGTAGGTGTTTCACAAAAGTATTTTGGGTTGAATTAAATCTAAGGGTAAGAAGTATAAATTCCAGAAAGTTATCTTCATCAATGTGTCTTAGTTGTAAAAATGTGATTGTCAAGGGACAAATTGTAAACAGCAATAATAAAATTAGGTGACTCTCGCTGAGTCTTGAAGTGTCAAGGAAGAATGAAAGATGGTGCTCTGTCTGTAAATAATGGTCACTCTAATGGAACAACGACGTGAAGGGCAAGCACTGCCAGACACACGTCAATCTTTTGGGACATACTTGCTCAATTAGATGCCTGTTCTGTAAGTAAAAAGCAAAGAATTCCCAAATACACATGCTTATGGCAAAAATATTTAGAATTAACTCTTACCATTATCAAAACAAAATGAAGATAAAGGAAGCCTTTGAAAAGAGGAGATAACCAAGGATACTTTTTAAACAATGTGATCTAAAGAACAACATTTTATGGTCAGTGGTTTTGGTAGCCTCTGTATGTTTAAACTGCAAAATTATCTAAACCTGTTTGAAATAGTTATCTAAGGGGCCCAATCCCATGACACTTTAAATAAAGTAAGAAGGTGATGCTATGCATGTGTGTCATCATTACTAATGTCTTCTTGCCATGATTGCTAATAGGTATAAGACAGTCTTCAATGCCGTGCTTCACAAAACAGGTAACAGATGCCTTGGTCTCAGAGTTTCTCCCTAAATTGAATCTCTGTCAAGAAAGCAACAGCAACAAATCAAACAAAGCTTCTATGACATGCCAGGATTTCAAAGTGTAACTAGACAGAATTATTCTCCCATGTTGTCATCAATACACATTCATGGAAGACTTTCTATTGTCTTTATTAACTACTAACAGTATAATTTCATCACTCTGCAGTCATTCAGATTACATTATTAATACACATGACAACTCTTTGTAGGCTGACCACAATTTCTTCAGTTAGCTAGCTGAACTTGATAATAGCTCTTAAAACTAATACAAAGCATATTATATATACCACTTGACGTGACTAGACACACATATACATATAAAGAGACTTCAAATGTACGAACTGATAATATTCCAAAAGTATTTCCTTAAAGTTCATTTAATTGTAAAATAGAATTGCATTTTCTTGGAAAAACAAAATTATATAAGATACACATTTTCTAGGCTAGCTCCCAAAGCCTCTTCAGTTCAAAATAAATCTTAAGGATGAACTGTCTCATCATGTATGTTAGTCAAGTTTTACAGCTTAATCTCTGCCATAGTCAGAATGTGTCCTCTCCAAAATTCAGGTGTTAAAATTTAATGGCCAATGTGATAGTAGCAAGAGGTGAGGCATGTAAGAGGTGATCAGGTATGAGGGCTCCTCCCTTGTGAATGGGATTAAGGCTCTGATAAAAGAGACTTCACACAATACTTGGCCCTCTTGCCCTTCTACCCTCTGCCATGTGAGAACATAGCATTCCTCTCTTCCAGATAATGCAGCAACAAGCTGCCATCTTGGAAGTGGAGACCAGGACCTTCACAAGACATTGAACCTGACAGCGCCTTGATCTTCAACTTCCCAAGTTCCAAAGGTGAGAAATAAATTTCTGTTATTTATAAATTAGTCTATGATATTTTGTTATAGCTTTACAAACAGACTAAGACAATCTTCATGGGAAATGCATTAAAAGTAATGTAGTGGCATTTATTCTATTTCTCTTGCCATACTCTTACCAGACCACAGTTCATATATTTGGTAGGATATTCCCCTTAATCACCACCCCATCTCCATAGTTAATGCAGTAATTCTATTGAAATTCTTTTCTTATCTCAAAAGAGATAGGAAAAATTATGCATTACATAAGTTAAATGACAAT
This sequence comes from Hylobates moloch, assembly GCF_009828535.3. NCBI lineage: Eukaryota > Metazoa > Chordata > Mammalia > Primates > Hylobatidae > Hylobates > Hylobates moloch. Next base: position 88,506,169 of record NW_026652276.1, read on the forward strand.
CACACTTAGAGGATTGACTTGAATATGCAAAGACAAAATCTAATTCTATGTTCACTACCCAATATATCTTCATGACTCCTAAAATGAAATCTTACAGGGATAACAATTTATAGAAACTTTAATGCCTTAATATTTAAGAATTAATCCCCCCATCCCTCACAAAAAATAAATAAATTACTAATGGATGTTATTTTACTTATGTTGAAGATATGATTTCTGAGGAGTCTGTGGAATGTGCAACTGTGCATATCTCTGGAATTCTTGCACAGTAATTATAAAATCAAGGATATAATGCATCTCTGAATAATTTATTATGCTTTCAATCCAAGCCTTGATTATTACAAGTCTTAGAAAATTCAAGAAAGAGTTCAGATAAAAGATGACTTATTCTGGGTCAAAAAATTCTGTATTTAGTATCCAAAAGAGACACATTCCAAAATTAGATTTTTAGAAAATTGCAGATTCCCTGCACTCTAATAGTATTACAATCTCCAGTTTTATGTCCCTAATCAAATTTTATGACATAATTATAAGACTGATTTTTTTTTTTACTAATAGAGAAATCCTAATACATACATAAGCAATAATTACTCCACTGAGACATATCTTGTTTAGCTTCCACTGTCAAACAACTATAAAACCCTCATTAACTACCTTGTCTTGGAAGTAAATTGCATGAACATAAAAAATTAACACAACCATTTTTGGTAAGGTATTAAAAAAGGAAAATTTACTAAACCTCAAGTTTCCTAAGGTTGAGTGTACCCATTTTGCGCTCTGTTTGATTATATACAAAGACTGATACAGTCAAAAATTCTCTTGAAAATCAAGATTTAATTATATTTCAAGGAATACTAAACCTAAAACATTTTTTGCAGCATATTTTATTCTACTTCCTAGACTTAAAATGCTTCCCCTTTCTTCTCGCATTCCATTTTTTACAGTAATACTATAATAGGTATACTACTGTCAATAATAAATAATTAAAATTTAGATATAAATCTGAGAGAGACATTCAGAGCAGAACAGAAGCAGTTTTCTAAACATACCATGATGATTATTTTTAATCAAAGAATACAAGCATGTTACTTAAAAAAATACAGAAGAAATTATCATTAAAAGCCACAATTTCCTGATAAGTTCCCCACCCTGAATCCGGCTCCTTAGATGCAAGCACTTGGATCTCTTTCTGTTCTTACTTCTCCATAGCTGTAAATCATATACTATTAACTTTTTATTTTGAACATATACATACATTTTTGTTGGAAAAGTCAGCATTAACCACTGAAATTCTGCTATGCTAGATTTAGCTTAGTTAGATCCTACTCCTTTTCCTGATATATTTATAATACTAAGTTTATATTACTTTAGTAACTGTATTTGTATATTTTTAGGTAGCATATCTAAACCTCTATTTTGTATTACAACAACCACAGACAGTATATCTTAATTCTCCACTTTGTAAGATAACCTTATTAATTCTTTGACCCTTCGGTTCCCTCCTACCCATATTCTAGTTTGTTACTGGGTCATTTTACTTTTTATTTTTTCAAAAAGTTAATAACATTTATATTCTGTTCTGTAATTTCAGCCAGAAAGGTTATATGCTGCAAGTACCCCTTTTAGGGCACTTGTACGGACTCCAAGTCTTGTTTCCTGTAAGTTAAAGAAGTTACAATCATTTTCAGTACCTTGTCCACCCAAATTTTCTGTTGCAGGATGGCAGTCACATCCATAACGGGAAAAAACTTACGTTAACTATTGAAAACATAATCATTATGAATGTACCTAATGCCACTGAATTGTACACATAAAATTACCAAAATAGTAAATTTTATGTTGTATATACTTTACCACAATAAAAAAGTCACCAAGCAAAAACAAAACAAACAAAACAAAAAACAACAAAGAAAAAGAAAATAAAAGATTTAAAGCATGTGAGGTACAATTAAACCTGCTGGTAACTTATTCTGATGGCATTCCTTCTCTCTCACCCCATCTCACCGTCTCAATAGTTACTCACTGTTCTGAATTAAATGTGTTTCTTCTATGCATTGTATCTACTTTGAATACATATGCATGTACTCCTAAACAACATGTAAAATCATTTTACCTTTTTAATTTCTTAAAAAGGTAATTTCTTAAAAATGTAATTTATTTTACATGTATATATCTGCTGCTGTCTTTTCTTCAATGTTATGTCTGGGAATATCTACTGATTTGCATCCTTGCCAACACTTGCTATTTTTCTCTTTTTTAATTTGTGCAAATCTGATGAATATAAAATTGGGTTTCATTACGGTTTTTAGTTGCATTTCTATGATTTCAATGAAGTTAAGCTTCTTTTCATATATTTGTTGACCATTTGTGTTTCTGTTATCTAGATACTTTTATACTAGATGAGTGTCTTTTAAGAATTACTTACTAGACTTTGTATGTTCTGGATTAATCTGTCATCAGTTATATATGCTACACATATCTTCTGCTTATTTATGGCTAGTGTTCTTTTTTTTTTTTTTTTTTTTTTTTTTTTACTGGATGCTGTCCAATGAATAGATGTGCTTAATTTTAAATTAATTTAAAATATCAGTCTTTTTCTTCGGAGCTTATTTTCTCTTCTGAGTTCTTTAAAAATTTTTCTTTTTTATCCTGAAATGGTAAAACATTTTCCTAAATATATTAATAATAATTTTAGCGTTCTACTTTTTACTTTGAAGTCTTTAATCATCTGGAATTGACTATGTGTATCATGTGAGGTAGATGTACTCATTTATTTTCTTCTAACAGACCCTTTTGGAATAGGGAAAGACTTTTTCTTATTGAATAGGGAAAGTCAACTTGATCAGCTCAATTGATTGAAAAGTCCATCCTTTACCACCTGGAATGCAATGCATAGTCATTGCCCTAGGCTTCTTTGGGCTTCTTTGTTTGGAGAAACATATTACCTACAAATAATGAAAGTTTCTGGTCCCTTATCCACCTTTCTTTTATATATTTTACTGTCATTCATGTCTTTGGCCTAAAGGAAATGTCTAAGAGACATTTCTTTCTGTTTTTTTTTCTTTTGAGTTGGAGTTTCACTCTTGTTGCCCAGGCTGCAGTGCAATGACGTGATCTTGGCTCACCACAACCTCTGCCTGACATTTTTAAAAAAATCAAATAACTTGAAGATGTTGGGGGAATTTATCTGAGAAGATATTGGAGATTATTTAAAAATAAATAAAAGTTATAAAGGACATCTTTGAACATCGAAAAGGCTTTCATGTGTACACATAATTTCTACATGGCACTTAGGGAATGAGATAGCAATCAGATGATTCATCTCTTGAGAGTAAAGACGCATATAATAATAGTAAAAACCAATCAAGATTAGAACCCATGATGCTTAAGCGTAGGATATATGACCACCTAGCAAAGATATTGCCAAAGGGCATTCAACAAAAAGGGCATGAAATGATAATTTTAGTAGAACCTAATTCTTGGAAATATGAATTCAAAGAGCAACCAAAGACCTTTTGATTGTGAAAGTCCAAATCTATAATTACGTTGTGACTATTGAAACATGGTTGAATTTATAATTATCACAAAGTTTATACAACTGAAAACAAACTCACCTAACAGTGACCGGTAGTAGCTTCCTATTAGAATCACCTACATTTTCAAATACATAATGACCATGTTGATTGAATCAAAGCCTTTAAACAGGAATTAAATTTTGTTACAGCTTGCTTTTTATTTCTATCTTTATGCTGCCTCTGAATCTATGATTAGCTAATTATTTCACTTCTCCGTGTCTTTGGTATGACTAACACCAGTAGATTAATAAAAAATTAAAGAAAACAAATAAAAGAACTTCTATAAAGACTTATAATTCAAGCATGAACTCTTCTGTTTCTCTCTTGAAATATAATTTGAATTCTTTATGTTGTATGTAGCCAAAAATCACAGACGACACAGCCTGAAGAATAAAAAGGAATTAAAAAGCTCAGAGTTCTCTGACTATGGTTTGATCTGAATTCTCGCACATAATTCATGAGAGTTTTTTTTTTTTTTTTTTTTTTTTTTGAGTATCAGATCATTTCTAAGACTGGCTTTTCTCTTTTTATCAGAAATAGCTGCAACAGTTCTAGGCTTTACAATCTTGTATTTCAATGTCCAGAAGTAAAGAGGTAACATTGTGTTCACAAGTCTCAGTGGAAAGACAAACTTTTTACCCAGAAGACACCAGCAAATATTTGTAATGTTGCATTTGTTTGAACTGACTCACAGGCCCAGGCCTGATGCAATTAAGTTGAACAAAAGACTGGACTTCACAGTTTCTGTGGGTCAATATTATCCTAATCATAGATCTATGAATAGGAGCAGTACAGTTCTGCAGAATGGAGTTAGGGTTCTGGTACCATGAACAGGGGTTAGGGCACCAGAATAGATGCTTCCCAGTGGCAAAATCACTTCACTGCAAAGTGCTTGGCTGTGCAGGGTGTTTGGAAAATATCACTATCCAATGGTTTGAAACCTGAGACAGAGTAGTTCATTTAAGCCCTATAGCTAAGATTTTTTTTTTTTTCAAAATTTGAAGAGGCTTATCTTTAATTACCACAAAGAAGCTATGAGCTCCTATATGTGTGGAAGGCCTTGCACTAAACAAAAGATGGACCAAAAATTTAAAAAGACCAAAGTGTTGAAAATCTGAAGAAGTATAAGAATCAAAGACAATCAGGATGATATGATTAAAGTTGAATTTAGGGTGATATATTTCACCTGAACAATGTGAAATGAGTAGCAGCCTTTGAAACTTGTGAGATTTATGGTTTCTTAGGAATTCTCTGTTTCACCTGGTTGAGTCATTTATTGATGTGGATTGTTTAATCATGTCTAAAAGAAAGAGCCCTGAAGGAAAGACAGCTGCATTTCTCCCGTGGTACATTTTTAAAAGAAAATGAAAAACTGTTTTTAATAGCACTGTAACTTGAAATGCTAAGAAAAGCAAATTTAATGAAGAAGGTAGAGTAGTGGCCAAAACCTGCAGCAGAAGACAAAAGTCAGGAGAGAGAAAGAAATGCCCAGAGGAAGAATATTTGTGTTTACCCAAAATAGTCATCTTTAAGAGGATGTATTTATTCTCAAGCGGGATGGGCTGAAGAGCTGCAGTTGCGGGAAGCAGCAGTACAGAGCAGTGGTTAAGAATACTGCTCTCTTGAGAACACACGGACAGAGGGAGAGGAACATCACACATCAGGACCTGTCAGGGGGTGGAGGGCAAGGGGGAGGGAAAGCATTAGGACAAATACCTAATGTACGCGGGGCTTAAAACCTAGATGATGGGTTGATGGGTGCAGCAAACCACCATGGCATATGTATATCTATGTAACAAACCTGTACGTTCCGCACATGAATCTCAGAACTTAAAGTAAAATATATATATATATATATATATGTGGCTCTAGAGTCCAGGCTGATATCCTGGCTATACCACTTATAAACTTTGCAGCTTTAGGCAAGTTGCTTAATCTCTCTGACTTCAGCCTCCTTACAGGTAAAATGATGATATTAATTAGTTCCTAGTTCATGGCATTATTGAGATAAAATCATATAAAGCCCCTAAAACAGAGGGCCTTTAATAAATCTTAGCTAATAACAATATTGGGGCAAACCTGAAAAAGTTTATCCTGACTGTAGTGCAACTGTGCTCTAAAGGGGCAGCGGAAATATTGGGGGAAACAAAGATACAACAAAATTCGGATCTACCATCTGGTTCATGTAAACTCAACCTTTCACCAACAATTCCCCAGGAAATGACTGTTCACTCTAAGGCTGATCTGAAATCTAGATTTCCCTTTCTGTCTAGACTGTATTTTCATAGTTAAACTTCAACCCGGTGGGCTCCTTTTCCCAACTCTACTTGTTAAAAATGGCATGTAAATGGCATAGGAAAAAAAATTGGTCTCAACCTCTCATTTGAGATATCTACATTAATAATGACACTGAATAATGGTCTAGAGTCAGTAAAGCACAGAATGGTCAGCGTTAGTATATGATTAACTTGTAATTAATAAAAACTGGATACCAATTAGAATTATAATATCTTCTTGCAGCAGTAAGACTTAAACTTGGCTGCAATATCAGAATCATCTTTGGAACTTTAAAAGAAAAAAAAAACACATGATGAGACTTACCTCTTGAGGTTCTAATTCAGTAAGTTTAGGCTGGGACACAAGTAGCTTGATTTTTAAAATTTTCATTGGGTGATTCTGCTGTGCAGTCTAGAGCCACTGCTGCAAAAATACACTTATCTTACGATGGTAATAATAACTGGTATCTATTGGTTGCTTACCATTTGCCAGGTCCTATTCAACTTGGTTTACAGGAATTAACACATCTTGCCCTCAACTCATCTAATATTCACAGTAATCCTCCAAAATAGGCTGCTATTATTATTCCCATTTTACAGAGTAGGAAACTGAGGTTAGGGAGGCTAGGTAATTTTCCCAAAACAGTGTAGACAGTCAGAGGTGAAGCTGGTATTAAAACCCAAGAAGCTTGCTCACACGTATTACCTATAAACATTAGAAAGCAAAGTAAACTTTTGACATTCACTCTCAAGCAATAAGAGGAGGTAAATTACATGAGTTATTATTGCTGTGGTACAAAGGTGCAGCACTGAATCAAGAGTTTCTTGGGTCATGGTGGTGTGTTTCATCAGCCTCTGTCAGGACAAGGGCTGTCACTGATCAGGCCAGGAATCTGGAGGGAATCAGGCTGCTGGAGAAAAGTTATAGAGAAATAAAAACTTTCAATATTCAAGTGATGTTTAGTCATGGTCACGGTTCTTCAGGAAACAAAACTGCAGACTGGTTAGTTCTGAGGGAGGCCATCTACTGTCCCCCAAGGAGAGATGACCTAATTCTGGAGATGCAACTGAACAACACAACTTGGATGTCTCCAAACCTGAGTCCATGAGTTCTATTTAATAAGAATAAAAAACTAAGCAGCTAGAGATATCAGTATCATTTGGGATTGTCAGAGAAAGTTGAAGTGAATCATAAGAATAAACACATATAATATTTGTGTGTATAGCAATCATAAATTATTTATGAAATATTTTCAAATAAAATTATTTGTTGTAATTGTTCAGAAAGAGCCAGGGTGATTTGTACTCTTATGCTGAGCAGAAGCAAAGCATATGTGTATAGTTCCTTGCTAAGAAACACATGACTGTGTTGATCTGACATGCAAACACACATAATAATTTAGTCAAAATGTTTTAATTTATGTGACATTTACTCTAACTATTCTAATTATCTTTTTCAATAGCTTTTTACTCAAGAAATGGAACTTAGAGCCAATTTAAATAACTCAACAAATCCCAACTTTCAATGTTGTGAATGAGAATTATTAGTGCAGATTTTTCAGTCATGTGCTTCTAAAATATTGAAACTAGCTCTTGACAGCAAAGATATTTTAACATCTTTTTCAAGCTACACACAAGCCTTAAGTAAATCACAAGATAACAACCTTAAAACTTTTAGATTTTTACTCTGAAAACCTTTGTCCTTCAAGATCAGCCTTTAAGTAACTTAAATAATATTTCTAAAAATTTCATGTATGTGACTAAAACAAATTACTAGAAACATCTATAAAAATGGACCTAATTGCTGGCTAACAAAGATAAAAAAAAATTATAAAGATAAACCTGAAGTTGTATACCATGTTTGTTTGCACACACAAACGGGACAAGTTACTTTATTTCTTAGTGCTGTTAAATATATATATATATATATATATATATATATATATATATATATATATATTTGTCATTCAATCCATGTGAATGTAAATATAATGTAAATATAACCCAAATAAACCTGGCTGACTTCATGGTCCATGTAGGTGATACAGGAGTGGGGGCAGGGAAGAGCTGGGAGGAGAAGGGCGGGTCCCTGGGTAGGGTTCCGCCCCCGGGCCTGCACCCGCAGACCTAGGTGAGGACGCACTCCTGGCTTCGCACCCAAATGTTGGATTTCCCACCCTGGCCTGTCACACCCCCATCCTGCGCCTATAAAAACCCAGAGACCCGGCCGGGCGCGGTGGCTCACGCTTGTAATCCCAGCACTTTGGGAGGCCGAGGCGGGCGGATCACGAGGTCAGGAGATCGAGACCACGGTGAAACCCCGTCTCTACTAAAAATACAAAAAAAAAAATTAGCCGGGTGCAGTGGCGGGCGCCTGTAGTCCCAGCTACTCGGAGAGGCTGAGGCTGGAGAATGGCGTGAACCCGGGAGGCGGAGCTTGCAGTGAGCCGAGATCGCGCCACTGCACTCCAGCCTGGGTGACAGAGCGAGACTCCGTCTCAAAAAAAAAAAAAAAAAAAAAAACCAGAGACCCTAGCGGGCAGGCACACAAGCGGCTGGACATGGAGAGGAACACGCTGACAGAAGAAGATAAGTGGCTGGACGTGGCGAGAAACGCACCGGCCTAAAAGCACACTGACAGGCACCGTCAAGCCATGACTGGTGAAATGATGCGCAGTTTGGCCGGGGCGGTTGGAGGAGAGCCTGGCTGCTGAGCAGGGGAAAACCACCTTTCCCGCTCCATCTCCCTTCTGGCTTCCCCCATCTGCTGAGAGCTACCTCCACTCAATAAAACCTTGCACTCATTCTCTAAGCCAACATGTGATCCGATTCTTCTGGTATACCAAGGCAAGAAACGCTGGGATACGGAAAGCCCTCTGTCCTTGCTATAAGGCTGGGGGGTCTAATTGAGCTGATAAACACAAGCTGCCTGTGGTTGGCTAAACTAAAAGCGCACACGGTAACACATGCCCACTGGGGCCTCAAGAGCTATAACACACACCCCTAGACACTGCCGTGGGGTCGGAGCCCCACAACTTGCCCATCTGCCTGCTCTCCCAAGGGGTTTTGAGTGGCGGGGCACCGAAGGAGTGAGCCACACCCCACTGCACACCCTGTGAGGGGGATAAGGGAACTTTTCCCGTTTCATAGGTATCACGTTATATTCAGAAAACCATCAGTTAAGCATCTCTCCAAGTTGAAAAGTGATTTAAACTTTACCAAAAACTATGGAGTGGATTGCTCAGGTTGATTACATTCACACTGCACAATAAAATGTTACCCCTCTGAATTTCTCTTCCTACAGTTGATGTTTTCAATCTCTCCTATCACTCTCTGTTAAACCTCATCCAAAAATGACAATTTTCTTGCTTCCAAGTGCAGCTTTCCAAGATCTTTTCTTTCATCTGAAATGGTAGTTGTCTAGTCTAAAGTCTAAATAAATCTAAACTTCTTAATCCATTACTCTGCTCAGGAAAAGAGAAGTCAGTGAGCCAAAAATTTAAGCGGTGTGTGTGTGTGTGTGTGTGTGTGCAAATGTGTGTGTGAGAGAGAATATTTGTGACTTTTCCCATTGCATAAAAAAAGAAAATTTATTTTTTAGATAGCCTTATCATATTGAAAACACCTCATTAAAGCAGGTAGCCTTGTCTGTCCTTCTCAATCATTTCACATCTCCAGTGTTTGCCACTTAAAGATTCTGAAAACCATTGAGCTCAGAGAGAATATTTTACGATGTTAAGGATGGCAGATTTGCACTGTCCAATAAGATAGAAGCATGTGGCTATTGAGCATTTGAAATATGACTATTTCAAATTGAGATGTCCATTAAGTATAAAATATACACCAGATTTCAAAGATTTAGTATGAATAAAAACTACTTTAAACTTCATATGGAACCAAAAAAGAGCCCGCATCACTAAGTCAATCCAAAGCCAAAAGAACAAAGCTGGAGGCATCACGCTACCTGACTTCAAACTATACTACAAAGCTACAGTAACCAAAACAGCATGGTACTGGTACCACAACAGACACACAGATCAATGGATCAGAACACAGCCGTCAGAAATAATGCCACATATCTACAACTATCTGATCTTTGACAAACCTGACAAAAACAAGAAATGGGGAAACGATTCCCTATTTAATAAATGGTGCTGGGAAAACTGGCTAGCCATATGTAGAAAGCTGAAACTGGATCCCTTCCTTACACCTTATACAAAAATTAATTCCAGATGGATTAAAGACTTACATGTTAGACCTAAAACCATAAAAACCCTAGAAGAAAACCTAGGCAATACCAGTCAGGAAATAGGCATAGGCAAGGACTTCATGTCTAAAACACCAAAAGCAATGGCAACAAAAGCCAAAATTGACAAATGGGAGCTAATTAAACTAAAGAGCTTCTGCACAGCAAAAGAAACTACCATCAGAGTGAACAGGCAACCTACAGAATGGGAGAAAATTTTTGCAACCTACTCATCTGACAAAGGGCTAATATCCAGACTCTACAATGAACTCAAACAAATTTACAAGAAAAAAACAAACAACCCCATCAAAAAGTGGGCGATGGACATGAACAGACATTTCTCAAAAGAAATTTATGCAGCCAAAAAACACATGAAAAAATGCTCATCATCACTGGCCATCAGAGAAATGCAAATCAAAACCACAATGAGATACCATCTCACACCAGTTAGAATGGCCATCATTAAAAAGTCAAGAAACAACAGGTGCTGGAGAGGATGTGGAGAAATAGGAACACTTTTACACTGTTGGTGGGACTGTAAACTAGTTCAACCATTGTGGAAGTCAGTGCGGCGATTCCTCAGGGATCTACAACTAGAAATACCATTTGACCTGGCCATCCCATTATTGGGTATATACCCAAAGGACTATAAATCATGCTGCTATAAAGACACATGCACACGTATGTTTATTGCGGCACTATTCACAATAGCAAAGACTTGGAACCAACCCAAATGTCCAACAATGATAGACTGGATTAAGAAAATGTGGCACATATACACCATGGAATACTAAGCAGCCATAAAAAATGATGAGTTCATGTCCTTTGTAGGGACATAGATGAAACTGGAAACCATCATTCTCAGTAAACTCTCACAAGGACACAAAGCCAAACACCACATGTTCTCACTCATAGGTGGGAATTGAACAATGAGAACACATGGACACAGGAAGGGGAACATCATACTCTGGGCACTGTTGTGGGGTGGGGGGAGGGGGGAGGGACAGCATTAGGAGATATACCTAATGCTAAATGACCAGTTAATGGGTGCAGCACACCAACATGGCACATGGATACATATGTAACAAACCTGCACATTGTGCACATGTACCCTAAAACTTAAAGTATAATAATAATAATAATAATAAAATATAAAGTATCTCATCAGACATGTTTTTTGTTAAATGTTGAAAGCAATCATATTTTTGATATATTGCGTAAATTAAAAATATATTATTAAAATTAGGTTCACCTGTTTCCTTTTTTGAAGTGATTACTAGGAAATAATACAATTACATATGTAGCTAAAATTTCTGGCTCAAAATTACTCCTGGACAGGTTTGCACTATTCGAATTTTCATACTTCAGAGGTTGCAATGCTAAACAACTGCACTTACCATGTTTGATTAGGTTAATGAGGAAAACCAAATTGTTTTTCATTGTTTCCTATAGAGCAGATGGTCACAGACAAAGCTGAGTTGGACTTTGCCTCCTCTGTAATTCTTAAACCTGGTAGAATTTTTGTTAAAAGAAACTTGTTTAAACTGAATGTCAATTAAATAAATACACTTTTCAAGTATCCCTGAACCTAAAATAAAAGTTCAAACAATACACTTTCCACTTGTGCTATAATCATGTTTGGTTGTTTTTAACCCAGCATGTTAATCACATAGTGCTGTGATTCTAAGAAGAGCTACATACCTATTTTCACCTTTTAGCTGTTCACAGAGACATATTTTCCTCAGTGGGGCATACAGAAAAACTTAACTCTGATTCTAGCAACAACTGGTTGGGTCACCAGCTGTAATCACAGTAGACATCAAGTTTTTGAGCCTTGACTTGCCAGGCAAAGGGGATTACTCTACATGAATAGGTAATTTCATGCTTGAATAACACTGCACTATTAAATCAGAAAATTGAGTTCCAGTCCTCTCACATCATGGACCCTGCTACAAGCAAACCTGCCTCTAAGGAGCCTTTGAGGGAATTTCATTGAGAACAAGATAACGAAAACCACACACAAGAAGGATACCAAATATGGTGTATTTTATGACCTGACATTTTAGCTTTAAAAAAGTTTTACATTCAGGTTTTTATATGTTTTTAACAACCACCTGTATTTTACATATTAAAGCTAATAATAGAACAATTTAAGTAGCACTGTTATAGGTATAAAAATGTGAATCTTTTTCCATTTTTTTCCTATGAGGTGAGGCTATTTTTACTAATGTAGATCAAATAGCTTTACTTACTACTAATCCATTCTTATCCTACTCCACCATAGTAGGAGTGGATGGCGGAATAAAATGTGGTTAGTGACATATTTATTGGGATGGAAGCTGACAACACTGTTATGTTTACCATTTCAAATCATTCTTTTTTTTCTATGTAAACTTCTAGTTTGTATCTGTCTTAGTTAGCGTCAACTGCCATAATAAAATACCATAGAAAACAGAAATTTATTTTCTCACAGTTCTGGAAACTGGAAATCCAAGATCAGGGTGCCAGCATGGCTGGTCAGGTGAGGACGTGAGGACTCTCTTCCTTGTTGCTGCATGCTCACACGCTTTCTTTTTTTTTTTTTTTTTTTTTTGGTGTGCACGTGAGAAGAGAGAAAGTGAACAAGCACTGTGGTGCCTCTTCTCATAAGGCCACTAACCCCATCAGACCAAGGTCCTGCCCTAATAACCTAATTACTTTTCAAAGGTTCCATCTCCAAATACAGTGACATTGGAAGTTAGGGCTTCCACATATCAATTTTGGGGACATAAACATAAATTATCCAATTTTTAAATTTCATATGTCCTATTTATAATTAAAAGCATCTCCATTCCATCTCTATACGCTAGTCTGAATGGTCAGAGTACAACTATATGAATAAGAACAGCTTTTTAATTATCTTAGTTCCAAATGTTTTCCTTAAATCACCTAATTCAAAAATTTTAATTGTTTTGGATTGGATTATTAAGCCTGTTTTTTTATGTTAGGAAACTGAGGCATAGTAAATTTAAATAATTGATTCAAGATTGTTGCAGTTATTAAGTTGTTGCAAAAGTGATTGCAGTTTTTGCCATTAAAAGTAATGGCAATCACTTTTGCACCAACCTAATAGTAAGCTGTCAAACTACAGTCTTAAAAATATTATCTAGAGAAATGTGCAGAAAAATGAAATACTGTATTTTGAGTATGAGATATGCTTTGTACTTTAAGAATGAAATAGCATATACATTTCCCCATGATAATTTTTATTTCCAAAATAACATTAAAGTTAAAAAAAAAGGTCACATCCTACTCCATTTTTTATATACAAGGACAAATGAAACATTCAGCAATCTAATTTTAAAATAGTCTGTTGTTCATCAAATATTCTTTGCTGTTAGGAGATTAATATTCTTATCTTTTTTTGCTTTAACATTAATAAATACTAATTAATTTACATGCAAAGCTTCTGCTAGGCTCACAATCATAGCATCTTTTTGTGTTTTGTTTTCCTCAGCTGGCAGTTGGCCTAGTAATGGATTTAATTTTTATTCAACATGGATACATCTTATAACTGTAATTTATAATAACTTAATTGACCTGATTTTTAAAATCTTGTAGCAATGAATCTCTGTAGTGCAAACTTATATTTTGTCTGCCTAGTAGCCATTCCTTCCTCAGCTACAATAACCACTCTTTATTTGGGGATTGTTGACATCTTGTACTCAGTCCATATAGTTCAAGCAGGGACTGACCTTACTCTGACCTCTTACCATTATTCTGCATGGCTACAGAGCATTCATCTGACCAAAGGCAAATGATTCCTTCACTGACATTTGTACATCTGTTCAAAAGAGTCATGTTACTAGAGATGGAAATCTTGGAGGTCATATTTCCACCATTTGGGGAAAGTTGCACTGCTGTGAGAAAAGAATGAAGCTAATATGGCTAGAAAAACAGAAGAAAGAGAGAGAGAGAATGCCTGACGCCTAGCTACACCACTACTCTTTTCTTGGCTTACTTTTTGTGTGAAATCACCAAGGGAATTCTTCTCATTAATACTAATAGAAAAGAACAATCTTCATTACATATCTATTTTTGATGAACTAGTAGGGTTTGCATTTCTGTCACTTATGGTCAGAAAAACCCTAATAAAATGTCACAGAAACACCAAAAAAACTATTTTATAAAAAATGCCATTTTAATATCTTGTATGTATGCAGTAAATTAGTTGCCTTTCTTTTCCCCATCTCTAGTTTTTATTTTCTGTGATCTCAGGTAGTTGTTTAGGTCTACACCCAGTTTTGAGCTCACGTGTCTCTCTAACTTCCTAGAATGCCTATAACTTTAATGAGTCATGTAGTGTAATAAGGATAAGTAATAAAACAATGACTTAAACTTACATATTAATAAATGTACCATTGAGCCGACTAGCCCAAATCTGCATATTCAAAAAAAGGAAATTTTCAAAACCATCATGAGGTGAACAGTGATATATTAACATGCTTGTTATGGCTGATGCCCCTCAGAGTGGATTCCACCTGAGATTTCCAAACATGTTTAGAAGTTGTGTGTGTGTGTGTGTGTTTTCTCCTATCTCTTTCTTACTCGTTCACTTAGCTGTTCCAAGAAGTTTCTGGAGAATATTTAAATAAAAAATGTTACTAAAATTACACTAGACATAATTTTAAAAGTGCATTTATGTGTTTAAAATATTTTAAATTTAATTTAAAATACAGTAAAATCAGATATGTTTGACAAAAAGCACCAGGTTGAAGAGCTTTATCAGATTTTGATTAAGCAATATGAACTGGTAATCCAGGATTCACTTTTCCTCATATAACCATGGTAGTTTTCTATAGGGCAACAAACTTGCCAATTCAGACTGAGTCTGTAAGAGGGATAAAACTAGAAATGTTGTAAGACTACTTTGATACTATTTTATTTTCATAATAAACTGGGTTTTTTTTTGGTTCTGTTATTTTATCTTGCCTCTTATTTCTACTCAGACTTAATGGCATCTGATCAGAAAGATACTTTCTCAATACATAGTTTGTTACCATATATAAACTTGAAGCAATGATAGAATGCTTCTTTGACATCTGGCTTCCTATATGATTTGGTTTAAGTTTGAAGGCAAAGAGTATAATCACAATTAATGCAACACATTCTTCTAAGTTAGTCCTTTTGTGCACTCAGGGTCAAAGTCATGGGCTTAACCTGTAAGTCTACTAGGATTGTGAGAAGACAATTTTACTTTAGCTCAACAACAAAGACATATGGTTTCAAGTAGAACCAAGCAAAGAAGTGTTGATGGATTATTGTAGAGTTTCTCAACTAGTTTCAAAGCAAAACTAAGATATTTGCATTTGTCACAGAGTTGACATTTGTACTGATGATGTAAAATCAATGGTGGGTAAGTTGCTGGCCTCTTAGAGGAATCCAGTTGGCAGCAAACTATACTAGTGATCATTAAATTCTTCACCTCCCAGTAAAAATAACGTGAGCAGCAACAACACGTACCTTTTGAAAATTCTGTGAGATGAAATGAAGAGCATATCCAAAGAACTTCTGCTACATACATATATATAATAGTTGCCTAAAATAAGCAATCATGAGATTGTTTGAATTGCAAGCTAACATATCTGTTTTTTTCATCTAATGACATTGTTACTGGAAAGGATGGATGACAGACAAACTATCATTTAAGAATTGGGAATTTGCCTAATATTTTCTTCAAAATTAACAAAATAATGCTGCTATTCATGTAAAGAGCTGACAGTAGTAGATTTTTAAAAATAATAAAAATTCAAGATTTTAAACAAAAATTACAATTTAAGAATACTTGTATCCTTCACCTTGAGCTTGAAAGCATTACAATGTGTAAAAAACTTCTCTGATGAGATTGGTGATGCTATTAGCCAATGTAATTTTATGACATAAATCTACCAACTAGTGTAATATGAAATATGCTATATTTGGAAGACTGTAATAATTAAGTAAAAAATATTTTCCAAATGAACAGTAAATAATGTTACAAAGTTTAGCATGAGTGAAAATATCCATTTGAACTACAAGCTAGGCAATACATTTTAAATGGCAGAGAATAGAAAGTACCTTGATATGGAGCCAGAGTCTTCATTGTAGGTAATCATTTAGAAATAATCATTTAGAAACATAACTTATAGATTACTAAAGAAAATCAGGAAAACAATAAGTGAACAATATGAGAAGTTCAACAAGGAGATAAAAATTATAAAAAAAAACAGAAATTCTGAAGCTAAAAAATACAATGTCTGAACCAAAAAAGTCAATGGAGAACTTTAACAGCAGATTTAATCAAATATAAGAATCAGAGAACACAAAGACAGATAATTTAAAATTATCCAGTCAAAGAAACAAAAAGTAAAAACAATAAAAAAGTGAAGAAAACCTATAGGGCTTATGGTACACTATCAAGTGAATTAATATGTATACTATGAGAATTTCGGAAGGGGTAGAGAAAGAGAAAGGTGTAGAAAGTTTATTTAAATAATTAATGACAAAAAACGTTTCAAATATTAATAGGGAAATGAACATCTAGGTTGATAAAGCCCAAAGAATTCCAATTAGTTGGGAATAAAGACATCTTCACTGAAACATATGATAATCAAATTGTCAAAAGTCGAAGATAAAGAGAGAACTCTGAAAGCAGTAATAGAAAAGCAATTTATCACAAACAAAGGAAACTTCATAAAATTATCTGTAAATTTTTCAGCAAACACTCTGCATGTCAGGTCAAAGTGAAATGACATATTCAAAGTGCTTAAAGAAAATAACTGCCCACTAGGAAATTGATAACCACTAAAGCTGTCAAATAAAAAGATAATTATTTTCTTCAACAAACAAAATCTAAGGAGGTTTATCATCACTGGACCTGCCTTACTAGAAATGCTAAAGAAAGTTCTTCTAGTTAAAATGAAAAGATACTAATTAGCAACATCAAAACATATGCAGGCATAAAACTCACTGGCAAAGGTAAGTATATCATCAAATTAGGAAAATTCTAATACTGTAATGGTGGTATATAAATCACTTTTAATTCTAATATAAAAGTTAAGATTAAAGTATTACAAATAACTAGAGCTGCAATAACTTTTTAAACGATATATTATAAGAAAAAATGTAAATAGTGATGTCAATAACATAAAATTTGGGGCGTGTTTAATTTTTATATATGATTGAAATTAAGTTGTTATCACCTTAAAATAGAACACCATATGAGAACTACAGGATATTTTATGTAAGTCTCATGGTACTATAGTTCAGATGTCTGTCCTCTCCAAAACGCATGCTAATATTTGATCCTCAACGTTGGAAGTGGGGCCTAATCCTAATGGGAGATGTTTGGGTCATGGAAGTACTCCAAAACTCATGTTAAATTTTGATCCTCTACATTGGAGGTGGGGCCTAATCCTAATGGGAGATGTTTTAGTTATGGGAGCAAATCACTGATGAATGGTTTGGCACTGTCCTTGCAGTAATAAGTGAGTTCTTGCTCTGTAAGTTCTGATGTGAGCTCGTTGTTAAAAAGGGCCTGGCACTTCTACTCCCTACTCTTGTTTTCTCTCTTGCCACACATCTTATATAGCTTGCATAATCATGAGCATAAATCTCTTTTCTTTACAAATTACCCAGCCTCAGGTATTCTTAGCAATACTAAACAGACTAAGACACAGGGTAATCACAAAGAGGAAACTGTAAATGATACAGAATAGGAAACAAAGTATATCATTATGAAAAGAAAAAAAAATCACAAAGGAAGAAAACAAGATAGGAAAAAATAACAAAGGAATTAAAAAACAGAAAAGCAATTAACATGACAATAATAAATCCTTCTCAATCAATAATTATTTCAAGTATAAAGAAATTAAATTATTCAATCAAAACACAGAGAGTCACTGAATGGATTAAAAACAGTATCCAGGAGACTCATTTTACTCTTAAGGACACACAAAGGTTGAAAGCAAAGGGTAAAACAGCATATTCTATGAGTTACAAAAAGTGAGAAGAGGCAGGTATATGTATATAAAAAATAGATTATAGGTCAAAACCTGTCACAATTGAGATAAAGAAGGTTATTCTATAATAATCTATGGGTAAATTCGTATAATATATTTTACCCACATATTATTATAAATTTATAAGTTCAAATATATTATAAATTTATAAATTCAAATAATATATGGGTTAATTCATGATAAGGTTATAACAAGTGAGAATCTCTTGAGCCTGGGACTTTGAGGCGAGCCTTGGCAACACAGCAAGACCCTGCAGAGTCTATAACAATTAATGCCTATATTAAGAATAAAGAAAAATTTCAAATAAACTTAACTTTCCATTTCAAAGAACTGGAAAAAGAATACTAATCCCCAAATTAGCAGAAGAAAAAAACATAATAAAGATAGTAAAGATAATAGCAGAAATAAATGAAATAGATTAGAAAAACAATCAAAAGAAAAATGAAACTAAGAATTTTTTTTTGAAAAGAGAATTAAAATTGACAAGTTTTTTTAAATTTGTTTGAGACAGGGTCTCACTCTGTTGCAGAGGCTGGAGTGCAGTGGCATGATCATGGCTCACTGCAGCCTTTACTTCCTGGGCTCAAGTGATTCTCCTGCCTCAGTCCCCCAAGCATCTGGGACCAGAGGCATTCACTACCATACCCAGCTAATGTTTTTATTTTTTGTAGAGGTGGGGTTTTGCTATGTTGCCCAGGCTTGTCTTGAACTTCCAGGCTCAAGCAATCAACCGCCTCAGCCTCCCGAAGTGCTGGGGTTACAGGCGTGAACCACCATGCTCAGTCTGCAAGCTTTTAGATAGACTAAACAACAGAAAAAGAGAGAGGACTCAAATAAATACAATTATAAATGAAAGAAAGCCCACAAGTATAAAGGATCATAAGAAACTACTGTGAACAATTATACTCAAACAAATTGGATAACCTAACAGAAAGAGATAAATTTCTATAAACATACAATTCACAAAGACTGAACCAGGAAGAAACAGAAAATCTCAACATACTAATTACAACTAAAAACATTGATATGGTATTTATTCCCAACAAATAAAAGTCTAGGAGCTAATGGCTTAACTGACGAATTCTAACAAATATTTAAAGAAGATTCAATGCCAATGCTTCTCAATCTCTTCCAAAAAAATTAAATAGGAGGAACAATTCTAAACTCATTCCACAAGACCAGCATTATTCTGATACCAAACCAAAATAATGATACTACAGGAAAAGAAAATAACGGACCAATATTGCTAATAAACATGAAAACAAATATTCTGAAAAAAATGCCAGCAAACTGGATTCAACAGCACATTAAGAAGATCATAAACAATGATCAAGTGGGATTTGTCCCTGAGAAACAAATGGCCCAAGCTGGTATTGAAATCTTAGCCTCAGGTGATCCTCTAGCTTTGGGCCTTCCAAAGTGCTGTGACTAGTCATGAGCCACTGTGCCAGGCCTACTCTTATTTTAAAAAGGGGTCAACACCAATATCAATAAATATATTTTTATATGTTATACAAACATAATAAATATATTATCCTATATTATATAAATATAATACATATTTTTATATATTATATACCATATAATAAATACATATATATTTTTCTGCTTTAATTTCTTATAACACAGACATAATTAGTTATAACCTACATAAACAGTATTTGGGTTCCTCAATAATTTTTAAGATGAATGAGAATTCCTGGCTTATTATTCCACATGGATAGGGGGAAAGAAAGATCCTTAAAGACCACAAAATAGAAAAAATATTATTGTACACAAAAAGCAGCCATTTGAAGCTCAGATATATCTGATCATGATATTTAGAATACATTGACAACTTTCAAATATTTAGAAGTACTTCTACCAAATGCACACACAAAAAAAACAGCAATGTGTGCTTTTCAGTATGTGCAACTGGAAATACATTGAAGAAATGAAACATTGTCTTGTTATAAGTTTAGTAGTCAAATGATTAACATATCTTTGGGAGTCAGACACCCTGGGCTTGAAACTCTATTTCTCAATTTACTAGCACTGCTGGGTTGGGCCATTTGTTTAACCTCTATAAACGTTTGTTTCTGTATAAGCAAAGGGAGCTACAAATAGTACAAACTCAGTGGGTTCTAAATTAAATAGTCAACGCATATATAATAGTTAGCATAGTGTTTGATATTCGGTAAGAATTCCCTAAATATCTGTGAGTATTTCAATTATGTCATCACCGTTAATCTTATTAGACTCTCATATTAAAAGTTCTTACAAGGGAAGAGAGATAAATGATAACCAATAACATACAAACAAAAAAAAAGAGAAAATCTAAAAATGTTCTTAAGGAATACACTAATTAGTGGACTTTGTCATTCGTAATATTAGCTTAGATACTAAGAAACTGACTAAAATGGTGAAATATTATTTATGTTAAATATTTATTTGTAATTTATTTTTAAAGTATGAAAAAATATTTTGAGCAACATTTAGAGATATGTAAAGGTAACCTGCAGTCATCCAGGATTAATAAGAATATTAATTATTTTTATTTTTACTTATGAAATCCAGTAAATATTACTGTGAACAGAAAAAGAATGTATTTTATAGTTAAAACTTTAAAGGCTATACATATATATCATATCATAAAAATTTATCAAACTTGTTTTTCAAAAAGCAAAATAGCATTGTTTCATTTCAACTTTGAATTATTCCTTTGGGGAAAATACATACTCACTTTAAATCAAGTAATAAAACCTAAAATTGTTATTTTACCAATTACTTGCCAGAGAGAAAAAATGGTAGTGTAAATATGAGAAA
Organism: Hylobates moloch; assembly: GCF_009828535.3. Classification (NCBI taxonomy): domain Eukaryota; kingdom Metazoa; phylum Chordata; class Mammalia; order Primates; family Hylobatidae; genus Hylobates; species Hylobates moloch. Next base: position 88,527,110 of record NW_026652276.1, read on the forward strand.
TGCTATAAATATAAGTATTAAATAAATTCCTTATTGGTAGCAAAGCTGAAGAGTGTTTTCTCTTCAAGGATAAAATATTTTTCTTTTAAGTGATGCATTTTTATTTTGTTAATTTCCTTCTAAATTCTCATTGTAGTGCTAAAATCTATTCCCTGAAGTGTTACTGATAATCAACACTTTACTGTCAATATGGTCTACAAAATCATAAAAGTGACTATGGCAGGTTTTGCATCCTGACAACACCACTCACCTGTGGCTGTGGATGTGGAACCCACCAATGGGAAGGGCTGACGGTTTTTATTTTTTTAAATATCCTTGCATATGTGTGGACCAGTGCAGTTCAAACTCATGTTGTTCAAGCGTCAACTATATTTTTATTTAACACTTGTTTTATCACTAACGTGCTTATAAAGATCTCCAGTTAATGACATTAAAAAAGAGCAATGAAATTAAGTATATAGACCAGATTAGGAAAAACAAAAAAAAAGCAAAAAAAACCAACTACCATAAAATATTTAACACACAGGCTAATTTAGATATACAGATAGAGATACCCCTATAAGGACTTTAATTTAGAAAAAGAAGGTGAGAATTATGAATAGCAACACTTTAAGTATGCTTATTATGCATGGTGATTTCTAGAATTCTTATACACGGTTGTGGATTTTTAAAAAAGTTTCCAAAATGCATTAATTACATTTATAATCAGAAAAAAATCTATTTGTTTTAACAGGTACTTATAACTGTAGAAACGTACATCTTTCAGTAAGAAATTGTAAATGTAAATTTAAAAAGCAATATTTGTATTTTTTTTAAATAAGTGGTTTAACTGCCTGAAAAAAAGATCCATAAAAGGCAAGGGAAAAAAAAGACCTACCACAATGTTTAATATACTAGCTATGTTAAAGTAAATATAATAAAATAATAATTATATACAATAAAATTTTCATTTTAATGCTTAAAAAACAATTTCTATATTGTTATGAGTCTATTTATATTTTGAAATGGCATAAAAGAGTCACCGAACAAAAAGCACAAAAAACTGAAATGATTAGAGAAGACTACAGATGTCACAGATTATTTTTCAGGCACTGATGCCTACAATGCCATCTGTATTATGTGTGTTTGGGTTGGTTTAAACAACTTGATGACACCTTCATAAATTGGTATACATGCTGAGTGTGTGAACTGCATTACAAACTAAGCAGCATACTTCTGTAAAGTTTGCTGTGAAATTTGTTTTCAAACCAAGCACATAATAAAATGCACTCTAAGTCAGCTATAGAGAAACGTGTGTCCAAAACATCTGCCTCCCTGAGTATCTGATTGGATATGCACTCAAGTAACAAATAGAATTGTGTTTGAGTTAGCTGAAAACACTCCTTTTAAGATTTTTTTTTTTTAAATAATGGAAGAGGGTCCCCAAACCAGAAATACTGACACTTAAATGTCATTTCTGGAGAAGCTGCTTTGCCTGCTTATGAAATTGTACCTGAAGCTTCTTTCAGTTATAAAGATCAGATGAAAAAAAGAAAGCCCTTAAAGATGAGCATTTAGTATGTCTTTGTGGCCTGTCTCATAATACAAATGAAAACCCAAGACGTTATATTTCAAATGAATGTTAGTAAAGTTCTTTAATACTCAAAGATACAACCCTGCAAAAATCAGCCTGCTTTCAGAGTTGATATTCCACATTTGACAGTTTCGCCTCACACTTCCTGACTTTACGAACATTTTGTGTATAGTTTTAATTTTAAAATGAGTATGAGAGAATCAATAGGAAGTTAAACCGTACAAGTAATTTACCAGCAAATTTCCCTTTTCATAATTTAATTGTAATGAAATCAGCAAAACAGCATTATATATTTCACATGCAGATTCATTCACTCATTTACTCATATCTATTTGTTCATGGAACACTTATTGAGTATTTACTATATGCTAGGAAAATAGACAAAAAATAGTCTCTGATTTATTCTCTAGATGAGGGAAACTGACAGGTAAAATTAACCGTAATAAACTGCATAATATTGGTATAAACAGAATGTTCTGGTAATGGTTACTACTTACCATACCTGGGGTAGAGTTAAGAGAGTAGAAGGAGTTTCAGAGAGAGGGATAAGTTTGTTGGGACATGAAGGATAAGTGAGAGTTTATCGGGCATATGTGACAGGAAAGGAAATTTTACCAAAGGGAACAGCATGGTAAAAGAGTTTTATCAGTAAGAAAAAACTAAGAGCTCTAAAAATCTCAGATTGGTTCTGTGTGATTGGATCCTAAGGCACCTTTGGGACTGAGGCTGCAGATAAACTTAGAAAGCCTGTCTGAAGGAGTTTTAAATGATGCTAAAGCAGTTAGACTAGAATATCAGTGAAAGATGTTAGGAAGGGAGCCACATGATTACTATTTGCATTTAGAAGACAATTCTGGCAGACTCGTGAAAGAAACTGGAGCTGGCTGACTGGGAAAGGACATTGACCATAATATTGGCAACAGGGAGATAAATTAAGAAGCTATTGCAAACCCTCAGGCAGCAAATGATGAGGACAATGGAACTGGAAGAGTGACAGCACACTTGAAGAATATGTTAATTGATACAATTACGGACTTTGTGACCAACTCCGTATGCAGATTGAGTGAGAGGAAGACATTCTTAATTCTTAGTATTTTCTCACTAAGCAGTTCCCACGTTTTAGATAACGTTTCTTCACACTAAATTCTATTTCCATTTGAAAAATATCTGCCAAATCTATCAAATGAAAAAGTAACCAGAAACAATTTGGCATAGCCTGGTGATTCTGAGTACCCTCTTCCATTCAGTGTACTTGTATGACCTCCAGCAAGTTGCTATCTTATCTTAGCACCTATCTTAAAGTGGTGAATAAGGGTTGCCATGGTTCCTGGCCCAACTGCAGCAATAACCACAGGTAAACACAGTAATAACAGAAGACGGTGACAGTGGTATCCTCTCCCAGAGTTCTCAAGAGCAAATAATTTGCAATTACTGAATGAATTAATACCAATTCTGCTCCTAAAACTTGCTTTTGCATTACTTGAGTCATAAAGGTTTGGAAGCCAGAAGTATATAAATCAAATTCTTAAAATGGCAAGTTGGGCACTGAGGCAAGTTGGTGTGTCTTTGGCCCTTCAAAAAGAGGTAGCTACTACTCACCTGCAGAATTACACAAAAATATAGTCCTGTGTTGCCAGATCTCTTTTCAGGTCTGGTCTCTCTCTGCCTCATATGTATGTATGTAGACACACATATATGTATGTACATATATATTAAATAGCATTATTTTTAGTTTTAGGTTTTCAGAAAAATTGAGAGCATTCCCATATATTCCCTTTCCCCTAGCCCACTATTCCTACTGCACAGTATCCCTGTTACTAACATCTTGCATTAATGTGCTACGTTAATTACAACGGTTGAGCCAGTAGTGGTGCATTATTATAAAGTCCATAGTTTACAATAAGGTTCACTCTTGGTGACGTACTTTCTTTGGGTTTTGGCAAATGTATGGATTCATCATTGGATAATGACATGTATCCACCATTGTAGTATCACAAGAGTATTTTCAATGCTCTAAAATCCTGTGTTCCACCTATTCAGTCCCCCCTCCCCAGCTCCTGGCAACCACGGCTTTTTCACTGTCTCTGTAATTTGCCTTTTCCAGAATGTCATATAGTTGAAACCACAGAGTATTTATATAGCCTTTCTAAGCCTGTCTTCTTTAATTTAGCAATATGCATTTTAGGTTCCTCCATGTCTTTGTGTGGTTTGAGAGCTCATTTCTTTTTATCACTGAATGATATGCCATTGTCTGGATGTACCACAGCAGATCCTTGTTTTGTCTGTTTCTCTTTTCTTGAGATTAGAATTCTGAATTCTTTATTATTATTATTATTATACTTTAGGTTTTAGGGTACGTGTGCACAATGTGCAGGTTTGTTACATATGTATCCATGTGCCATGTTGGTTTGCTGCACCCATTAACTTGTCATTTAGCATTAGGTATACCTCCTAATGCTGTCCCTCCCCCTCCCCCCACCCCACAACAGTCCCCAGAGTGTGATGTTCCCCTTCCTGTGTCCATGAGTTCTCATTTTTCAATTCCCACATATGAGTGAGAACATGCGGTGTTTGGTTTTCTGTCCTTGCGATAGTTTACTGAGAATGATGGTTTCCAGTTTCATCTATGTCCCTACAAAGGACATGAACTCATCATTTTTTATGGCTGCATAGTATTCCATGGTGTATATGTGCCACATTTTCTTAATCCAGTCTATCGTTGTTGGACGTTTGGGTTGGTTCCAAGTCTTTGCTATTGTGAATAGTGCCGCATAAAACATACGTGTGCATGTGTCTTTATAGCAGCATGATTTATAGTCCTTTGGGTATATACCCAATAATGGGATGGCTGGATCAAATGGTATTTCTAGTTCTAGATCCCTGAGGAATTGCCACACTGACTTCCACAATGGTTGAACTAGTTTACAGTCCCACCAACAGTGTCAAAGTGTTCCTATTTCTCCACATCCTCTCCAGCACCTGTTGTTTCCTGACTTTTTAATGATGGCCATTCTAACTGGTGTGAGATGGTATCTCATTGTGGTTTTGATTTGCATTCCTCTGATGGCCAGTGATGATGAGCATTTTTTCATATGTTTTTTGGCTGCATAAATTTCTTTTGAGAAGTGTCTGTTCATGTCCTTTGCCCACTTTTTGATGGGGTTGTTTGTTTTTTTCTTGTAAATTTGTTTGAGTTCATTGTAGATTCTGGATATTAGCCCTTTGTCAGATGAGTAGGTTGCAAAAATTTTCTCCCATTCTGTAGGTTGCCTGTTCACTCTGATGGTAGTTTCTTTTGCTGTGCAGAAGCTCTTTAGTTTAATTAGATCCCATTTGTCAATTTTGGCTTTTGTTGCCATTGCTTTTGGTGTTTTAGACATGAAGTCCTTGCCCATGCCTATGTCCTGAATGGTACTGCATAGGTTTTCTTCTAGGGTTTTTATGGTTTTAGGTCTAACATGTAAGTCTTTAATCCATCTGGTATTAATTTTTGTATAAGGTGTAAGGTAGGGATCCAGTTTCAGCTTTCTACATATGGCTAGCCAGTTTTCCCAGCACCATTTATTAAATAGGGAATCCTTTCCCCATTTCTTGTTTTTGTCAGGTTTGTCAAAGATCAGATAGTTGTGGATATGCAGCATTATTTCTGAGGGCTGTGTTCTGTTCCATTGATCTATGTCTCTGTTGTGGTACCAGTACCATGCTGTTTTGGTTACTGCAGCCTTGTAGCATAGTTTGAAGTCAGGTAGCGTGATGCCTCCAGCTTTGCTTTTTTGTCTTAGGATTGACTTAGTGATGCAGGCTCTTTTTTTGGTTCCATATGAACTGAATTCATTTAATATAAAATCTTTCTAAGTTTAAACATTGGCAGTTAATTGGCAGTTATTGTTGTTTAACATTATGTATGGTTCTTAAAAGACTGATTCCTTAGCCATACTCCTCCAAATGATGACTCAGTAAGTTTGGAGTGGAGAGGGGTCTCATGAATCTGCATATCTAATAAGTTCCCATGCAGTTGCAGATGCTGCTGCTCCCTGGCCCACAATTTAAGTAACAATAGTCTAGATAACCAAAACCATAAATTTGGGCTAAGAAAATATTTAAATAAAATGAAGTCACGAAGTATTTTTCTTAAGAATTTTCCCTTTGCTTTGACATGTTAAATGAGATATATTAAACACCTTTTCAAAAATCAGCATTTTAGGGGAATATGGATAGCACAATAGCCATAACAGAAACACTACAAACTAAATGAACATCTTAATCATGGTTTTCCTCTTCCTGGTTTTATGTAACATCATTCATACCATTATCCATAATAAATATGTACCATGAACCAAATAGCTGCCTTGTTATTCTTTTGATATCAAGAATTCTTAAAATGAATATTTATTAATTAAATTATATGTTCTAGGCCGGGTGTGGTGGCTCACGCCTGTAATCTCAGCACTTTGGGAGGCCGAAGCAGGCAGATCATGAGGTCAGGAGATCGAGACCATCCTGGCTAACATGGTGAAACCCCGTCTCTACTAAAAATACAAAAAATTAGCCAGGCGTGGTGGTGGGCACCTGTAGTCCCAGCTACTCAGGAGAACCCAGGAGGCAGAGGTTGCAGTGAGCCAGGATCGCGTCACTGCACTCCAGCCTGGGTGACAGAGCAAGACTCCATCTCATAAATAAATAAATAAATAATATATATGTTCTACTAGACTTTAAACAAATATACTCTGCATCATGCTGACTTCTAAGAGGCACAGATTCTCATAACAAAGAACCAGAAGTTCTAGTACAAAATGAGTTATGTTCTATCTTTTATGTCTGTGTGTATATTTGATCTACGTAGCATAGTCTAATGTTTTCGTTATCACTTATGCCTCTCAGAGAAATCATTAACACAGGGTTTCTTTTCCTTTTTTTTAACTACTTTGAAAGCGGTCCATGTTTAGAATTCATAAACTTGGATGGAGGAAAATATGTTTCCTTAATTTCTAAGTAAGAAATAACATTTACTTTAATTATGACTATAAGCAGCAAACCATAGACATACTGCAATAACTGGTACTTTATCCATAATATAAATCATAGATTTTTCATAAGCACAGTACAGTTGCAATTATCTGGGATTATCATCTATGCTCATTACTATTTTGAAATTATGATAGTTATTAGAAGTTCCTCAAGATAGAGATATTTTGCCAGTATATATTACCCTACTACACATTTATTTTAAACTATTTTGGTGACCATATTTCTATATATATATATATATATATATTTTAGTATTTTGTACATTTAAAAACTAATTCTCAGAGGGTATCTATAGTTTTAACAAGATTTTCCAAAGAGCCGGTGGCATTTAAAGGTTAAGAATCCCCAAACAGCTTGGTAAAAATATCCTGCTTGTTCCAAATTAGCACTAAGAATCCCATTTAGCTTCAATTATTCCCTACAGAATAGTTTTCAGTTCTGCCACCTGACTAATACCTTTCATATTGAGTATCTGTATGGAAATGTGGCTATTCAGACAGTAGAAAGGCTCATGTTTTCCTCCACAGAATTAATGAATCTCATTACATTGAAAGTGTCATGTTATGTGATCTATGTGGATGTTTATAAATTGATTTGATCACAGTATTGATCAGGAGAACATCTGAAAAGAACAGATTAACTATGTCATTTACTGATGTGTTTACTGGATAAACAAAAAAAGTTCCAGAAAATGAAAAGAGAATGCTAGAGTTCCTCCAATTATGAGTTAAGTTCCTAACAGAGGTGTGTATTCATTGGGTAAGAATATGCAGATGTTTGGCTCACTGGTTCTTTCAAAGATTAGAAAACCTGCATTTACAACCTGTCTAATCAAATTAACAAACTGATAGGGAATATTATGCATTATTTGCTCAAGAAAAATATACTAGTTATTACAACCACATTGAAATGAAATACCAGCTCAAGTTTTCATAAGAACTTCTAGTAAATCTCTTTTTAATATGCAAAGGCTTTCTAATCAAGTATATGGGAAGCAATATAGTTATGCTGACAAGAAGATTTTCTTCATTTCCCAAGACTGAAAACATTTATTATTATAATAGACATGCAGCTAGAAAAATGTGATAATATTCTATTGTAGTCATCAATGAAAAATGAGACATAGCAGAAACAAAAATCCCATATATGTAATTGATTTGAATTTTCATAAAGCTTCAATCTTATTTCCCAATGAAAAATGTAAAAAGTCAATTAACCAAATGTCAAGTTTCCTGTATATCCTTACATAGAAGAAAGAAAATAAAGGTTGTATCTTTAAGTAAACCTAATAAACTCAAACACTCCAAAACTCATCTTGCTTAAAAACCTTCTTTGACTAGAAAGGATTATTTTAGACAAGTTAATGTTCACTTTTCAAAGGTCGTGTGTATCTGTTTCATTAAATGCTTTCCAACTTGCTCATGGAACTGTTATGTTAGCTTAAAAAATCCTCAGATTTATCTCCCTGAATTTCTTATTTAATATTACCGTCTACACCCCAGAGTTCACTTTTTTCTTAGAGTCTTTCAGTATATAGATCAGTGTCTGCCTTTTGTGTGATTTCATAGATGTAGTGCCCTGGAGTAGAGCTGCTCACCCCAGCTTAAACTGTAATTGCATCTGCCCTATTCACATTCCCTTAACAGGAATACCAGTATTTGATTAAGCATTTGAAAATACTCTGAGGTACTGTCTAGCTAAATCCCCTTAGACCATCCAGCCAATCAGTGAAGGGGTTGAGACGGCATAATTTTAATGTACTGTAAATTATCTTTGCAAACATAACAAACAAAGAAAATTATAAATTGCAAACTCATCACAATTAAATTATCTGTATCTAATTTAAGTTCAAAGAACATTGATTTCCTTTCTTTTGGATATATACCCAGTAGTAAACTTGCTGGATCTTATGCTGGTTTTCCTTTTAGATTTTTGACGAACCTCCATACTATCGTCTACAGCGGCTGTACTAATTTACGTACTCTCCAACAGTGTATGAGCATTCCCCTTTCTCCACATCTGTGCCAGCTTCCAGCTTCTATTATTGCTTGTCTTTTGATAAAAGTAATTTTAACTGGAGTGAGATAATGTCTCATTATAGTTTTGCTTCACATTTCTCTGATGATTAGTGATGTTGAAAATTTTTTCATATACCTGAGGGCCTTTTGTATGTCTTCGTTAGAGAAATGTCTATTCAGATCTTTTGTCGGATATTTTTTTTTTGTTATTGAGTTGTTTGAGCTCCTTATATATTCTGGTTATTAATTCCTTGTCAGATGAATTGTTTGCTAACAGTTTCTCTCATTCTGTGGGTTGTCCCTTCAATTTGTTGATTGTTATATTTGCTCTGCAGAAGCTTTTTAGCTTTGTTATCTCATTTGTCTATTTTTCTTTGTTTACTTGAGCTTCTAACGTCTTACACAGAAAATACTGTCCAGACCAATATCCTGGATCATTTCCCAAATGTTTTCTTTAAGACTTTCTTTAAGACTTAAGACTTCCATTGTTTCAGGTCTTAGATTTAAGTCTTTAATTAAATCTATTAATTTAATTTAATTTAAACATTTAAATTTAATTAAATTTAATAAAAAATCAAATTAAATGATTTGATTTTTGTGCATAGTGAGAAATCAGGGTCTAGTTTCATTCTTCTGCAGATAGTTATCCAGTTTCCCCAGCACAATTTATCAAAGAAACTGTTCATTCCCCAATGTATGTTCTCAATACCTTTGTTGAAAATAAGTTGGTTGTAAATAAGTGGATTTATATCTGGGTCCTCTATTCTGTTCAATTTGTCCGTATGTCTGTTTTAGTGCCAATACCATGCTGATTTGGTTACTACAGTTTCGCAGTAACTTTTGAAGTCAAGTAATGTGATGCCTATAGCTTTACTCATGTTCTTTTTTGCTCATGATTGCTTTGTCTATTTGGGGTCTTTTGTAGTTCTATACACATTTTAGGATTTTTTTTCTATTTCTGTGAATAATGCCATTGGTATTTTGATAGAGATTGCAGTGAATCCATAAATTGCTTTGGGTGGTATTGTTATTTTAACAATATTAATTCTTCCAATCCACAAGCATAGAATATCTATCAATTTTTTTGTGTACTCTTCAATTTCTTTATCAATGTTGTATAGTTTTTTTCTTGTATAGATCTCTGTATCCCCATGTTTATTGCTGAACTATTCACAAAAGCATATGGAATCAATGTAAGTGCCCATCAACAGATAAGTGAAGAAAATGTGCTCCGTATGTATGCACACACACCCACACACACACCCACACACACACACACACAAGAATATTATTCAGCCATATAAAGGAATGAAATCCTATCATTTGCAGCAACATGAATGGAACTTGACGTCATTAAGTTAAATGAAATAAGTCAAGAACAAAAAGATAAATACCACGTGTTCTCACTCATGAGTAGGAGCTAAAAGTATGGACGTCATGAAGACAGAGAAAAGATTGGTGGTTACCAGAGGCCAGAAAGGGTAGTGGGGAGGGAGGATAAAGAAAAGTTGATTAATGAGTACAAAAAGCAGTATGATAGAAGGAATAACACCCAATGTTAGATACATTAGTAGGGTAATAATAGTTTAAAATAATTTATAGTAGATTTCAAAATAGTAGAGAACTATTTGAATGTTTATAGCACAAAGAAAATACAAATATATAAGGTGATGGATTGATCTTTACAAATTTTATGAATGTATTAAATTATCACATGTACCCTCAAACTATGTACATCTATTATGCATTTGTAAAAAATAAAAATAAGCTTTAAAATAACATTTTTATTAGACATGGTCATTTGAAATTCACCCTCGAAAATATTTATTTGGCAAAGAGAGTTAGAAACTCAATTTTTCAGGAATCCAGATTCATATTTGAGGCTCAAACTTAAGGTCAAGTAAAACTTATTATTGGCTTTGCATTGTGTGTGTGTGTGTGTGTGTGTGTATGCGTGTGTATGAGAGAGAAAGATTCAATTTTTGTATTGAGCACGGATATTATGTTTATTGAACAAAACACAATTGAGATGGCAAGTAATTAATAATAATAAGCTCATAACAGAGTTACCACAACCCATAATTTACCACCATTTCCAAAATGGATTATATCATTAGTGACTCACAGCAGGCTAGAAGTACAAAACTCTCACGTGGAAATAGTCTTAAAATAGCTGATAAAACAAGCTGTGAAGCTGAGAAACAGTTTAGCACTTATGTATTCATACTTCACTGTGCCTGTCTTAATAACATATCCAGGAGCTCCTATTTCAGAGTCAGGGACTTCAGAGTGTTCCAAAGTAGACAAATCATTCACTTTAGAGCTAAGAAAACTATGTTCATATCCTGCCTGTCTCTTCCAGTTATTAACTGTATTATCCTGGCAAGTCAAGTAACCTCTTGGGATTTCATGTTTCCCATCTGCAAAATGGGACTAATACCTGATTTGACAACACATGCATTGTCTTGATTTTCATATGAGGTGTAATATATGAAACCAGTTTTATAAATTGAAAACACACAAATATATAGTATGCTTTTCTACATATTGTCATTCAAGCCATGAGGAAATGTTTCTGGTGGAGTAGGTAGAAGGCAAGCGGAATTGAGAACAAATTTCTAGAGTAGTAGGTGGTATTAATCCCCTCCTATCCCTCCCCATAAATGAGAATTTTATTATTTTATAAGGAGAGTTTGAGGATGGAAGGTTCTCTGCTTTGAGGAGTTTGGAAGATTCCTTCCAAGTCCCCCATGTAGTTGTTTGGTCTCAAAAATATTCCTAACCTCAGTCACTTTTTTCAGCCAGGAGAGGGAAATTAACATTGCTGAGTGTCTAAGAAGGCCAGGAAGATACTATGGGCTTTAAAGATATTCTTTTGATAATTTACAACCCAATAATTGAGAGACCCAAGGCTGGGAAATTTTAAGCAAATTACCCAGAAACAACTACTGCTTATAAGATTTTGGGTTTGACCCAAGACTTCTGCATTGAAAGCTTCTCCAGTAAACTATGCAAGTTGTTCCAGAGTATTCATTTGTTTAAAAATCAATCATTTCTTTCTTTTTATTACTGGCACTGGATGTTTTCATGTTGGAATTCTACTGTAGGGACATTTTAATATTTGCTCATTTGGGGGCAATATAAAGTGCCATCACAAGGAAAATATAATAATACTTAGGTGTTATTCCAATAATTTAGCATGTATATTTTTGCATATTTTATCATATTTAATTCCCATGACAGTCTTAAAATGTATTACTATTATTATTATTCCCAGGTTTCAGGTGGCAGTGAAAGGTTGTGACATCTGGCACTATGCTTGCTATTCTGCCTCTCTTGTAGAAGCAATCATATTAGGATAACAATGTAATTTATTGCTCAAACTGGGCTCTTTGGGAAGTAAAAGAGCAGTTATTATAGTTATTCCAGGCAGCAGGTGTAGAGCTGAGTCCATCACATATATGGTCACTGTAAACAAAGTGGATAGCAGTCCAGCATCAAATCTCCTACCTCTCCCTTATTGAATACAGTTTTGGTGGGTGTGATGTTAATTTTATGTGTCAACTTGACTGAATTAAGGTAAACTCAAATAGCTGGAAAAGCATTATTTCTGGGCATATCTGTGAGGGTGTTTCTGGAAGAAATTAGCATTTGACTCAGTGGACTGAGTAAGGAAGATCCGCTCTCATCCAATGTGGGCAGGCACCATCCAATTGGCTAAGGTCCCAGATAGAACAAGAAGGCAGGAAAAAGGCAAATTATCTTTCTTTTCTACAGCTGGAAACCCTGACTAAAACAGTAGCCCTAACAATTCAAAGTACACACTTTCTATGATGAAGGACTAGTTCAATGACTCAACTAAGCTGGTAATAAGAAAAGAATACTTTTAGAATTTGAGCTTTGGTCTGCCTGAAATTCAGTTGAGCCTTGGTCTGCCTGAAATTCAGCTGAAGTTCCTTCCTTGCAGCACTGTGCTTCTGCTCCCTAGAACTCTGGATGTAACTGAATTCTCTCTCTCTCACTCTCTCTCTCTCTGAGAGAGAGAGTGAGAGAGAGAGTCAGTCTCCAATTTCTTTTTATGGATTTAGTGAGACCCAATCACGGAGACTCATCATTGAATATGGTGAGTGCTATGATGCTATGATGTGCTGCCTAGATCCTCATCCACCATTAAGTAACTTATTACCAAACTTACTGGGAGTGCTGCCAGTGAATAGCTCCAGTTATCAGTCCAGCTTTGAAAACTGCCTAAATTGAAGACAGCTGCCTTTCTCAAAGCCTTGCCCCCTTCTGAAGGCAGCCTGTATCCAATGATTGATTGATTCAGGGCATAGTGATCTGGCTCACTAGTGCCAATATGGGACAGTTTTGAAGGGTGTCGTGTCCCATTCTCAAAACCCTCCATAGGATTGGAAGAAGATTCCATTCAGACTCCATCATAACTCAAGTCAACTCGGTGGTATGCTGCTGCTGGCTAATACCTGCTCACAAGAGCTGGTTTTGTTCATATAATTCTTCTGTAGTTTACATCCAGTGACATGAAGTTGACAGCTTAAAATCAGCCATAATGAGACTACTTATACCTCAGAGCCTACTTCCCAAATGTGATGGCTAATTTTATATATCAACTTGAGTAGGCTAAAATACTCAGATATTTGTTGCTATAGTGTGGATATGGTTTGTTTGACCCCTCCCCTCCAAAACTCATGTTGAGATTTGATTTCCAAGGTTGGAGGTAGGCCTAATGGGAGATGTTTGGGTCATGGGGGTGGATCCCTCATGATTAATGTCCCCTGTGGTGGTAGGGGGGAGTGAGAGAGTTGTTGCAGTGTCAGTTCCTGAGACAACAGGTTGTTAAAAGGAGCCTATCACCTCCCTCCTTTCTGTCTCTCTCTCGTCTTTTCTTTTATGATGTGATCTCTGCACAAACTGGCTCCCCTCCCCCTTGCACCATGAGTAGAGGCAGCCTGAGGCCCTCTCCAGATGCATATGCTGGCACCATGCTTCTTGTATAGACTACAAACTGCAGTACCATGAGCCAATAAATCTCTTTTCTATTTATTTATTTATTTATTTATTTATTTATTTATTTATTTATTTATTTATTTTTGAGACAGAGTCTCGCACTGTCACCCAGGCTGGAGTGCAGTGGTGCGATGTCAGCTCACAGCAACCTCCACCTCCCGGGTTCAAGTGATTCTTCTGCCTCAGCCTCCTGAGTATCTGGGATTACAGGTGCCCACCACCATGCTCGGCTACTTTTTTATTTTTCTTTTAGTAGAGATGAGGTTTCACTATGTTGGTCAGGCTGGTCTCGAACTCCTGACCTTGTGATCCACCTGCCTCAGCCTCCCAAAGTGCTGGGATTACAGGTGTGAGCCACTGCACCCGGCCAAATCTCTTTCCTTACAAATTACCTAGTCTCAAGTTTTCCTTTGTAGCAACACTAATGGACCAAAACATTTGGTCAAACATTATTTTAGATGTTTCTATAGTGGTATTTTTTAGATGAAATTAGGTTGATTAGTAGACTTTGAGTAAAGCAGATTACTTTCCATAATGTGGGTATATCTCATCCAATAAGTTGAGGGCTTTAATAGATAAAGACTAACCTCTTCTGAAGAAGAGGGAATTCTGCCAGTAGGCTGCCTTTGAATTTAAAGTGAAGCATCATGTCTTCCCTGGTCTCCAGTGTGCCGATACACCCTGCAGATTCTGCAGTTGTCGGCCTCTACAATCATGTGAACCAATTCCTTACAATAAATCTCTCTCTGACATGCTGCTCTGCACTACCCTGCTATATACCAGACCACTTCATGTTGGCCAGGCTCCATACCACACCCTGCCTGGGCCAGATACTGCATGGACAACATACCTACCCCACTTGGACTCCAGATCCTCAGACCAAACTGCTTTCTTTCCATGCACTGATGCCCTCCCCATCTGACTTGGCTTTGGCACTTCAACTTCGCTGGGTGAAAGTACCCTTCCCATGTGAAAATACTCTTTACTCTTGTCAGGCTCTTACACTGCATTTTGAAAAGTCCCCCTACAAGGATGCTTTCTTTACCCTACTCAGGTTCTGACATGCCATGCCAGGGTACCATCCATAGGATTGTTGGTACCAACCTGCACAGGTTCTCAACCCCCAAGCGAGGCTGCCTATCAGGACTCTATCCTCAACCTGCTTGGGCTCTGATGCCCATGTGGTTGCCCTACTTATACGCACATATGTGGTCACACATGGATGGCTTTCTCTCCCTACATTAAGTTCTGTCTCTCTACTCACACTGACCATTGCCCTCCCTCTGTATTCAGTGCCACCTTAGGGCTTTGGGCTGTAGTGGTAGGAAAAAAGGGGAATGGAAAGGAAAGGAGTAAAAGAAAAGTTTTTGCTTAATTTTACATGCAAAGGAGATGTTTGCTGTTAGAGTGATCACTCCTAAAAGCTTGTTCAAAGAAGAGGCTGCCTTTTTTTTTAGCCTTTCAAATATTCGAGTATCTGAAAGTTGCTTAATCAACAAAGTTCAGTTAGTAATACAATTCCTCTATCGACCCTAGAAGGATACAATTTTAAAACGGCTATATATGCCTATTAGAGAAACAGATCAATTGACCATGCTATGTTTTCTAATATACAAGGTGTTTTCTGTGTACTTTTCACTTTCGCTCAACTACAAGGTAAATTCTGCAATGGCAGGGAATATGCCTTACTCATATTTGCAATCACAGGATCTGGCACAATTCCTGGAACCTGACAGGCCCTAACAATATTTATCTATTAATTTATTTTATTTTATTTTTATTTTTATTAGTATTCTTTAAGTTCTAGGGTACATGTGCACAATGTGCAGGTTTGTTACATATTTATACATGTGCCATGTTGGTGTGTTGCACCCATTAACTCGTCATTTACATTAGGTATATCTCCTAATGCTATCCGTCCCTACTACCCCCATCCCACGACAGGCCCCGGTGTGTGATGTTCCCCTTCCTGTGTCCAAGTATTCTCATTGTTCAATTCCCACCTATGAGTGAGAACATGCAGTGTTGGGTTTTCTGTCCTTGCGATAGTTTGCTGAGAATGATGGTTTCCAGCTTCATCTATGTCCCTACAAAGGACATGAACTCATCCTTTTTTGTGGCTGCATAATATTCCATGGTGTATATGTGCCACATTTTCTTAATCCAGTCTATCATTGATGGACATCTGGGTTGGTTCCAAGTCTTTGCTATTGTGAATAGTGCCGCAATAAACATACGTGTGCATGTGTCTTTATAGCAGCATGATTTATAATCCTTTGGGTATATACCCAGTAATGGGATGGATAGGTCAAATGGGATTTCTAGTTCTAGATCCTTGAGGAATTGCCACACTGTCTTCCACAATGGTTGAACTAGTTTACAGTCCCACCAACAGTGTAAAAGTGTTCCTATTTCTCCACATCCTCTCCAGCACCTGTTGTTTCCTGACTTTTTTTTTTTTTTTTTTTTTG
>NW_026652276.1:88543324-88557090 GCF_009828535.3 Hylobates moloch
AAGCTCCGCCTCCCGGGTTCACGCCATTCTCCTGCCTCAGCCTCTCCAAGTAGCTGGGACTACAGGCGCCCGTCACCACGCCCGGCTAATTTTTGTATTTTTAGTAGAGACGGGGTTTCACCTTGGTCTCGATCTCCTGACCTCGTGATCTGCCTGCCTCGGCCTCCCAAGTGCTGGGATTACAAGCATGAGTCACCACGCCCAGCCGTTTCTTGACTTTTTCATGATCGCCATTCTAACTGGTGTGAGATGGTATCTCATTGTGGTTTTGATTTATTGAGATGGAGTCTCACTTCATTGCCCAGGCTGAAGTGCAGTGGCGTGATCTCCGCTCACTGCAACCTCTGCCTCCCGGGTTCCAACCATTCTCCTGTCTCAGCCTCCTGAGTAGCTGGGATTACAGGCATGTGCCACCACACCAAGCTAATTTTTGCATTTTTAGTAGAGACGGGGTTTCACCATGTTGGTCAGGCTAGTCTCAAACTCCCGACCTCAGGTGATCCACCCGCCTTGGCCTCCCAAAGTGCTAAGATTACAGGCATCAACCACAGTGCCTAGCCAACAATATTTATTTAATGACTGAACTGAGTTCCTCTAGACAAGTCTTTTGGAGCAAATAAAAAGTTATTTTGTTTAGACATGTGAGACCTTAAGAAAAATTGACCAGTGTACCAGACACAGATCATGACATCCAAACTTCTTACACAGAGCTTTAAATAATAAACACCTTGTGCCCAAAGATACCAAGCAAAAAGTGACTCTGTTCAATACTCTCTTGAATTCATAATCAATCAAAAATCTTTTCCACCCGTGGAGTTTGACCCAGTGATATCCTTTCTACTGAGTTCAGCTAATAGCTTTCTCTTCGTGTAATTTTCTTCTCAGCTTGGAGTCTAGATCTTGGTCTAATTTCACTTTCTCCAGCTCAAAACTACAATCAGTGCCCTTTGGTAACCCTTCTTTTAGATTTCCTCTTCTTCTAACAGAAAGATCCAGAATATCCTTTAAATTCTTTCACTATGAGGAATCAGAATGTTATGTTGCATCTATTCCTATTAAGTTAAATTGCAATAATTCTAAGTATTAATGGAAACTAATTTTAATATAAACACAAATAATAAAATGTTAATAAACATTCACGCACATCTTAAGATTTAAATTCCCAAATCAATGGTTCATCCTTTCTAAAGCTAATTTTATTTGTATTTTGATAATATAATGAGGCTGTAAGTGTAAGCATGTACATATGTCTCAGTTAATTACCAATCTCTGAAAATGGTGATAATTACGTAATGTGTGAAGAAAACAAGAAAAATTTAAAAAAAGAAACTTTAAACAGAAAGGACTTTTCTCAAAGGAAAACAGACAAACAGGATGGTTCCTTCAAATTATTGATGAATTTTGTCTTAAAAGAAAGTGAAGGAGGTAAAAGTTCCCCAAGCAAAAATATCAGTCTTCTAATTGACACCTGTTAGATTATATTATTCTATTCTTTAGAGAAATATTTTTGTTGATTTTTCTCTCACATTAACACTCACTTAAAAATGAGAAAGTAGCATCTGACTATTTCCCTGTGCTTTTCTCCTTTGAAATGTTTTTGGAACGCTCTTGGGACAGTAGACACATTTTTCATTTTGTGTTAGAGTTTCACTTTGATTTCAGTTTTTCAGTGTGTTTATTAATGTATTAAAGATATCGTTACTCAGTAGAGACTACTTTTCAGATACTTTGCTAGATATTAGAATTGTATTAAAGGGGGAAGAAAAAACAAGACCCAACTTGTGTCCTCCTTAAACTTAAGACTTATTATAAACCAAAAAAGTGTTTTTTAGTTTTTATAAACCCGGTTGATTTTTTGATTTTCTGAATTCTAAATTTGTATAGATTGTGCACGTGTGCGTGCTCAAATTCAAATATCCATTCTATAATCAAGTTCTAAATTTAAATTGCTAGTATTTGAGGCTTCCACATCACATGCTTTCTTATGTTCCTTACAAAGAACTTTTCAATATTAAAACGAAATAAACTTTTTGAGTAGATAATTGAAAAAACCTTTTAACTTAACAATTCTCTGTTTAGTCAACAGAGTTTGTTCTCCCGAATCTCACATCCTATATATGTTGTTTCTCTGGATACCAAGTTTAGATTTTGTGTGTGTTGTAATAAATCTATCACCAGTTAGAATGGCCATCATTAAAAAGTCAGGAAACAACAGGTGCTGGAGAGGATGTGGAGAAATAGGAACACTTTTACACTGTTGGTGGGACCGTAAACTAGTTCAACCATTGTGGAAGTCAGTGTGGCGATTCCTCAGGGATCTACAACTAGAAATACCATTTGACCCAGCCATCCCATTATTGGGTATATACCCAAAGGACTATAAATCATGCTGCTATAAAGACACATGCACACGTATATTTATTGCGGCACTATTCACAATAGCGAAGAGTTGGAACCAACGCAATGTCCAACAATGATAGACTGGATTAAGAAAATGTGGCACATATACACCATGGAATACTATGCAGCCACAAAAAATGATGAGTTCACATCCTTTGTAGGGACATGGATGAAGCTGGAAAACATCATTCTCAGTAAACTATCGCAAGGACAAAAAACCAAACACCGCACGTTCTCACTCATAGGTGGGAACTGAACAATGAGAACTCATGGACACAGGAAGGGGAACATCACACTCCGGGGCCTGTTGTGGGGTGGGGGGAGGGGGAGGGACAGCATTAGGAGATATACCTAATGCTAAATGATGAGTTAATGGGTGCAGCAAAACAACATGGCACATGGATACATATGTAACAAACCTGCATGTTGTGCACATGTACCCTAAAACCTAAAGTATAATTTAAAAAAAAGCAAAAATTAAAAAAATAAATAAATCTATCATATCTTTCCTTGAAGGACAAGTATCTCATGCTTCTATTACCTCTTGTCAAAAAATATGTCTAGTTGTTGAAATCATATAAATATTTTAAGAATTTAAGCTACAACTCCAAATTTCAAATACAATTAATGTTACACAGAAATAGAATGCTATAGATGATCTATGGATATTTCACTCATATTTAAGCAATTAATTGCCCAAAGATCACCTTTTGGGTGATCATATATATGGTAATTTACCCCTATTACCAGTTTTTCCTGATAAAGATTTTGAATTTCTAGATTCATCCCTTTTTTTTCCATACTCAATTCTGAACTATTTTTCCTGTCTCATATGTTGGGACATTAGAATAATTCTATGTAATGCCTACACTATGCCTACATTGATGCCTACTAAAATGTTTTATAAATACTTCAGCATCTGTGATTCAGTATGATATAAAGCTTTGCACTATTTGGCATGCCAAATGGTTCAGTAATCTTAATTAGGAAGAGTTTATATCTTAAGAAATCTTCATTTTAAGATGAAATCCTACAGCTAGAAGAAACCTTGGATGATATCAAAGTCAATACTATTATTTTATAAATAAAAAAACAAAGACCTATGAAATATAGAGTGAGAACTAAGGAAAACAGCTTATGACAGAGAAGCCATTTTTAGAAATGTTATCCTGAATTCTTGTCCATTTTTTTTAAAACTCAGTTTACGACAGATATTTCTATGTGCTCCTACTTAAACTCCACCATTTCTACTAACTTCCCATTGTTATTAACTTATTTCTTAGGGTGTTCATCTATATTCACTATCCCTATCCTAAGATAGCTTCAGGGTTGTTACTGTACAGATATGATTCTGATTATGCTAAAGAATATGAAAGGACACACAGCCATCCTCACTACTGTAGGCCAAATAGAAAACTGCTCCAATCAGCACAGCTGCCACAGTCAGTCAAATGGACAACAGCAGTGAGATGAGTAACAGAACACCGTACTAAAGAATGTGAGTTGAGATTTTCTAGTTTATTTGCGTAGGGGTGTTTATAGTATTCTCTGATGGTAGTTTGTATTTCTGTGGGATCGGTGGTGATATCCCCTTTATCATTTTTATTGCGTCTATTTGATTCTTCTCTCTTTTCTTCTTTATTAGTCTTGCTAGCGGTCTATCAATTTTGTTGATCTTTTCAAAAAACCAGCTCCTGGATTCATTGATTTTTTGAAGGGCTTTTTGTGTCTCTATTTCCTTCTATCACAAGGACAAAAAACCAAACACCGCATGTTCTCACTCATAGGTGGGAATTGAACAATGAGAACACATGGACCCCGGAAGGGGAACATCACACACCGGGGGCCTGTTGTGGGGTGGGGGGATGGGGGAGGGATGGCATTAGGAGATTTACCTAATGTTAAATGAAGAGTTAATGGGTGCAGCACACCAACATGGCACATGTATACATATGTAACAAACCTGCACATTGTGCACATGTACCCTAAAACTTAAAGTATAATAAAAAAATAAAATAAAAATAGAAAAATACAATGAATAAAAAAGAATGTGGGTTGAGACAGAGTTCTGTTCTTTTTCATAAGTGACTTCGGAAAACTCAGCTCACTACTATGGACTTCCATTACCTCAACTACACAAAAAAGAAGATGTAAAATACATTCATATGTTTAAAAGTGGCACCAAACTAACACTCTAGTTAGTACTGTTTTATAATGGTAAAACTGACAATAATATTATTAATTCTGCCAACAAATATTTTTTGGTTGCTATTTTTAAGCACAGTGAGAATAAAAATGGTATTTAACTGTCTCTTTATCTAACATTGTTCTTTATAATGCATATATAAAAACAAACTAATATACTTCTTTAGTAAGGCCCTATCTCTGTCTACCCCCTATCTCATTCGAAATGAATATGAAGACATGGTGTTGTGTTCCCAGCCAAGTTCTCCTAGACTACATCTACCATACTCAGGCTATGACTGAAACATGTGTATCTCATGTACATCTCATGTCTTTCAGCATCCTGTTTTCTGGGCCGCAATCTTGTGACACCATCTATTAAGCACAGAGTTCAAGCAACTTACTTTGGTTAAAATCACTCACAGGTGAATAGGCTCTCAGATTATCAAAACTGTTTATGAAAGGCACTCAGTGACTTTTAAAAAGTTATTATGTTATTTAAGAATTCTACATGACACAAAAATTTAACAGTTAAATAGATATTTCCCCACATATACAAACTGGTGTTTCTTTTATCAATAACAATTTCTTTTTTACCACATTCCAGTGTAATGACATTTTGTTCCTCATTCTAGTGGTTGTTTGTTTATTTCTGATATAGAGTATTTATGTTAGAATATAAAGTCACAACATAATTTTTCAAAAGAAAAAAATCCACTTGTGCCTGGCACGGTGGCTCAAGCCTGTAATCCCACCACTTTGGGAGACTGAGGCAGGCGGATCACGAGGTCAGGAGATCACGACCATCCTGGCTAACACGGTGAAACTCCATCTCTACTAAAAATACAAAAAAATCAGCCGGGCGTGGTGGCGGGCACCTGTAGTCCCAGCTACTCGGGAGGCTGAGGCAGGAGAATGGCGTGAACCCAGGAGGTGGAGCTTGCAGTGAGCCAAGATCACTCCACTGCACTCCAGCCTGGGTGACAGAGAGAGACCGTCTCAACAACAACAACAAAAATACACTTGATTTTGTTATGTTGCTCAGTCTTGTCTTTTCCTATAAACTAATCCTCTTGTTTATAAGAGGTTATAACAAAAACATTTAAAAATGATTTTCCAAGTGTTATTTGTTGTCACATCATTTAAATAATTAAAGGTAGTAAACATTTAAAAGTCTGATTTCATCTTTTATTCCTTGAGTTCTTGAGATAGAATTGTCCAATTTTTCCTTACTCTCCGATGCTACTCTCATCATTATTTATCCACCACCCTCTGGGTTTCTTTATTTGAAGTCCACACCATCTGTCTCAGCCACCCACGTAATCATTCCTGTTGTTCTCTCCTGTCCCTACTCCTACCACAATGCATACCAATTCTGAACTCCTTAAAATGATACCAGTGTGGGACTCACATTTATTTTCTTTTCTACTCCAGACTGCTTCAATCATCTTGATGCAATTGTCATGAACTTTTAGATTTCTTAAATGAAGAAATATACATTCTAGCAGAATATTTATTAATAATATAGAACGCATTTATTAGACAATGGGAATACAGTTGTTGAACCAAGAACACTGCAGTATTTCACAGATTTATGCTCACATTTATAATCTTAGTATCCTGACCATTTCCTTCTCATTGCATGCATATTTCAGTGTCTTTTACCCTCTCAAGAAACTCAAGTAGGAAGCAGAAGAAAGAGTAAAACTCTGGAGTCAGAGAGATTTGTTCAATTCCTGACTTTTGAGGCTTGTATACTGTGTGATAAAAGATAAATGTGGTAAGTATAGAGATAAGAAAAATTCATTTTCCTGGAATTTTAGCAAGTATGAAAAGTGAGGCTAGCCAATGATAAGTTACCCCCAAATTCTAAAAGAAGCCATTGGAAAGATAGCAGTACTGATATTGTAACAGTGAATCTATCATACATCTCTAATTTATATGGGAGAAGATAAGAAATTTGAAGAAGAGTTCAATGAAGTAAGGGAATTTAAAGGCGTTGGGTACATGGTGGCATTTTCTACTTCTAGGGAAGGGAAGAAGTGTGCTTCTTATCTCTTAAGCCAAGTGATGAGAATCTTAAAACATCTATTTTCAGAGCTTGTAGCTGCTTTTAAGAGATCAGCATCTCACTCTTGCAAAAATGTTTAATGGCCATAAAATTATAATCTGAAATAGTGCTTTGGGTTATGACAGAATGTAATGGGATAGTAACATGACTTGGTTTTTTTAATGTTTGGAGACATGTAAGGCAGGAATCATCTTGAAAAATATTGTTAAGGGCTGAGTGGGGAAAGAAGTCAGTGGTTGAAGAAGTACCTTTGCAAATTTGGATGTGGTAAGGAGTCATGAATTCTACAGGGAAGTGGATATGGTAAGAATTATTGCACTCAAGTCTCTCCTCTATAGGGCTGTCTGATGAGGTAAGAGAGCCTCAGAAGCAAGTTCTTGCATGGTGTTCTGTCTGAAGCAGGAACTGAGAGAGACTGAAAGAAATCAGGTGGGAGTCATTGGTCTGTTGGAAATTTTACAGTAAAGTAGTCTCCAAAATGCTTCTCAAAAAATGAAAATATAAATGCATGCCACATTGGAGAGTATGAAGGCCAACCAGTATTAGCCAAAAACTAGGCTGCACCATAGCATCTAAAAATGAGACTTTCAAAATAGGTGAAAATGGCCAAAAACCTCAGATAAATCAAATAAAGGCTGGGAAGAGAAGTCTAGCAGCAAATTTAGAGGAAATTACAGGAGAAAGCATTTCCAATAGTTCAGCCCAAATAAAAATATCTCTTCTTCCCTCAGTTCCCTTAATTATAAAATGGGAATAATGCAATTTACTTTTTAAGCATAATTTAAGGATTGAAGAGGAAGACTTAAGGTAGAAAACTTATCAGCACCTAGGGCACTTGGTAGTTGCTCAATAAATGGAAGCTATAAAAAGGACTTCCAACTTTAATTGTAATAATTTGTTAGTCTTCTCTTAGCTATCATTAAATTCCGACTACCTCAATTACACTCTGATTTTTTATAGTGCACACTGTAGTAATCCCCAACATTAGACTATTTTCAATTTCTCTTTTTTTCTTATTCTGCTCCAGGCTAAACTGTCCTGCTGGGAAAAAAAATAGATTAAAAAAACACTAACTCATCCCAATACAGATCTATACCTCTTTCATCAACTTAGTATGTCTCTAAAAACCTATTAAGTTTACTTTTGATTACAAAATCAACGTCAAGTTTTTCTGCCTGTCACATCTTCTGTGTGCAATCAGAATATATATCATCATTTATTAATTTATAAATTCACCCAACAAATATTTATTGAGTGCCCACCATACAGATGAAAGTCCCCTAGGAAGACCTCTGCAATTGGCCAGGCATGGTGTCTCATGCCTGTAATCCCAGCACTTTGGGAGGCTGAGGTGGGTGGATCACTTGAGGTCAGGAGTTCGAGACCAGCCTGGCCAACATGGTGAAACCTTGTCTCTACTAAAAATACAAAAATTAGCCTGGCATGGTGGCATGTGCCTGTAATCCCAGCTACTTGGGATGCTGAGGCAGGAGAACTTCTTGAATCTAGGAGGAGGAGGTTGCTGTGAGCCAAGATTGTGCCATTGCATTCCAGCCTGGGCAACAGAGTGAGACTGTCTCAAAAATCAATCAATCAATCAATCAATCAATCAATCAAATAAATAATAAAAAAGAAAGACCACTGCAATCAATGAACTTATGTTTAGTGAGAAAAGAAATATATTTTATTTCCTTATTCATAATAAAGAAAAGAAGTAAAACATTAATCATATTAGGTAGTCAGTAGTACAAAGCAGAAAAATATACCAGAATAAGGGAGTAGAAAGTGTCACGGGTTGGAGTAATTTTATATAATGTGGCCAAAGAAGAATTTAGAGAGATGATAAATGGGTTAACCCATTTATGACTACTGTTCCATTATTGGAACGCTCAGCATGTGGGAGTTATTTATGTCCTACTGCTCAAGGTCATTGCCAAGGTCTGATTTTTCAAATTCAAAAAAATTGCAACCTCAGGCATAATTAAAGAGATTGAAGGTAAGGGAGCAAACCACGTGGATATTCAGGAGAAACCTCCAGGCATAGAGAATAGGAAGTAAAAAGGTCCTAAAGTGGAATTGTTCTTGGTATGGTTCACCTGTGCCTTGGAGTGAGAGAAATAAGCACAAAACTGATTTACAGTTTAACAGGACTTTATATTTTAATAGGCTCACTCTGACTGTTATGTTGATCAGAGATGGAAGGGTGCTAAAGAAAATTAAAAACAACAACAACAACAACAAAAAATAAAAACCAAACCAAAACAAACAAAAACACTTAGTAGATTGCTACAATGATTCAGGTAAAAATATCAGCAGCTTAGACTAAAATATTAATAGTAGCAGGGAAGATGATGATAAGAGTTAATATTTTTAATGAGATGATGAGTCAGATGTTGATAGTAAGAGAAAGAGACGGTGCAATGAGACTTCCTGGTTTGGCCTGAGCAAATGAAAGAATGGAATTTCTGTTTTCTAAGAGGATTAACTTCCTGAAAATATGAGGCTTTGTGGGGACTATCTGGTGCTGAGTTTGGGACTATCTGGTGCTTAAGATTTAGATGAGTGTTGGATAGTCAAGGGAAGATATCCAGAATACCATGAGATGTTCAATTCTCGATATCAGGGGAGAAGTCTGAGCTGCAGATTAAATGATATTGAACATTGACACACTACATGAAATTACCACGGGAATGATTGCTGACAGAAAATCGGCCAGCTCATTACCCTTAGGCCTTACCCTTAGGACATATCTACACTTGGGGTTAGGGTTAAAAGGCATCAGCAAATAATGAAGGGAAGGAATCACCAGAAAAGTAGGAGAAAATTATATTCCAGTGTAGTGACTTAAAAGCCAAGTGAAAAATTTATTTCAAAAAGGAGATCATAATCATCTGTGTCAAATTATGCTGGCAAGTCAATATGAGAACTGAATATTGACTGCTAAATATAGCACCATAGGAATCATTAGTGACCTCGGCAATAGCAATTTTGCTGTATTGTGGGGATAAAAGTCAACTGCAGGGAATTCAAAACAAAATGGTGGTGGGGAGATGGCTCAAGAGAGTGACAGCCAACTCTTTCAAGAACTTCTTGGAACATGAAAAGAAAAATGAACAAATCCATGATAAGCATTCACTAGAGAAGTATTTTGTTTATACATTTGTTTTTAAGGGAGGATAAACAGTATGTTTGCATTATGGTAAGAATAACCCAAGAGAGAAAACTGATTAAAGAAGTAAGCAAGATTCTGTAGTCCCAGTTATTTAGGAGGCTGAGGTAGGAGGATTGCTTGGCCCAGGAGTTTAAATCCAGCCTGGGCAACATAGTGAGACCCCATCTCTTAAAAAAAAGTGGGTAGAATTGTTGGAACGGTGCACTTGTGCTTAAGCAGTTAAGAGGTAAGAGGAAAGGACACCTAGAGGATGGGCTGGTTGTAATTGGAAACATGGACAATGTATTCATAGTAATACTGGAGAAGGCTGAGTAAAGGGCTACAAATTCAAGTAAGTGGGTAGATGGGTAGATGCCATGGTGAGACTAGGGGGAGTTTTCTTTGCATCTATTTTTCTCAGTGAAACAGAAGGTAAGATAATGAGAATGAGGGTTGAGAGGAAGTATTGTAGGTGTGAGGGAGGGGAGTGATGAATTTATAAAATAATAATTTACAAAGTGGAAAAACGGATAGACAAGGGAAATATCGTATGACTGATGGACAGTATTAAAGCCTGCCTCAGAGTAGTGATTTAAGTATTTAACTTAAGACAAGTCAGCATGACTGTATGAACCGTCTCCCAAATAAACTCATTATGATATTAGATCAGTCTCTTCAACATACTATTTAATCATTCTATTCTGTGCACGAGGAGATGGAATAACAAAGGGATTTTTGTCTTTCCACTTGGAACCTTTGTGTTCTCCCTTATATCTATATAAGTTCCAGCCTTTATTCAAGGGCCAACCCATGCCTCATCTTTTCCATGAAGTTCCTAGTAATGTAACTCTCTATCTTGTCTTTTCCCCTTTTATATTCTTTGGTGTTCTGTAGTCGTTGAGAGCAAATACTCAGAATTAGACAGCCTTACTTCAAATGTCAGCTGCATGACCCTGAGGAAGTTCCTTAACCTTTCTGAGTATGTTTCCTAATCTGTAAACAAATACATTAAAGCATATGATATACTTCATTGGGCTTTGATTGAAAATTCCATGTCATAATTCAGCTCAACTACTTAATATATAGCTGATACATACTAAAAGTTCAATAAGTATCGATATTTAGCTACATTTACTATTGTCACATAATTTATTAATTCATGTGTTTAAACTGTGTCATGGGGGAAAATATATCTTCCTAATCACTATGCTTATCAAGGATAGGAACTATGTGCTACACTTGCTTTTAAATTTCTTATAAAATATAGCTTAGAAATGAGACACTGGATCAATATAAAATGTGAATTTTACTTAAGAATTTATATTGTGGAATTCAACACCATTTTATATAGCATGATGATAAAACAATCACATTATATTTGATCTTTCCATTTCTATTTGAAGATAGAACACTATCTTAGAAAATTAACTATCTGGTCAAATATAACCAGAAAGTCTCCTATGACATTTTAGTGAAAATGTCTCTATCTGTACCTATACTATAACTCACAAATAAAAAGACATAAAAAATAATAGACAGAATCCCTTATGTTAGGGAAAAAATAAAATAAGACACTATAAATGCAATATATAAATATATGTAGAATATATATGTACTATGCAGTACATAAATATATGTAGAAAATATATTTGTACATATACAGTTTTATGCTGAAAGTATAGCCATTACATATGTTCCATTTATTTCAAGTTGGACTTGGAATGTAACAAAATGCAATGTATTTTTGGCCTTGTTTTCAATATTCTTAATGAACAAAATTACACAGCAACATTAAATATTAAAATTCAAAGTCCAAATATAAATTTTCTAATTTAAACAGCAACTGCCATAAAGAAAGTATACTGGCTTCTACGGGGAGACTTTGCAAGCTGATGAGAATATTAATTATAATATACAATGAGAATTTTTAGACAGATGCTAACATCTCTCATGTCAAAAAAACTATGTCTTACTATCATGAGTTAAGCTATTTAAGTATAAAATCACATTCTTCCTCAGCAAAATACTATTGTAAGCTGGCATTAGAACAATTTACCCTTCCCTTAAGAAACTGATATGTGCACAGAAAACATCTGGGGCAAAAAATAGTGAGAAGTAATTTAATACAGAAGTCAAATATTCCTCCACATAGGATTTTTCTAGCAATAACAGAACTATCTGCTTTCTTAAATTGAATCAATCTGCAAATGTTTACTAAAACAAATCTTTGCTTTTTAAATTAGATTTTTTTCCATGAGATGAGTAAAAACATACACTTTTTAACCACAAAGACTTTCAAATGGCTGATTTTAAAAATTATATTTTGCACAATTATTTTAATAATATACAGATAAAGGCAGCGTTGATTTCATAAAGATGAAATAGAAATGAGAATATTAATTGAATTTCTGATCTCTGGTACACATCTTTTATTTTCAAGTTGAGAATTACTATAGCTTTCATATGCTAGTAAAAAATCTTGCCTCTGAAGATAACAATAATAGTTTCCATAATATTTTGATTTATCTAATGTTCTTATGTGTGAAATTAATTCTACTATCCATATTAAAAGTTGCATTTATGTGTTTCTCTTTGTATATGTATGTTTATACACACACACACACACAAACATAAACAACAATCAGTTAGCAATACTACAAATCTCCTAGTCACCCAATTTGAAACACTGAAGTCATATCTCGACTTCCCTTATATCTAGTAAGTCACCAATTCTGGAAAATCACTTGAAAATATACTTAGGATAATTTTTACTTACAGTTCCTTTCTCTCTTTCCTATAAATGCACATACACAAATACTTACACATACAAATAAAGTTGAAAATTCAACCACATGCCCATCCCTCCTGAAGCTATCTTAAATTTGGTATTTTTCCTTTCTCTTCATTTTAATTAATTACTACATATTGCTTTATGTTTCTAAGGCCACTGTCCTAGACAAGTTCCTTATCCAATTAGATCTATGTGACTATAATAGTCAATAAGGAATCTTACTAAATTCAGGCTTCTCTTATCTATAATACCTTTTATATAATACTGCAAGAATAACACTTCCTAAATATCATTTCCATCACATCATGTTTTTGTTCTAAAATCTCCTTGTTGCCTACCATCACATGTCTAAATAAAATTGTTTTTAAGATTCTTCATCACCCTCTGCAGGCCAGTGAGCTTGGATGGATAGTTAACAACTTTCTAATTGAGTTGTTTTCTCGTCTCACAAGGCCTCACATACCTTCTGTCTGAACTGTATCATCATTTTCCATTCCTTGGTTATCCAAACTTTCTGCATTTTAAAAATTACTTTTTCTTTATTAAATTTTCTTATTTTTTTGGAAAAAACTGTCAGATGTAATTGCTGAGAACTCTAATTTTTACTGAGGTTTAAATAATTGAGTTAAATAATTGAGTATTTCTGCCTTAAGTCACATAGAACAAAAATATAGGGAACAAAACAAAATATTAGAAATATAAGAACACATTAACAACCATGATAGTGGATAATATTTTAAAAACCCTTTCAGGCCTACATAACTCAAGTAGGAAAAACATAAGTAAAAATATGATTACCATGTAGATTTAGGAAGTGAAAATTAGATTTTCTGCTTTCTCAACTAGAATTTGCAAAAACAAACAAACAAATAGGTATTTGGTAAATTTGAATATATAAATTATTAAGTGTATAAATAAAATAGTAGCCAGGCTCTGTACCTGTTTACCTATGATGCACGTTCCTAACAAATAGTTTCATTGGCCCTCCTCTAACCAGAACTGGCTTGCTTGTCTATACTTTCCTTTCTGCTGTCTCCTTTCTGTGTCAGCCTGGTTCTACACAAATTCATCTTACAAAGCTTGGTTCCAAATACACCTTCCTGTAAAACTGTCCTTCATCACGCCTTGATACAATGGCACTTCTAAATTCACACTGCCACATACTAGGA
>NW_026652276.1:88557490-88586532 GCF_009828535.3 Hylobates moloch
ATTCCATTGAAATATATATATTCCATATGTATATCTATATTCCATTCAAATATATATATATTCATTCCATTCTCTAATGTAATACCGTATCTCTTAGTTTTCATTGGTACACAATTAGGTTCCGATAAATGCTGAAAATATCAACTTTAGAAAGTCAGAACATAGAATGGTGGTTGCTAGGGGCTGAGGAAATGTGGAGTTCCTGTTTAATGGCTGTAGACTTTCAGTTTTACAAAATGAAAATAATGCTAAAGATTCATTGCACAACAATGTAAATTCACTTATAGGGAAGAGAACAACCTTTCCTCTACCTTCTTAGGTTCTATAACCGGGGCTTGTGAATTAAACTAACAAAAAACAGATTAACCGGAAAAAAGGCATACATATTTTATTTGATTATAATCATTTGATTTTCACATGAACAGAGACCTTCATAGAAAAGAAGTGAAGACCCAAACAAGTAGTTACACTCAGTGGGTTTATACGGCATTTCAAAAAAGAGTGATAAATTGTGGAGAAGTGGCAAGACAAAGGAAAAGGGTTTGGGGCTTCTAAGGTGGGAAACTCTGTAATGTAGGAGGGAAACTAACGGATAATAAAGGTTATTTAGTGAGATTTGTTTATGCTGGCTTATCTTGACAGCATTTCTATTCCTGCTAATAAAGATTGCTCTTCTCCTCCTGGTATGAGAGTGGAGGATGCTTTTGTAAGTCATATGTATGCCCTACTTTTAGGCAGATGGGGAAGAGTAGAGAGGTTTCCTGTGCCTGCTTTTCCTTAATTGCCTTCAGCTCAAAAGGATCTTTATGCTAAATTTGCATATTTTAGGGTAGCATATTCTGATGTCCTTTATACTTAACACTACTTAACTATGCGCTTTAAAATAGTGAAAATGGAAAATTTTATGTTATGTATATAACACCACATTATTTTTAGAAGTTGAAGGTAGTAGTGTCAGAAAATTAAATTACATAAGGAAACCATGGAGGGGTAGTTCAAGTGTAAATAAAGGTTATGTGGCATGTTTTCTGCATACAGTGTACTTAAATGTATCCCCGAGAACATGCCTAGACATGTGTTACTCTACTTTCTTATTTGAAAGGAAACTTACAGTGTAACAGTATTATTATCCCCCAAATGATAATAATACTTATATCCACATTCCTCAAGTGTGTGTGTATATATGTGTGTGTATGTGTATGTATGTGTGTGTATATATGTGTGTATGTATGCATGTGTGTGTGTGTGTGTATATATATATATACATACATTGTGCATACGTAAACATACAGGCATTCTAACATACCACTTTTAATTTGGATAGTGAAATTAATTCTACACATGAGCACATTACATAAATCAAATTATTAAAGAAATTATTATTATCTTCACAGGGAAGATTTTTACCAGCATAAAAATGTTGCATTAATTCTCAAATTAAAAAGAAAAGATGTGGAACAGAGATTGGAAATCCAATTAATATTCTCATTTTCTATTTCTCCTTTGTGCAATCAATGCTACATTTATCATATTTTAATTTATGGGAAAGGCAAACCTTATAAATGAACATGTACTCATGAGATTGAGCACAGAAAAAATATATACTATGTCTTATTCCTACTTAATGTAGTAAATAAATTCTTTGTCCTTTGAGAGCAACTTATTCAAAATTTGTATGCTACAGCTCCTCTTCCACTAATAATGTAAGGCTGCTAGAGTCTTTTCCTCTTATCGACTTGAAAGTGTGCATGTGTAAGAAGCAGTTATTTGGCCTAGGATATAAAAAGCTAAAATAAATTTCCTATTTTCTCAATTTTTTCCTGATGAGAAATATTTAAATGCTAGCTGCATTATAACCTTCAAAAAAAACTCAGTACCAGCCCTTGACGTGTTATTAAATGACTGAATTCAAGTAAATGCTAAAGAACTTTAGGTTAAAAGCCAAACAAAATGACATCTATTTGTTTACTTTCTGACATCGGAAGTATTTAAACCCTGCTCTTCTGAAATCCAAAATATATAAATTTACAAATCTTACCCCCATAATTGATGAGAAACATGCTAACAAATCTCTAATGCTGAGCCATTAGTTAATAGTCATTTTTCTCAACATTCTGAATCAGATAGGTTATTAAGACATTTACTTTAAAAAATTTTATTTGTGGGGGAATGGGCAAAGGAGAGAGAGGGCTGATTACAGCTGTCTAAAATTTTATTTATACAATAAAATTTATATGTAAATTTATATGTAAATTTTTAGTTTATCTATACATGTAAACTAAACATACATATATATATATATGTAGAGAGAGAGAGAGAGAGATATGGAGAGAGACTACATAAGTATCCCAGAAATGAAGGGCCTTCAAGAAGGTAAAACATTGCATAAATCTGCCCTTAATTGTACTTAAAATATAAAAGTAACAATTTCTTTGTAACTAGCATCTTATATCAAAAAAATAGGATTACATACTAATGTGTTGCATGTATTAAAAAATTAAATACTTTAAGTAAATTTTTACAAATATTTAAACATTCCTAGGGATAGATATTACAGAACAGAACTTCAATTTGTCTTGATGGTTTTTCACAACTGCCTCCAAAAAAAACTATTTTTACCTAGTCTGTTCTCTGTGTAAACATAGGATATATGCTTAGATTTATTCCCTGAATACATTTTCCAATATTTGTAAATTGATATTAACGTCAAACGTAACATTAAACTTTTTGGACAATTTTCAGAATTTAGCCAAAATAGTTTAAAGGTATAACGCAGTAAAATATGATTAGATATTTGAATGAATTCACAGTTTGGATGACTCAGACGCTTTCTAAGTATCAACTCAAGTTGTCCACTAAAATAAATTCAGCTTCTTCTTAAATTAATTATTTTAGAATCCTATTCTTTTTACATCTTTACATAATTTACATCAGTCATCACTTGTGCTAGCTTAATGTATCTATATCTTTTTAAGATATAGTTATCCAAAAACTGAACTGTAACTGGCATATAATCAAATTATAAAAATATTTTCTAGATCAAATGAGTATTAACATTTCTAAATCTTTTAAATAACAGTTTGGATATGTGACTCATGGTAAGTTTTTCAACATTAGTTGTTCCCAGGCAGTCCCACAATTGAGTCATTCAAGATGACTTGCAAATGTCCCTGGTAAACCTCATACACTGTGACTTGTCTAGGAATTTTGGATGGTATTACTGTTTTCATACTTATAACATACACTGTAGTTTTATATAAAAATAAAATGAAAAGTTATTTCATTAATATTATTTCAGAGACTATTTGTAAAATATGAAAATTCAAGCAATAATAACCACAGTATATACAGGATTTTAGGTACTTTACATGCTAAGTAAGTTGAATATTCATTTAAAATGTTGGATTGCTCCACAGTTTAAGACTTACTCATAAACTTAGTATGCTAAGGGATCCTTTTTTTCTTAGACTAAGACAACAAACTAGAGCTAAGAGATTCTTTTTTTTTTTTTGAGACAGAGTCTCACTCTGTCACCCAGGCTGGAGTGCAGTGGCACAATCACGGCTCACTGCAACCGCTGCCTCCTGGGTTCAAGCGATTCTCCTGCCTCAGCCTCCTGAGTAGCTGGGATTACAGGCGTGGGCCACCACACCTGGCTAATTTCTGTATTTGTAGTAGAGACAGGGTTTCACCATATTGGCCAGGCTGGTCTCAAACCTGTGACTTCAGGTGATCCACCCGCCTCAGCCTCCCAAAATGCTGGGATTACAGGTGTTAGCCACTGTGCCCGGCAGAGATTCTCAAAAGAAAAAAAAAATCACTGGCTATGAATATTTTAAACATTAGCTCAATGAAGACTTACTTTTTTTTTTAATTCATGGTTCTGATTTATTTGTATTCTGACAGTTGAAAGTCAAGATTTTTTAAAAACTTGAAATAGTGTTTACCTAGTTTTCTGGAATATATAATTATCATAGCCTCTCATTTTATCACACTACAGCAGAGGTCCCTGGGGCTGAGGACCAGTACTGGTCCCGGCCTGTTATAGAAACCCAGCCACACAGCAGGAGGTGAGCTGCCTGAGAGCAAGCATTATCACCTGAACTCAGTCTCCTGTCAGATCAGCCGCTGCATTAGATTTTCACAGGAGCACAAACCCTATTGTGAACTGCACCTGCGAAGGATCTAGGCTGTGTGCTCCTTATAGAATCTAATGCCTGATCAACTGAGTTAGAATAGTTTCATCTTGAAATCACCCCCAACCCCCAACCCACCACCTCCAAATCTGTAGAAAAATTGTCTTCCACAAAACTGGTCCCCAGTGCCAAAAGGTTGGGGATCATTGCACTACAGCATACTACAGCATATAAAACAAAGTAATAAATGCAATGTTTAAACATTATAAACTTAGCATCTAAAATGCTTAAAATTGCTTTGAAGACTATGTTTATTGTACATATTTTTTGTATATGCTTATTGTATATACTTTTAAATGTATCTATATACAAACAAGTATATACACACACACACACACACATACATACAGGACTACATGTAAAATTATTTTTACTTAATAATTTGCAATGCACAAATTTAATATTAAATGTTGAACTATTTCCTAGGGACCAAAAATGTCCACAATATGTAATTACTTGTGATTTTGTTGAGAGAGACATTTCAAAAGTATACAATGGTTGTGACAAAGCAGTTACTAAGATACCAAATAAACCTCTGACAATTACGAGCCCTGGAATCTCAACAAGGTTTTCTTTTTTCTTTTCATTTCTTTTTCTTTTTTTTTTTTTTTTTTTTTGAGACAGAGTTTCACTTTTGTTGCCCAGGCTGGAGTGCAATGGCAAAATCTCAGCTCACTCCAACTTCTGCCTCTCAGGTTCAAGCGATTCTCCTGCCTCAGCCTCCTGAGTAGCTGGGATTACAGGCATGCATCAGCATGCCCAGCTAATTTTGTATTTTTAGTAGAGATGGGGTTTTACCATATTGGTCAGGCTGGTCTTGAACTCCTGACCTAAGGTCATCCACCTGCCTTGGCCTCCCAAAGTGCTAGGATTACAGTCATGAGCCACCAAGCCCAGCCAAGGTTTTCATATTATATGAAGTAATTCAGAAAGAAAAAAATAAGAGTCAGTAAATATGATGCTAATATCATGACACAGTAGTGTAATGTAGCCCACTAGAGGTGGCAAATTTTATTTGCATTAATTATGTTCTATTGCATGTAGAGAAAAATCATTAAGTGCTCAAAAGAACAATTTCTATTTACATGGAAGTGTGTCCTGGAGCATATTTGTAAACTTGGAGATTTTCTAAAATCTCAAGACACATCTTTTATTAATGCCAAGAGTTTGCTTTACAAGGACCATATATTAGAATTACAATTCTGCCACTAAATACTTTCATTTTATTACATCTGTTTAAAACATGTTCAAGTATCTAGAGCATAGCTTACAGTTAATCATATCAAAGCTGAATTTTTCAACATCATTTTTCGTGCAATATTATTTCCAAGTGCCTATTTCTTCCATAGCTGATAATTAAGCATTCTAATTATAAACAGCAGTATAAATTGCTGGAAACCATAATAAACCACTTTTATAGGGTCAAAGAGTCATATAGACAATGAGCTATTTTTATGCTGGAATAGCAATGCAGGTATACTTTTTATAAGCAAAGTATATGGGCCTTTTTATGCAGTAAGGCAAATACAGCCATGCATTACACAATGACAGATCACATATATGATGAGAGTCTCATAAGATTATAATGAATCAGAAAGATTCCTATTGCCTAGTGATGTTTTGATGATCCTGACCCTGAATAGACCTAAGCTAATGTGTATGTTTGTGTCTTCGTTTTTAAGAGAAAAATTTAAAAATTACATTAAAAACGGAAAAAATAATAAGGATATAAAGAAAGAAAATATTTTATAGCTGTATAGTATGCTTGTATTTTAAGCTAAGTATTAATACTAAACAGCTTAAAAGTGAAAAAAAATCAAGACTTTATGAAGTAAAAACATCACAGTAATGTAAGGTTAATTAATTACTGAAGAAAGAAATTTTAAAAATAAATTTAGTATAACCTAAGTGTATAGTGTTTACAAAGTCTACAGTAGTGTACAGTAATGCCCTAAGCCTTCACATTCACTACACACTCACTGACTCACCCAGAGCAACTTTCAGTCCTGCAAGCTCCATTCCTGCTACTTGACCTATACAAGTATACAAATTTTTATCTGTTACACCATGTTTTTACTATACCTTTTCTATGTTTAGATACAAAAATACTTAACATTATGTTACATTTATCTCTAGTGTTCAGTACAGTAATCTGCTGTACAGAGTTACAGCCTAGAAACAATAGGCTACATTATATAACCTAGAAATGTAGTAGTCTTTACCATATAGGTTTGTGTAAGTACACCTACGATGCTTACACAATGACAAAATTGTCTAATGACACATTTTCCAGAACATTTCTGCAGTGTTAAGCAACATACAACTGTAATCTATTAAAGAGCATATTTGCTCTGCATCTGGTATGATAAAGAAAGCAAAACAAAACAACAACAAAAAACATCTCACATAGAAAAACCTGTTTGGCCTGAGTATTTTGCAGCATCTTTGCAAGTAACGTATTTTGCTTTGCCAGGAAAGAAAATAGTTCATCTTTTTCAGCATATGCACGCACAATAAATTCCTGCTATGTGGTAGGTAATCAGAACCACACATTGCTAGAATTGATATAATCTGAGTTAGCTGAAGTTCTGAGATTCTGAAATATGTTGATTATAAATATAAAAGATTATATAACAAATGTAAACTTACCCTTCTAATCTTACATCTGGCAGACTTCTATTAAGGGCAATCAAATCACTGGCCATAAGGTTAAACTGATTGATTTTAAACAGCTCTTTCATTTTCTCCTGGTCATCTTTAGGAATCAACACAGCTTTTCCCATTTCTCCTGGCCCTTCTTGGTTTCTTGAAATAACAGCTGTAAGACATACAGAAATACAGACATACATACAAACACACAGATAATGAACTGAATAAATAAACTTGTGTGTCTAATTAGATTCTGAAGCATATTATTTACATACAGGTTTTATAATGATCAAGATTTTACTGATCATAAACCACACACTCTGCTAAAGAAAAACATCAATTCTGCATATTATCTTCCAAGTTTAGGCAAATTATATGATGACTAAACATTAAGACAATAATTCTAAACAGTACAAAATACCAAATCTTAAAACTTCTGTCATACATTTAATACACTTATTAGAGAAAAATGAAGTTGAACACTAGGCAGACAAAATAATGCAAAATAAAAGAACTTTAAAGAATACTAAGATTAATTTATTTTCACATCCAATTAAATGTTTTGATATTTCACATATCTACTGCCATTACATCTTTATAAAGGCAAACAAAACTAATAAGGCTTAATCCCATAATAATTTAATTCTTTTGTCAAAACATTTTGGATTGTGTCAAAAGAAGCTTCATAGTGGTGACACATAACTTCAAATGTCAAGTTGAATTTGGATACTATGTGCTCTATAATTGAAACTTCACAACAATATTCTGGGCTTGAATATTCATGAAGAGAAGGCAGGATTTGATATATAGGCTAATTTTCTCGCCACTTCTCCCAAGTTATCACTACACTAAAGTCCCTTCTAGATCTAAAGTATATGTTTCAAGGTGTGTGTGTGTGTGTGTGTGTGCGCGTGTGCACGTGTGTGTGTGTGTGTTGCCTACACATACCTGTATGCATGGTAATATATAGTAATAAGACAAAGTGCCAGTTGGCCCAAATGTATCCTGAAGTTACTCTTCACAGTGATATCAAATTAGGTTAAAGTGAAAGGAATGTGGTTCTGGTCTTGACTCTTCCAATGTTTTGCTATATTATAGTCCCTAACACATTAATCTTACTGAGTTTAATTTCCACATAAATTAAAAGGCACATATTTATGCACAGCATACCTTGAAATTCTGAAAAGAAATAAGGACTATAATGCATATAAAAATAATTTTTAAGTTAGAACATTTCATTAAAAACATAAATTCTAAAATAATGTATGAATATGGTAAAAACTAGGATAGAACACATCCAGCAAATTTTGCTCTGAGCTGACCATCATAGTCACAAAACAGCAAAATTGGTATTATTAGTATGAATACACAGTTGACCATCCCGTTGATGACTTTGTAATGGCATGAGTCAAACTATATAAGAGAATAGGCATCTCTAAGGACCTTTAGATACGGGTAAAAAAAAGTGATTGGCCTTGAAATCCTCTCACATATATAAAAATAGAACTGGAAACACTGAATATGGAAAAAAATATGTATTCAATTTCTAACTATTTAAAAAGTTGTCATCGAAATAAAGTTTACAAAGATTATCATTCACTTTAAAAAGCAAAAATAGAAATAATGGCATAAATTTTATGAAAAGGTAT
Source organism: Hylobates moloch (assembly GCF_009828535.3). Taxonomy (NCBI): domain Eukaryota; kingdom Metazoa; phylum Chordata; class Mammalia; order Primates; family Hylobatidae; genus Hylobates; species Hylobates moloch. The sequence goes on from NW_026652276.1 coordinate 88,565,985, forward strand.
ATTTTTCTAAATTTAAGAAATAAAATTCCAATAAAAATAATTTTCTTTAGGTGTTAGTATATGTAATATCCCTAAACTCAGATGACATTATTGGATTTGGCTTTGGATGAATTTGTGATGTTGGTGAGACAATGACATTAAGGTATCTTTCATTTCTAAGATTAAAAAAAATTTTTAGTCTACAGAAAGTATTAAATGAATTACTATGTGGCTTCTCTGTGAGTCTTTCTGATTCTGAAATAAGAACACAAACAGGTGACATGAGAACTCCTATTAACCATAAATATTCAGTTTAGGTTTTTTTTTTTAACTTATTTTAGACTGTAACTTTAATTCCATAAAAAAGAGATAATTTTTCCCTGGTATAAAAATATTCTGATTCTTAACATTTTGAAAATTTGTGATTCCTTTGAATGGTTAAATAATTTGGGGTACATTTAAAAAAATAATTTTTGGAAATTAAGAAAGCAATTCCCTGTTTACAGTTGTTTACAATATCTTTGTAGGGGAACAAAACCTTCTTTATCCTCTTACATTCTGTGGTGATCTAAGAATTAAACTGGCATAATACAGATTAATAGGAGAAGAGCACACAAATGTATTTTTATGTGTACACAGGAGTCTTCAGAAGGAAAATGAAGGTCAAAGAATCTTTTAGGCCCAAAAGCTTATATATCATTTTAAACAAAGAATAATAAATTGTCAGTAAGTGATAATACAAAGGAGATTTAGGTAGGGAGCTAGGGGCAGTAAATTGTGGGTTAGTAACTAGGAAATATATGGGGAAAACTATGAGGAGATTAGGGTCACTTTAGTAAGCTTGTTTGCATAAGTCCATTCCAGTGTTGACTCCTAACTTCTGGTGATGAGAATAATTTTTGCTTTCTAATACGGTGGGAAGGGGTGGGGGGATTTGTATCATGGGAAACTTTGTGACCTTCTTTTAGGTGAAACGGGGAGATCAGAAACAGCTTCCTGCATGTGCTCTTTCTTAATAAAGAGCCTGTAGCTTAAAATAACCCATATGACAAAGTGGCATATTTGGGGGTGCATGTTCTGATCCCTTTCACCATCTGTAAACTGATAAAAAGACATGCTGCAGAGAAAGTCACCATAATCAACACAATGCTTCCACGACTAGGAAGCAGATAGGATTAAAATTTCGCTCTGTGGAAAAGACATGGGCTCAACTCTAAAATCTTAAGCTATGAAGGTCAATTTAAAGCACACAGAAGTATTTGATATTTGCAATATATTCAAAGGCATGACAGTTTTATTTTCACATTATGTAAGTTATAGTTTTGTCAGTGGTAGCAGGAGTAATTGTGCTATGTTTTGGTATCATAATCAATAAAATTAAAACGGTCATAAACAGTGTCCGTATACCTAGGACTACTTGCAAAAACACGTAGTCATTCTCCTAATTATTCTCAGTTTCTTAGTGGAGAATGGGTAACAACTTAAAAGAATATCAGGTTAAGTGTCTTCTCCCCAGAGTTAAATACATTTTTCTGTAACAGTTTCTAATGAATATATATTTGACATTTTAAAAATGTGTGTGTGTGTGTGCATGTGTGTGTGTGTGTGTGTGTTTCCTGTGTGTAAGCAGATCTATTGGTGTTTTTCACTTTGCTCAAGCAAAAAGAATGCTAAGTAATTATAGTGGGGAACCAGCCTTTTACCTTTTCTGGCTTTTACCTGGAGGAAGGCATCTTACCAGAAGAAAACACTTTTCTAATTCTTCAAATAGCATAAATAACAAATGGAAAAGAATAAGCAGTGGGGTTTTGTGACTTATCGCTGATCTTAAGCACCTTTAAATATCAGTTTCTATACATTTTTCTCACCTGTTGATTTCCTTTACGTAGCACACACACACAAAAACTCATGTACTCACAAAATATCATGATTCCCCATAGTCAAAGGAAAAAAAAAACTTGCCATTTAAATATGTGTACTACTTATCTACTCTAACAGGCAAATGTAATGCAGAAGGCAAGTAAATCTACAGTGTGTTTTTTTTATTGTTTATTTGAATATGGATGAAATGTTCAAATGCCAAAGCTGGTGTAGACCTCAAAAAGAGATTATTATGCTATGAGCTATTTTCTTCCTAATTATATAGCGAAATTATTAAAAAAAATAATTAATTTGACTCAAAATGACATTATAAAGCTTTTAGAAATATGATAAAACCAGAATCATTTTATACCTTTCATTTTCTTTAACACAGAACCTACTTTAAAAATTTAATTTACATTTATTTTAATCTTAGAATTCCCAGTGATAAAGAAGATGATCATATTATAAACAAACCAACTGATAAATCTACCAAAAAGAACACTATTTATCAATTGCATTATTTGCTTATGTATATTACATTGTGAACATTTTCTTATTTGCAGAATTACCCCTTTATTAATGAGCAGTGTCTCTTTGAAAAAAGAGAAAAGAACTAGACTATATCTAGGAAAAAGCTTGAAGCAAAGACAAACAACAAAAAACATTTCAAGTTGATTGATTTTAAAGTAATGATTTTATTCTGTTAGAGAACATAGTACTATGTGATGAATAATGGTACAAGCATAACATTGAATCAAAATCTAAATAATATCTCATATGCCTTGTTTGTCAAAAAAACTTTCAAATTGTATTTCTATTCTCAGATCTACTCAGTTGTTAATTTCTGTATATTTTCCTTTAAAATCTTTCTTTTCATTGGCATTGTAGATCTTTCACTTTCATTACTTCCAATTTTACAATTGTAATAATTTAAAAACACTGACTTTAAGTCCTTCTCATATTTGAATATTCATACTCTGCTACCAATAAATCAATTTCCCTAAAACAATGCTTTTGCTCTTGTCAATCAATCATCTGTTTATAGACGACTCAGAAGATAAGAAAACCATACTGGTTTTTCCACCAGCCCTCCACCACAAAAACCACTTTACCCTCCACTCACCATTACCCAGATCATGCTCTTTTGCCAGTCCAAAGGCTCTAGTTTATCAAGGATAATTATTTGAGTAATTGCTTTTTTCATTGTCTTAAAAGAGGTGGGGATTTCTCTATGTTACCTAGACTGAAGTGTAGTTTCATGGTCACAGCTCACTACGACCTTGAACTTCTGGGCTCAAGGGATCCTCCCTCCTTAGCCTCCTTGAAAAGCTGACACTACAAGAACCCACCAGCACACGTGGCTCAGGGTTAATTCTTAACAAAATAAGGGGATTCAGTATATACTTGCTTTGGCCCATTTCTCTTAGAAACAAAAATAGAATTTACATGTCAATATGATAGTTAACCTATAAATTAAACAACTAAATTTATTCTATTTAATGTATGACAAGTAGAAATTCATTTAGCATCCCTTTGAAAATAGACTATATACAACTTTTATAAATCTGAGACATCTGACAATAAGATTTGTTTTTCATTTTTTATGTAGAAAGTTGTAAATAGCAAGCCCCGGCTGCATCAAGTCTAGCGTATATTAGCTACTATTTCTCAGAAGGGTGTCATCTATTAGATAATCAATAAGGTAGCATTTTACAACAGCTAGCTAAGAGAGATTATCCACAGAAACAAGAGAACCCTGATCACCAACATTTTTTTTTACTCAAAATATATTATTTTTATGATAAAAATAATGCACGCTCATTTACAAGAATGAAGGTAGGCAGGAAGGCAGGCAGGCAGACAGGAAGAAAGCAAAGGAGAAAGCCACTATAGAAAAACAGTGAAAAATCAATTAAACTACTGCTTGAATGAACAGTCAGCAATAATCTGTACATAAACATACATATGTATTTAAAATAGGACCATTCATACATGCCGAATTTTATAATTTCATTCAACATTATTGTACATGCCAATTTGTTGTTTGTTTTTTGAGACAGAGTCTCCCTCTGTTACCCAGGCTGGAGTGCAGTGGTGCGATCTCAGCTCACTGCAACCTCCACCTCCTGGGTTCAAGTGATTCTTGTGCCTCAGCCTCTTCAGTAGCTGGAATTACAGGTGCCCGCCACCATGCCCAGCTAATTTTTGTATTTTTAGTAGACACTGGGTTTCACCATGTTGGCCAGGCTGGTCTCGAACTCCTGACCTTAGGTGATCTTTCCGCCTTGGCCTCCCAGACTGCCGGGATTACAGGCGTGAGCCACCACGTGCAGCCTGTACATGCTAATTTTTATCATTTAAGAAACATTTGTGGAAACCTTTCCAAATAAATATGTGAATCCACACTTATTTTCTAATGGCTGCAAAATATTCCAAAGTTTGGATATACCATCATTTATTTAACCAATGCTTTTTCTTTGAATATTTATGTTGTTTTCAATCACCTCTATTATAAACAGCAATGAAATTAATATTCTTCCTTATGTATACATCTTTGTAAATTTGCCTGAAAATACCTTTTGAAAAAGTAGTGGAAATTTAATGGGTGAACTGAAAATTAACCATGCTGTATTAGAATTATTCCTTTTCTCATCTCTTTGACTTCCTGTATATTTCTTTTGCCAGAAAGTTCTTTCAACCTCTGATCCCTCAAATAATCCCTGTTCATCTCTGAAGACCAATTTCAACTTTCAGGTAAGATAACTCTTTTATAATTTTATAGCTCTTTTTTACATTATTCCATTATACTTTTCATAATGTTGCAATTCCATTTTTTGTATGTTATCACAGAGATTCTAACTATTGAACTAATGTAGTTGTTGTTCCTCTTGGACACATAGCTATGTAACATTTTCCAGCCTGCCCTGCAGTTACGTGTGGTCCTTAACTGAGAATAGAAATGATATGTGTCAATTCAAGGCCAGGCTCATAAAAACTTCCCATGTGTGGTTCTCCATGTACTTTCCCCTGCTGTAACAACTTTGGAAGCCAGGTGTGGAAAACAGCAGTCGACATTACCAGCAGTAACCTAGATGTCTGAATCACTGCTTAGAAGAGAGCCATTTGCTCATGAGAAATATCCATTGTAAAATTTACATGAAAAACAAAACAAAACAACTGTATTTTGCTAAACCATTAGAATTTTGGGTCTATTTGTTATACTTGTCAGTGTTATTTTTATTAATATAATTATTTCATTCCTCCATTTAGTCTATGAGCCTCACCAAAGCATTTTGCATTAATTATGGCTCATCCCAGTACTTGCCACTGTCCATTCAATCAGTGAATAATTTTTTTAAAGTAGAAGGCAATTTGTAGACAATCTAGTTCTATTATCAAAAGACTGATGAAAAAGTAATTAGAATAGAGGTTTTTAACGTGGGTTTTCCCCATCTCAGATATATATAAAATGGTCTGTTATGTTACTGAAAAAAAGTTAGATGAATTGAGTTGAGATTACTATATGTATAGACATTATAAATAAATTGATATGTGTTAATACAAGCTCCAAAATCTTTAATCATAGCAACTCACAATGAAAATGTGTGGAGACTATGGTCTTAATGGGTTTAATTAGATCACAAATTAGATCATAAGTAGAGATTTAACAAATCACCATTTAAATTTTAAAAGTCCATGATTAATTTATTTCAATGCCCCAATAATAACTTTTAACAAAAATAATATTTTGTATAACTACTACAAAGGAGTCTCAACAATACCTCAACACAAACTGGGGCTTATTAAATATTGTCAGCTATTTGCTGCACAATCACTGATCACTTATTCTGCCTTTCCTGCTCACAATCTCTTCCTAAATAAGATATTTAAATAATTTCACCATTTAGTTTAGATGGAAGGTTATATGCCAAAGCCAATAGGCACTACAGTGGATGCCCACATTACACCTTCCCATACTATTCTATACAAGCAAATGAATCATAGCTTGTAACTTATGACTCAGAAATTCCTTTTAAAAATATATTCTAAAATATATATAGATTTGTCCAAAGATTTACCTGCATACATGATTTTTTTTTTTTTTTTGAGACAGAGTCTTGCTCTGTCACTCAGGCTGGAGTGCAATGGCGTGATCTTGGCCCACTGCAACCTCTGCCTCCCTGGTTCAAGCAATTCTCCTGCCTTAGTCTCTCAAGTAGCTGGTATTACAGGCATGTGCAAGCATGCCCAGCTAATTTTTTTTTATTCATTTTTTATGTTTAGTAGAGACGGGGTTTCACCATGTTGGCCAGCTTGGACTTGAACTCCTGACCTCAGGTGACCCACCCGCCTCAGCCTCCCAAAGTGCTGGGATTACAGGCATGAGCTACTGCGCCCAGCCCTGCATACATGATTAAAGTAGCTTGTGTATGCATGCGTGTTTGTGCATGGATCCCATTATAAGTGTATATATCATCACCCCCACAAATATCTTACATACAGTACTGTATAAATTGTGTTGCATTCATATAAGAAAACTATGCAGTGATTACAATGACGCATAGAAGAATATTTAATGATGTGGGAGATGTTCATGTTATACTAAGTAAAAAAAAGGATTATAAAACAACGTTATAAAATAAGCCTATTTTTGGAAAAACAAAAGTTAAATGAAGTATATGCATATATCAGCAATGAAGATTAGCAGTGGTTCATTTAAAGGGCCTTTTACATCTTTCTTTTGCATTATCTATATTTTCTAAATCAATACATTACCTACTATGATGGGTAATATTGAGTGTCAACTTGATTTGTTTGGATGAAGGATGCAAATTATTGTTCCTGGGTGTGTCTGTGAGGGTGTGGCCAAAGGAGATTAACTTTTGAATCAGTGGACTGGGAAAGGCAGACCCACCCTCAATCTGGGTGGGCACAATTTAATCAGCTGCCAGCGTGGTTAGGTAAAAGCAGGCAGAGAAATGTGGAAGGGCTATACTGGCTGAGTCTTCCAGTCTTCATCTTTCTCCTGTACTGGATGCTTTCTGCCCTTGAACATGGTACTCCAAGCTCTTCAGCTTTTGGGCTCTTGGACTTACATCAGTGATTTGCAAGAGGCTCTCCGGCCTTTGGCCACAGTCTGAAAGCTGCACTGTTGGCTTCCCTACTTTTGAGGTTTTGGGACTCGGACTGGCTTCCTTGCTCCTCAGCTTGCAGACAGCCTATTGTGGGACTTCACCTTCTGATCATATGAGTCAATATTCCTTAATAAACTCCCTTTTTATATACGCATCTATCCTATTAATGCTGTCCCTCTAAAGAACCCTGACTAATATACCCACTAGGATAATTTTAGCTACGTATTAACGAAAAATCTGGTTTCAGTGAAAATGAATATAACCTGGCTTTTATAGTGACAGGTACAAAGTGGAGTCAGTATATGTAGGGGTATGAAAAAGAAAGGATCAGAGTTCCATAGAAAGACAGTTTCTTAATGGACATAAGATGAGAAGCGGGGAGAGGAGAACCTATAAAGAAATACCATTTGTTCTAGGATATAAGTTCCTCACAGGAAATTCATTACAATTTACAGATAAGGAAAATACTTAGTAGCTGAGAAAAAACAACTAGCAAGGTCCTTGTTTCCTTTTTAGGGAAAAGCACACTCCTATATTACTATAAAAATGTTTACCACTCCTTTCACAATCATCCTTATAATACATTCTACTAATACACATTAAGCTCATACTCTTCTTATATACAATAAGAGGTTGTTTGGCACATGTTACAGTCACAAATGTTTCCTGGAAACCATTGACCCAACTTTTAAAGTGTTCACTAAGGTAATAAAATTATGCTGAAATATGAAATTATTTTCTTATTCATTAAGAATGAGCTTCCTCAATAAAAAGTATTTAAAAGGCCCTTATCTTGCAATGGCTCCAGTAATAGCCTTTGTTTCAGCTTTATACAGGAAATATCCTTATCTTCCCCATTCTTCCCATTTTGCCAAAAAAAATTTTTTTTGAAATAACCATGAATTCTTTGGAAACAAAAGCACCAGTCTGGCTACTGGATGTTTTGAGAAGCCCTTTGGAAGAGGACATCTTAAGTAAAACAAGAGCCATTTTACAGAAGCTCTTTACATAATCCAATATTCATTATGAGTTATTCCACAGATAGAAAATAGTAAGCTTTGAGCAGCCTGCAGTATATCATCACATATCTGGATTCATCATGTTTGAAAAATATACTCACTTTTGTCATAAAGAAAAGAGTATTGCATTCATTGACTATACATCTAGTTAGGAAGTGGACATATATTTTTAAAATAATTTCTGGATGTAACATTTTATTTATTATAAACTTTCATAAAATATCTAACAGAGCTCCAAACATTAATTTAGTCACAGAAAACATGAGGCAAGTATTAGCAGTCTCTAACAAGTCCTTTTTTGAAGTAAAATATATATATATATATCTTTCACAAAATTTGCAATTACGAATTATCAATAAAATAATACTGGACTAAGTGTGAACAGAAAAATGGATCACTTCAAATACTCTAAAGTATTTTAAGTTATAAAATTAAATCTACTGCTGGACTGTGAAACTTTGTTGAGGGCAGTTGTGCTGAATGCTATTTATTTGGCTCCACAGGCCTGACTGCACCATCTCCAGCTCTGTGCTCTGGGTTGCTGACCTCTATGTCCATACCAGCCAGGGTCCCTTTCCCTTTGACTCCTGGTTGGTAAGGCAATGACGCAGTATTAGGAGACAGAAGATGAATGAGGTCAAGGCATTTATTTCCATAGTTCTTCTCTGTGGGGTTGCTGAGGTTGGCTCTCTCAACCACAACTATAATTTTATAGGGAGTACCTTATGACCAGTTAATAAAGGAAGAAAAATTGCAAGCTTAGATTAAATAAGAATTCACCAATAATGCTAGCAACTGCTAGCAGTTGCTTCTTTATAACCCTACTGATGCATGGTCCTGCAAGTCAGTGAGTGAAAGGAAATCCTTCCATCAGGCAGAAAGTTAGAGGGGAAATTTGACCGAGCACTGTGTGAAGGGAGAGATGGCTTGAGGTAGGAACCTCAACTAACCCGTGAGCAGTAGCTAACAGGTTCACCAGCTGGTAAGGGAACTGCAAAGAACATGATTGGAAAATTGATCATCAGGAGATCTCATGGAGGAGTACATTAACAGTCCTCTCACAACAGGCCCCATGTTCATTAATCAATTAAAAGTGTTTGAGTATGAATTTGTAATAAATTATGTTTTCTGGGAATTAACATAGGTGTCACTTTAAATCAAAAATAGAAAATTAAAAGGTAAAATATAAAGATAAATATAAAGATGATATGTACCTTTACATATTATATATAATATATAAGGATATAAAAATAAAACAAAATAGTGTTTCATTTTTTCCACTTCAATGAAGCATCTTCCACATTTCCTGGGTTGCAAACCCCCTACTTTGAAAATTGCTATAGGCAAAGTGATGATAACACGCACTTTTACATGTCTCAAGACATTTCGCTGTTACATTGCATTGATTGTTATATAGGTATTATTTTATTTTAGTACTCACCTATTCATGCTGGGCATGGGGTTGACTTTCTTACTGATTATTATTACTGGCACAATATCAAGAAGAAGAAAAAATTACTGCATGACACTTCTGAGGGCCAAAATAGGGATAAAGTTCAAATGACCAGCATGCTTTGCTTTCTTTCCTGATAATCACATTGTCAGTTTTCATAGAATATGGTTTGCTAAGGTACTGTATCTATGCATGTACTCTGGTGTGTGTGGTAATTGGGATGGCAGGGATACAAAAACTATAAAAGATAGTTTAGGATGGTGAGGCACATACAGTGGAATCCTAAAAGTATAATTTGATTATTTAATTTTATATATTAATCAGAATCTATTGTTTGAGGTAGGTTTAAAATATCACTGATCTCCATGATGCTAAAAAAAAAAAAAAATAAGGCTAATAAATATTTGTAAGATTTGCACTTCCGAATGACTAGATGTAATTCTGAGAGGAAGCCCACATATTTTACCAGTAAATTCAGAAATATGAAATTATATAAATTATTCAATTTAGCTGTCAAATAATGGACCTAAATGTCTTATGACCTAAATGATTACTTGATTTTTAAATCAGATATTTTTCAGATGCTCTAGCAGCCATTTCAGGCTATCAAAATAAACTGATGTATACATGCTGTAAGAGGCATTGTAATTTGAATCGGAGCATTTTGATAATTTTTTTCATGAAGAAAATTTCTAGTGGAAGAAAAGAAAGCTCAATGTTCTACCAAAACTAACAGCTAACCTCAGTGATCACATATCTAATCACTACCTGCCTCCTACCATCACCCCTTATGTTTATGTTTTGGGCATTCCAACATTTTATTGACCATCTGTATAAACCAGCTGCTGATCTTTGTATTTACTCACAGTCATTATAAATCTTGCTGTTCATTATTAATTTACACTGGGTTTTGTGTTTTTCGTTGCCTCTGGACATTTTCTGTTAGTTAATACTAATAAAAAGAACCAGGATACTAATAATACACTATAAAAATGAAAACCTACTTTAATAATCAAAATAATTAAATTGAATGTGCTAACTAAATAACGCAAGCATGCCATTAAAAATTAAAAAATTGGTCAGATACTATTCCTGATCTTTTTTCAAGTATTTAAATATTCTAGGAACTAAAATATTCAAAGCAATAAGTCAACACTTATTTAATAAGTGTTTACTGAGTATGCCAAAGAAATATGCTAGTTCCAAAACTTAATTGCTGTTATAAACATCAACACAAAGCTAAATTCCCAGTAGGTACATCTTTAAATGAACATACTCTTTCTTACAACTCATCAGACCTATATAGAACATTGTTAAATATACCCTGGCCTTTTTTATGTAAGCCTTGCTTTAATAAAATAATTTTGGTTACATCATAAGGTCAAGGGCATATTGTGTGTACTTACTTATGTAGAAAAGTTAAGATTACATTATAGAATAGTAAACCAATATGAAATAACAGAGTGCTCTAAGGATAAGTAATAAACTTGCCCTATTTATAGTTTCCTCTTAAAATCCTTAAAATTTTACCTGATTATATATAATAAACATATCATATATTTATGTATATACATATATGCATGCAGGTTTATATTTCTGCATATGTATGCAGAAATATATGCAAATCTAAAAGTTTGTGTGTGTGTATATGGATATATATATCCATATACATATATGCACATATACACATATATCCATATCCACACACACGTGTGGGTGGATATGGATATATATATGACTATATATATGACCATATATACCCATATATACACACACACACACACACCCAAACTTCTTCCTATATTTTTAGAAGGCCTAAAATCTCTTTATTGATACTCCTTTTTTTGTTTTATAATATTTGATGTTTCCTCTTCACCTCTTCACAACTACTTACGGAGGTACTTAATTTTCCTTACATAAACACTGCTAGTTTAAATCCTGTGCTACTTTAAACAAAATCAATGTGGTTTTCATTTACTTCTGAAGATTCTGCAATAATGTGTGACTTTCAAGATAACTATGAACCTTCTGAGGAATGTTTAGCGTGAATTTATTCAAGCAAGACAAAAGTAGTTTATTATGGCACAATAGCCTTCCAATGTCTAGAAATCAGTTAAGATCTCTACAGAAATACCTATCAGTGGTCACTTTTTAAAACAGCTTTAATATTTATTTATATTATGGGTTAATACTACCCATTAGGTACCATTGCAATTTATGCTTAGTAGCTCTTTATTCTTGCTACTGGGAAGGGTAAACTCTAATATATATCATTATATTGTTATATTTTCAGTTATTTAATATTTTCTCCTTGCATCACTAAAATAATTTGAATCTTTTTTAAATTTTATAGTCCAGAGACGTAAAAATAGCAATTAAAAATTATCTTTTAAAGTGCAGCTGAGTATTCTTTTAGAAATGACCTTTAAGATTGCTTATTGATCAAATATGGGTTCTTATTCCACTGCAGCATAATAAAAACATTATCATTATCCCTCAGATATTGTTGTTTTGCCTCATATCTCTATTTCTTCACGCTGGCCTCTTTTTTCCCATGTACTGTGGTATTTCATGCACTCCCATATGGGAGACCCCCAAGTGAATAAAAAAAGTCAACCTGGATTGGTACATGCATTGCATGTTAAGCCCACATTACCTTGCATTCTTCAAAAACCACATACATGTACATCTTATAGAATTAGAAAATCACAAAATCTCAAGATTGAGGATTTACCAGTCATTAATTTATTTCTTTTTTTTTTTTTTTTTGGAGACAGAGTCTTACTCTGTCGTCCGGGCTGGAGTGCAGTGGCGCGATCTCGGCTCACTGCAAGCTCCGCCTCCCGGGTTCACGCCATTCTCCTGCCTCAGCCTCCGGAGTAGCTGGGACTACCGGCGCCCACCACCACGCCCAGCTGATTTTTAATATTTTTAGTAGAGACGGAGTTTCACCATGTTAGCCAGGATGGTCTCCATCCCCTGACCTCGTGATCTGCCCACCTCGGCCTCCCAAAGTGCTGGGATTACAGGCGTGAGCAAACGCGCCCGGCCCATTAATTTATTTCTAATGCACAAACATGTTTTGATATAGAATTGTTTTGGCGCCAGTATTTTTTTTTTTTTTACTCTAGCTGTCCTTTAGTTACAAAATAAAGTTGAGTTTACCTTGCAATTCAGTTTTGCAAATTCATCTCCATGATTTTAGCAATCATTTATGATAATTCAAAAAGTAAAATTATGTGGTCTTGGGGAAAAGTAGATTGATGAAAGAACAGGGAAGGGAGAGTGATGCAATAAATTGCCTTTGTATCTTGAGTAACCACACCCAACTAAACAGAACCACATGATAGTAGCAACTTACTATTATTTTGGCTATTAACAGACCTCATGTTCTCCCTCCTGAATGGATATTCACCCACTGAAAAACAGTCATGGATCCCCAGGCTGAGGTATTACAGAAGGTAGATTGTATCCCTTGTAAGAAAGAATCTGAGGTCATTAAATGAAGGCATTCTACTCTTATAAAAAGATTTTTTCCTGGGACTTTAAAGCAAGCTATGAGTGGGGGTCCAAGGCAGAGCTGTAAAATTTAGTTTTCCTGTAGTTATTTACCAACCTCCATTCTTACTGGTCATCTTTTAGTGATTCACATTACAAAAAGGAAACAGGGAAGATGAAACCAAACTTCGTCAAGTTTAACAGTTAATTCATTAAGATTGACAAAAAATCTTTTTCCTTAGAGTTTTTCCATCCCTTCCTATTTTTTCCCATCTAATGAGAATGACTTATTGTCACCTTCTCTTTGCTCTGTCAGATCCCAGTGACTTATCAGGCCACTTTTTTTGCGTTTTTGCACATGCAGATTATCTAATTCATAATTTCCTTTTAAGTTTGCAGTAGCCTTTCAGTAAATAGTTCCAAGTTCTATTTTTATGTAAATTACACATTTAATTATAACTATTCAGATATAACTGAACATTAAGTTTTGGGAAAGATTAATTCAATTCAATTCAACAAGTATTTGTTGACTACTACTTGCCTGCTTCTATTTGTGATTCTTGGAGTATGCTAGTAAGAAAACTGACAAAACCTTTACCTTTATTTCTTGCATCTTAGCCTAAATATTAACATATTCCATAGCTCTACTTCACCTACCAAAAGTTTTCATTTTCTTCTCTGATATCCTTTCTCGCTAGTACCACTAGAAAATTTCAATAGCCAATTGTGTTACTATCCAACATATACAATAACGAAAGAGGTAACACTTATGCTGTGCTCCTGTGCTAGGCACTGTTCTAAAATGTTCCATATATTAACTCATTTAAGCTACATAACAAGTCTATGGGAAGGGCATTATTTATAATCATCTCAATGTGATAAAAGAGAAAGCCCCTTGTGCTCACTCATCTTCCAAGCTTTCCCAGTTACTAAGTGACATTCCAATGAAACCCAGGCAGCCTACCCTCAGAGTTTGTTATTAATATTTATCACTAAATGTTCAAAATCTCTCCAGAAAGGCTTGTGTAGTATTCCTTTTGATGTGGTTACTTTCATTATTTGTTCTATAGCAACCTAAAACTCAATTCAGAATCTAATCTAATCAAAACTATGGTATACATTTAACATTAATTTAAGGATATCACATTTCATTGAAGAATTTCAGAGCACAATATATTCTTAATCAATTTAACTTAACCTCATGGTCATTGATTCAAAACATCTCTAATACCAAACTGATTATTTTTCATATTAAATCAAAGAATCCATATCTATTAAAAATAATTAAATTTCCCTACAAGTGAGAGGTATGTAATATTACAAGAATAGTGTATATATTTTACTACTTTCTAATTCCATGACTTTTCTTGGTTGGAGTAGAAAACAGGTGGTCTAGACATCAAAAAATCAAAATATTTCATCCAATGAAAAGAAGTCATTTTTTAATAACTGTATAATTATTTCTGTAGGAAATGAAGTCCACTTAATACTGGCTTTATTTGCAATATTATTTGTTGTACACAGATCTATAACAAAATATAAAGGAGCAAACATTGCTACATCAGAGTAAGTCAATTTAATATAAAATAGGAAATATACTCGATTCAAATTCTGAATCCATTGTTCAAAGACTGTGAACATATTCCTTCTGGCTAGAAACCTAAGGACATGTTATCTCTCTTTTTAATTTCTCTTTTTTAATCACATCTGTATAATAGATATACAGCTTCCTTATCATCCATGGAAACCAGATTGGTCTCATCTGGATGATTAAATCCCTTTTAAGATAAAATGATGTAGATTCTATTTACGTGCACCTTCAAGCAATGCAGGGGAAAATATAAAACCCAGATCTGTCACTAATTTAATGCTAATTCTTGGCCCTCTTAGTTAAGAAACATTTTTTCAAACTACCTTTATTTAAAGCATTATTCAAATACAATAAAATAAAAAATATTTGTTGTTTGCAGTTCAATGAGTTTAGACAAATGTATATACCCATGTAAACACTGCTCCAATTAAAATGTAGAAAATATGCATTGTACTCTAAAGGAACCCTTGTGCTCCTTCTGTGTGAAGCCCACGCAAATTCTCAGACCTGCTGATATATGCCTTTTGTCACTATAAGTTATATTTTTTCTTCTATCATTTGTACACATAGAATTATACAGCCTTTTGTGCCTGATTCCCTTCCCTCAGCATAATGTTTTTTAAGAGTCATCTGTATTTTGAGTGTATCAATAGTCATTTTCTGAATGAAATGGTAGTACATTTCTTAACTTTATAAGAAATGACAAACCCTTCTCTAAGGCACTTTTTCACTAGAAATGTGTCAGAGTTCCAGCTGCTCCACACACCTTTCACAGGGCAAGATATTATCATTCATTCTAATTTTAGCCATGTTATTGAGTGTGTAGCCATTTTATTGAGTGTGCCTTTTTAAAAGGGTCTAATATATATTTAATACTTTTCTACTGATTTTATAAATAGGAAATATTTAGACAAATAATAGGAGTGTCTATATTCGTCATCTTGATCCCCATCCTGCAAATATTTGAGGGTCAGCCTAGACTGAACCATAGTAGTAGCATCAACAAGGAAACATTACTTGAACAGTTTTAGATATAACTTTATAGAAATACACATTATGTCCACATGAACAAAAAAATACTTCCTCAATGCTGACATCATGGTAGCATACCTATGCATCTCTGTGTTTCTGTTCACCATAGTCCCATTCCGAAGTTCCTTGATCTCAGAAGTTTCTATAGATTACAAAATTTCTTATAGACAAGTCTGCTAGAAAAAAATTCCTTCAGTTTTTTGTTTAAAAATGTTTATTACTTCTTCACTTTTGAAAGATAATTTCATTAGATATAAAATTATTCATTTTTCTTTCTATACTTCAATAATCCATTCCATTCTCTTCTTGTTTACATAGTTAGCATTGAGAAAGTTGCTGTATTTCTTATGCATGTTCCTGTACAGGTGAGGTTACCTTTTCATTTACCCTCCACCCCTGGATGCCTTCAAGATTTTCAATTTGTCTTTAGTTTTCCACAGTTTGAATATGAAGTGACTAAATGTACACTTTTAGTATTTATCCTGTTAGTGTTTCTTGCACTACTTAGATCTGTAGTTTGAGAAAATCATTAGTTCTACTGATGTTATAAACATCAAAAGGACAATAAAGAAATAGTATGAACAAGGCTACATCTATCAAGTTTATAACTTAGTTACAATGAAAAAAACTTCTTGAAATACACGACCTATCAAAACCCACACAAGGATAAATACATAACCTGAATAAGCCTATACCTATTGTAGAAGTTGAATCAATAATTATACTTCCAACAAAGAAAGCACCAGGCCCAGGTAGTTTCATTGGTGAATTCTACCAAATATTTAAGAAAAAAGAATACCAATTCCTCACAATTTTTCCTGAAAGTAGAAGCAGAGGAAATACTTCCTAAAATATTTTATGATGCCAGCATTATCTTAATACCAAACCAGAAAAAATAGTACAAAAAGAAAAATTATGGACCAAAACCTCTTATGAAGATATACACAGAAATCCTTGACAAAATGGTACTAAAACAGCAATCTAAACCCAATTTGAATAAAAATTGAAGCTATTTTTTAACCTAAATAGATTACTTAAATTTATTTATAATAAAAAGATTATTTCAATCTACCCATAACAAAAAAATATAATAAATAACATGTAGCACACATTTAATCTAGGTATGTATGGCTGATTCAACATTTGAAACATCAATGAAATCCACCACATAAGCAGGCCAAAAAAATTCGCATATTAACATATTAACTAATGCATAAAATTTCAAAATCCAACAGCAATTCACCATAAAATCTTTCAGACAATAGAAATCAAGAATTACTATTGTAGAAATTCCTCAACTTGATAAAAATGTTTACAAAAACCTAAACCAACAAAATGAACATTAAAAGACTAGAAGGTTTCCTCCACAAGATTGGGATCAAGGCAAGGAATTCCTCTCCTACCACTTCTAGTCAACATTGTACTGGATCTCAGACCAATAAGGCAAGAAAAAGAAAGACAAGTTTAATGGATTGGAAAGAAAGAAACAAAATTGTCATTACTTGCACATGACATATTGTCTATGAAGAAAATCACAATGTATCTACAATAGAAAAAAAAATTCCGGAAACCAATAAATGACTATAGCAAAGTCACAAGATACAAGATTAATACACAAAACTCAAAATATGGCAATAAACCTTTAGTAAATGTACTCTTAATATTTAACAATTAAATTTACAATAGCACCAAAAAATTAAACATTTAGGTGTAAATGTTACATAATATGTACAAAATCTATATATGTTAGACTACAAAATTCAGATAAAACAAATCAAACATCCAAATAAATTTAGAAATAATCAAAAAAAAAAAAAAATTTAGAAATAATCTGTTTTCATGGATTAGAAGACACCACTGTTGAATAAATTATTCCTAACTTGATCTATAAATTCAACACAATTCCAACCAAAATGTCAGTACGCTATTGTATATATGTTAATACTGATACAAAAGATTAAATAAATAGTGGCATCAGCAAGACAGCAAAATAGAAAGTCTCAAGTTCCACTTCTCCACCCCCAACAGAAAGTTCACCTAGCAACTTTCCACAGACCAAAATAACCTTCTGAAAATTCCAATACTTGGAAATATGTCTGAAACATCCATGTGTTCTGGAATGAAAACATTCCAGAATTAATTCTGAATTAGAAGGGTAAGAAGAATGGTCTTAGTTCAACTGAACTACTTTATTCCCTTCCCCAAGTCGGCACAATACCAGACAGAGAGGATTTTCCTGACCCACAGTTTCTACAAAGGAAGAAGAAAATGACAGGCAATCATCCAGCTTCCCTAGAATTCCGAGATTCTTTCCAGGAAGTCCATGCTAAATTCACCTCATGGAGAACACTAGGGAAAACAGAATGGCAAGAATACTCAGACTCAGACAGAAACAAAGGAAGGAAGTGCAGGTCATAGTGACTAGTGCATGAATCTTGGTGGTTGCTCTGTTTTCCTGCCAGTTATGGCACCAGATTAGAATTACAAGTCAACTTCGCAGTGCACTTAAAAAACTGACCTAGTTGCCTTCAAAAGTATGGTGGGAAGTTTAACTTACCTTGGGTCCCTAGGCAGCTAGTGTCCATGCCCTTGGATTGACCAAGACAGGAAGATTCCCACCTCCGTACATTTTACAAAAAGCACAAAGGCTAAACTGATTTGACCTGGGAAGTTATGCAGTAGCTCCACTCAGCACAAAAGCCCACCCAATGACCTTGCTGAGCCAGGGAGACTTATACCTCCATACATTCCAGAGAAATAAAGGGGCTACACTGGTTTGACCTGGAAAGTCAAACAGCCACTCAACTTAGCCAAAAGCTCACCCCATGGCTTCAACCTAACAGGAAAACTATTCTCAGTCTTCCAGTCTAATGAGCATACACTCTGGTCCTATTTGTCCCTCCAAGTAGCAGCTGCACCTAACTCAAAGCCCAGCCTGCAGCCCTGCCCAACTGCAGATTGCAAAGAGCAGAATTGCCCAGCCAGGTAATACACACACTGACCAGCCTGACCAGAGGACACTGCAGTCCTGAGACAGAAGCTATGCCTGACAGTAGAGCCCAACCAGAAGCTCCACCTGACATCACAGCTAAAGTAGCAGCCAAGCCAACTGGAAAACTGACAGCAAGCTCTACCAGGCCAGGGTTATTCCCAGATTGCCATTCCAGAATCACAGGCTATATTAAATAGTTGAGATCTATCCCTGACAAAAAACAAAACAAAACAAAACAAAACAAAAACTTAAAAACAAAAGAGAGGGATGTCTCCACAAATGTACAGACAACAATGCAAGGAAACAAGAATTATGAGGAATTAGGGAGTCATAACATCTCCAAATGTACAATAAAGCTACAATAATAAATCCAAAAGAAATAAATATCATTGAAATAACTGAAAAAGAAGTCAAAATAATGCTCGTTTAAAAAGCTCAGTAAAGTACCAGAATATATGGATGAAAAATGTAATAAAGTTTGGAAAACAATACACAAAAATCATTAGTTTGACAAAGAAATAGAATCAATAAACAAGAATCAGATAGAAATCCTAGAGATAAAAAATACACCAGAACTGAAAAACTCAACAGAAAGCTCAAACAGCGGAATAGAACAAACAAATGAAAGGATCAGTGAGTGGAAAACAGACAATTAGAAATAATACAGTCAGAGGAGCAAAAAGACAAAAGAATACAAAAAGAATAAAGAAAGACCCTTAAAAATTCAGACACCTTCACTAGAACAAGTCTTTGCGTAATAAGAGTTGCAGGAGGAGAAGAAAGAGAAGAGCAGCCAGAAATCATATTTAGAGAAATAATGGTTGAAAACTTCCGTAATCTAAGGATAGATGTAAACTCCCAGGTAGGGGAAGCACAGAGCTCAATCAAATTCAACCCAGAGAGGACTGCAACAAGATACATAATAATCAAACCATCAAAAGCAAAGAAACTATTCTGAGAGTAGCAAGAAACAAGACAAACATTTCACACAAATGAATGGCAATAGAACTGTCAACATATTTCTTAGAAGAAACCCTACAGGCCAAGAGAAATTTGGATAATATATTCAAAGTGCTGAAGAAAAAAGAAAACTGCTAATGAGGAATACTTTTTTTTTTTTTTTTTATACTTTAGGTTTTAGGGTACATGTGCACAATGTGCAGGTTTGTTACATATGTATCCATGTGCCATGTTGATTTCCTGCACCCATTAGCTCGTCATTTAGCATTAGGTATATCTCCTAATGCTGTCCCCGCCCCCCCCACCCCCCACCCCACAACAGTACCCGGAATGTGATGTTCCCCTTCCTGTGTCCATGAGTTCTCATTGTTCAATTCCCACCTATGAGTGAGAACATGCGGTGTTTGGTTTTTTGTCCTTGCGATAGTTTACTGAGAATGATGTTTTCCAGTTTCATCCATGTCCCTACAAAGGACACGAACTCATCATTTTTTATGGCTGCATAGTATTCCATGGTGTATATGTGCCACATTTTCTTAATCCAGTCTATTGTTGTTGGACATTTGGGTTGGTTCCAAGTCTTTGCTATTGTGAATAGTGCCGCAATAAACATACGTGTGCATGTGTCTTTATAGCAGCATGATTTATAGTCCTTTGGGTATATACCCAGTAATGGGATGGCTGGGTCAAATGGTATTTCTAGTTCTAGATCCCTGAGGAATTGCCACACTGACTTCCACAATGGTTGAACTAGTTTGCAGTCCCACCAACAGTGTAAAAGTGTTCCTAATTCTCCACATCCTCTCCAGCACCTGTTGTTTCCTGATTTTTTAATGATGGCCATTCTAACTGGTGTGAGATGGTATCTCACTGTGGTTTTGATTTGCATTTCTCTGATGGCCAGTGATGATGAGCATTTCTTCATGTGTTTTCTGGCTGCATAAATGTCTTCTTTTGAGAAGTGTCTGTTCATGTCCTTTGCCCACTTTATGATGGGGTTGTTTGTTTTTTTCTTGTAAATTTGTT
>NW_026652276.1:88591532-88838769 GCF_009828535.3 Hylobates moloch
GATGCTGGCTTCATAAAATGTGTTAGGGAGGATTCCCTCTTTTTCTATCGATTGGAATAGTTTCAGAAGGAATGGTACCAGTTCCAATGAGGAATACTTTATCCAGTAAAACTATCTTTTTAGAGTCATGGGGAAATAACTTTTGTAGACAAACAAAAGCTAAGGGAGTATAACACCACTGGACCTGCCTTACAGGAATCTTAATGGGAGTTATTAATATTTAAATTGCAACAATAACATACAAAAGCACAAAACCTAATGGTATAAGTAAAACAACATTTTCAGAGTACTCTAGGATTTTAATGATGTGTGTGTAAGGTGTGTAATGCAATTTTATTCCTAGTATGGGCATTAAAATGCAAAACAACAACTATAGCAAAAATAAATTATCAAGAGATACATAATAAAAATGTTATCAATTCTGGCATCAAAAACATAAACTGTGAAGGGAGGAGTAACAGTCCAGAGTTGTTGTATACAATAAAATTTAAGTTCTTATCAGACTGAAATAGAATGCAATAAGTACAGGATGTTCTAGTAAACAACATGGTAATAAAAAAGCAAAAATCTTTAGTAGAGCACAAACAAAAAAAAAATAGAATGAATTCAAAGCATGAATCCCTGCATTCAAAGCAGGAATTACACACATGATTTAAAGCATGAACCACTACAGAAAACCATCGAACCACAAAGAAAGACAGCCAAAGACAAAAAAAAGAAAAACCCTACAAAATAATCAGAAAACAAAGTGACAGTAGTAAGTCCTTACTCATCAGTAATTACCTGGAGTGTAAATTTATTACATTCTTCAACAAAAAGAAATAGAGTTACTGAATGGATTAAAAAAAATACATACCTGTTACTAAAAAGAGATTGACTTTACTATTAAGGGCATACATAACTGAAAGTGAAGGAATATAAAAGATATTCCACACAAATGAAACTCAAAAGATAGACAGCATAGTTATACTTAAAAAAAATAGACTTTAAGTAAAAAACTGTAAAACAAGACAAAGAAGGACAAAATATAATGATAAGAGTTCAATTCATCAAAAAGTTATATCAGTTGTAAATATATATGCACCCAAAATTGGAAAAGCTAAATATATATTCAACAAACATTAAAGGAGCTGAAAAGAGAGATAGATCACAATTAAATAACAAAGTGGGACTTCAATACCCTACTTTCAATACTCATAAACAGAAAATTGACAAGGGAGTAATTGGCTCAAAAAACACTGTAGACAAACAGTGTTTGGATCTAACAGACGTGTATAGAATCTTCCAACCAACAGATAACAACAGGATACAAATTCTTCTAAAGACTGCAGGGAACATTCTCCAAAATAAATCATATGTTATGAAACAAAACAAGCCTCAGCAAATTTCAGAAGATTAAATGAAGACATTATAGTTTCAGGTCTTAGATTTAAGTCCTTGATCCATTTTGAGTTTATTTCATATAAGGTGACAGACAAGGATCCAGTTTCTTTCTCTTACATGTGGCTTGCCATTGATCCCGGCACCATTTTTTGAACAGGGAGTCCTTTCCCCCACTTTATATTTTTGTTTGCTTTGTCCAGGATCAGTTGGTTGTAAATATTTGGGTTTATTTCTGGGTTCTCTATTCTGTTCCATTGGTCAATGTGTCTATTTATGATGGAATACTACTCAGCCATAAAAAGGAACAAATTAACGGCATTTGCAGCAACCTAAATGAAACTAGAGACTATTATTCTGAGTGAAGTAGCTCAGGAATGGAAAACCAAACATCATATGTTCTTACTCATATGTTGGAGCTAAGCTATGAAGATGCAAAGGCATAAGAATGATACAATGAACTTTGGAGATGCAGGGTAAAGGGTGAGAGGAGGGTGAGGGAAAAAAGACTACAAATTGGGTTCAGCATATACTGCTCCAGAGATGGGTGCACCAAAATCTCATGAATCACCACTAAATAACTTATTCATGTAACCAAATACCACCTTGTGATGATTAAGTGTTGACTGAGTGTCAACTTGATTGGATTGAAGGACGCAAAGTATTGATCCTGGGTGTGTCTGTGAGGGTGTTGCCAAAGGAGACTAACATTTGAGTCAGTGGGCTGGGAAAGGTGAACCAAACTTAATCTCGGTGGGCGCCATCTAATCAGTTGCCAGTGTGGCTAGAATATAAAGCAGGCAGAAAAATGTGAAAAGAATAAACTGGCCTAGCCTCCCAGCTTACATTTTTCTCCCATGCTGGATGCTTCCTGCCCTTGAGCATCGGACTCCAAGTTCTTCAGTTTTGGGACTTGGATAGGCTCTCCTTGCTTCTCAGCTTGCAGCTGGCCTATTGTGGGACATTGTGATTGTGTGAGTGAATACGTAATAAACTCCCCTTTATATCTATCTAGCTATCTTACTAGTTCTTTTCCTCTAGAGAACACTGACTAATACAGATTTTGGTACCAGGAATGGTTCTAGAGAAACAGAATATTAAGGATGGTGTTCTTTCATTGGTTTGGGGGTTTCTGGAGTTGACTGCTTAATATGATTAAACCCAAAAATGCTAAGGACTCTACTTCTAATAGTATGGAGAACACTGATGGTCCTTGGTGTAAACTGTTTAGAGAGTTATACAAACTAAATGCATTTGACACTCTGGATTCACAGCTCATGTGAGGCAAGGAGTTTAGTGACTGCACATAATACCTTTGACTGTATATAGAGAATCAAAAAACAATGAAGCTGGTTGGTTGCTCCCAGTTCAGTGGACAAAGTGATGAAAGAAAATTGTGAACTCAGGGATTCCAACACCCTGTTTCAGAAGCAGATACTAAGCCTCAAATCTGCTTAGATTGCCCTGAGTGAGAGTCTTACCTCCTATAGACAAAGAGCTGAAATTGTGGAAAACAGGACACGAGCTCTTATGCAAGTGGCTGACCTGCAGTGAAAGGTGCATGCACAGCCTCACCAGGTGTCTACTGTTAAAGTGAGGGCATTAATTGGAAAAGAATGGCACCCTAAAACTTGGAATGAGGAGGTGTGGGAGGACCCTGATGAAGCTGGGAACACCGAGTTTGTAAACACTGATGTACCTTTTTTGCCAGAAGAAACAGCTTCCCCATCCCTAGTAGTGGCAACATCCCCTCCCCGACCCATGTTGCCATCAGCCTTTCTACCTTTATCTAAGGAGATAAACCCTATTCTGCCTGAGGTAACAGTGATAGCCTCCCCTGAGGCAGTTGCCAGGAAAGATAATGTTGATTCTCTTCACAAGCCAACCCTAATACCCCTGTTTGCCTCTAGACCTATAATTAGAATAGAGCCCCAACGGGCTCCTAGAGGTAAGGTTCAGAGTGTGACCCATGAGGAGGTATGCTACACTTGAAAACAACCGCTTGAGTTTTCTAATATATGTAAGCAGAAATCTGGATAACAAGCATGGGAATGAATATTAAGGGTGTGGGATAATGATGGATGGAACATTGAGTTGGATCAGGCTGAACTGACTTATTTGGGCCCACTAAGTAGGGACTCTGCATTTAATGTTGCAGATCGGGAAGTTAAAAAAAAATTCTAATAGGCTGGGCATGGTCAGGAGTTCAAGACCAGACTAACCAATATGGTGAAACATCATCTCTACTAAAAATACAAAAAGTAGTCATGTATTATGGTGGGCGCCTGTAATCCCAGCTACTCAGGAGGCTGGGGTAGGAGAATCACTTAAACCTGGGAGGCAGAAGTTGCAGTGAGCTGAGATTGTGCCACTGCACTCTAGCCTGGGTGACAGAGTGAGACTCTATCTCAAAAAAAAAAAAAAAAAATAGATAAATGATGACTTAATGGGTGCAGCACACCGTCATGGCACATGTATACATATGTAATAAACCTGTACATTGTGCACATGTACCCTAAAACTTAAAGTATAATAATAACAATAAAATAGATAAAAATAAAAAATCCTAATAGTTTATTTGCTTAGTTAGCTAAAATATGGATTAAAATATGTCCCACATTGAGTGAGCTGAAAATGCCTGATCTCCCTTGGTTTAATGTAGAGGAGGAGATCCCAAGACTTAGGGAGATTGGGATGATGAAGCGGGTTAGTCACTTTTGACCTACTCATCCCAGCTGGGAGTGTCTAGAAGACATATCCTCAACCAATGCCTTGTGAAATAAGTTTATGAGAGCAGCATCTGCATCTATAAAAAGCCCTGTAATTGCTCTTCTCTGTACGTCAGATCTAACGGTGAGAACCACAGTCACTCAACTACAAAATTTAAATACAATGGGAATAATTGGATCCCAGGCAGCAGAAGCCAAGTGGTGGCACTCAACCATCAAAATCAAGGTGAGCATAGCTACTGTAATAAACAGCAGAGGCAAAGCAGCAATTAAAAATACTCTAACTTGTGTAGAGTTTGGGCATTGGCTAATTAATCACAGTGTTCCTAGAAGTAAAATTAATAGCCTATTGCATTCCTACTTAATTTACATAAGCAGAAAACTTCTAGGTCAAATGGACAAAAGACCAATTTGAACTATAAAAACAGAGAATCATGGCCCCTCAATCAATTTCCAGACTTGATCCAGTTTACAGACCCAGAACCCCTTGAATGAAGCGGAGTCCGGGTCCCCTTGAGGAAGGACCCCACTACACTACTGACAATGTATGCTGTTAATATTTCTCCCATCCTTCCCCAAGGAGACCTCTGGTGAAAGAGAAATGATCAGGCATTTCAGGGACTACTGGACACTGGTTCTGAGCTGACATTGATTCCAGAGGACCCAAAACGTCATTGTGGGCCTCCATTTAAAATAGAAACTTGTGGAGATCAGGTAATTAATGGAGTTTTAGCTCAGATCTGACTTGTGTGGGTCCAGTGGGTCCCTGAATTCATCCTGTGGTCATTTCCCCAATGCTAGAATGCATAATTGGCATGGACATATTTAGCAGCTGGCAGAACCCCCACATTGGCCCCCTAACTGGTAGAGTGAGGGATATTATGGTAGGAAAGGCAAAATGGAAGCTATTAGAGCTGCCTCTACCTAGAAAAATGGTAAATAAAAAACAATATTGCATCTCTGGAGGGATGGCAGAGATTAGTGCCACTACCAAGGACTTAAAAGATGCAGGGGTGGTGATTCCCACCATATCCCTGTTCAACTCTCCTATTTGGCCTGTGCAGAAGACAGATGGCTCTTGGAGAATGACAGTGGATTATCATAAGCTAAGCCAAGTGGTGACTCCAATTGCAGCTGTTGTACCAGATGTGGTTTTATTGCTTGCGCAAATTAACACATCTCCTGGTACCTGGTAGCCATTGTACCAGGCAAATGCATTCTTCTCCATTCCTGTCCATAAGGCCCACCAGAAGCAATTGGCCTTCAGCTGGCAAGGCCAGCAATGTACCTTTACTGTCCTACCTGAGGGGTATATAAACTCTCTGGCTTTGTTTCATAATCTTATTCAGAGAGACCATGATCACTTCACTTCTGCAAGATATCACAGTTGTCCATTACGTTGATGACATTATGCTGATTGGATCCAGTGAGCAAGAAGTAGCAAATACACTAGACTTATTGGTGAGACAATTGAGTGCCAGACGATGGGAAATAAATCCAACTGAATTTCAGGGACCTTCTACCTCAGTAATTTCTAGGGGTCCAGTGGTGTGGGGCCTGTTGAGATATTCCTCTTAAGGTGAAAGATAAGTTGCTGCATTTGGCCCCTCCTACAAGCAAGAAAAAGGCACAACGCCCAGTGGGTCTATTTGTATTTTGGAGGCAACACATTCGTCATTTGGCTTTGTTACTCTGGGCCATTTAACAAGTGACCCAAAAGGCTGCCAGTTTAGAGTGGAATCCAGGCAGGAGAGGGCTCTGCAACAGATCCAGGCTGCTGTGCAAGCTGCTCTGCCACTTGGGCCATATCATCCAGCAGATCCCATGGTGCTTGAGGTGTCAGTGGCAGATAGGGATGCTTACTGGAGCCTTTGGCAGGCCCCCATAGGTGGATCAGAGGAGAGTCCTCTAGGATTTTAGAGCAAGGCCATGCCATCTTCTGCAGATAACTATTCTCCTTTTGAGAGACAGCTCTAGGCCTGTTACTGGGCTTTGGTGGAAACTGAATGTTTGCCTATGGGTCATCAAGGCATCATGCCACCTGAACCGCCTATCATGAACTGGGTGCTTTCTGACCCATCTAGCCATAAAGTGGGTCGTGTGCAGCTGCATTCCATCATTAAATAGAAGTGGTATATATGTGATCAGGCTTGAACAGGTCCTGAAGGCACAAGGAAGTTACTTGAGGAAGTGGCTCAAATGCCCATGGTCTGTACTCTGGCCACCCTGCCTTCTCTCCCCAAGCCTGCACCAGTGGCCTTATGGGAAGTTCCCTATGATCAGTTGACAGAGGAAGAGAAAACTAGGACCTGCTTCACAGATGGTTCTCCAAGATGTGCAGGCACCACCTGAAAGTGGACAGCTGCAACACTACAGCCTCTTTCTAGGACATTCCTGAAGGACAGTGGTGAAGGGAAATCTCCCCAGTAGGCAAAACTTCAAGCAGTGCACCTGATTATATACTTAGCATGGAAAGAGAAATGGCCAGATGTACAATTATATACTGATTCATGGGCTGTCATTAATGATTTGGCTGGATGGTCAAGGACATGGAAGAAGCATGATAGGAAAATTGGTGACAAAGAAATTTGGGGAAGAGGTATGTGGATGGACCTCTCCAACTGATCAAAAACTGATAAGATATTTGCATGCTATGTGAGTGCTCACCAATGGGTGACCTCAGGAGAGGAGGATTTTAATAATCAAGTCAATAGGATGACCCGTTCTGTGGACAGTACCCAGCCTCTTTCCCCAGCCACTCCTGTCATCGCCCAATGGGCCCATGAACAAAGTGGCCATGGTGGCAGGTACTGAGGTTATGCATGGGCTCAGCAGAGCAACATGGACTTCCACTTACCAAGGCTGACCTAGCTACAGTGACTGCTGAGTGCCTAATTTGCCAGCAGCAGAGACCGACACTGAGATTTCCATATGGCACCATTACTCGGAGTGATCAGCCAGCTACCTGGTGGTGGGTTGATTATATTGGACCTATTCCATCATGGAAAGGGCAGAGGTTTGTCCTCACTGGAATAGATGCTTACTCCAGATATGGGTTTGCCTATCCTGCATGCAATGCTTCTGCCAAGACTACCATCCCTGGACACATGGAATGCCTTATCCACCATCATGGTATTCCACACAGCAATCCCTCTGACCAAGGCACTCACTTTATGGCTAAAGAAGTGGGCTCATGCTCAAGGAATTCACTGGTCTTACCATGTTTCCCATCATCCTGAAGCACCTGGATTTGTAGAACAGTGGAACGGCCTTTTGAAGTCACAATTACAATGCCAACTAGGTGACAATACTTTGCAGGACTGGGGCAAAGTTCTCCAGAAGGCTGTGTATGCTGTAAATCAGCGTCCAATATATGGTGCTCTTTCTCCCAAAGCCAGGATTCACGGGTCCAGGAATCAAGGGGTGGAAGTGGAAGTGGGACCACCGACCATCACCTCTTGTGATCTACTAGCAAAATTTTTGCTTCCTGTTCCCATGACATTATGTTTTGCTGGCCTAGAGGTCTTAGTTCCAGAGGGAGGAATGCTGCCACCAGGAAACACAATGATTCCATTAAACTGGAAGTTAATATTGGCACCTGGACACTTTGGGCTCCTCCTACCTTTAGGTCAACAGGCCAAGAAGGGAGTTACAGTGTTGGCTGGGGTGATTGACTCGGACTATCAAGATGAAATCAGTTCACTACTCTACAGCAGAGGTAAGGAAGAATATGCACGGTATATAGGAGATCCATCAGGGTGTCTCTTAGTATTACCATGCCCTGTGATTAAGGTCAATGGGAAACTACAACAGCCCAATCCAGGCAGGACTATAAATGTCCCAGACCCTTCAAGAATGAAAGTTTGGGTCATTCCACCAGGAAAAAAACCATGACCTGCTGAGGTACTTGCTGAAGGCAAATAGAATACAGGATGGGTAGTAGGAGAAGATAATCATCAATACCAACTACGAACACATGACCAGCTGAAGAAACAAGGACTGGAATTGTCATGAGTATTTCCTCCTTCTTTTGTTAAAAACATGTTTGTGTATACTTGTACTAGGAAAATATCTTCATTTTATTTTCTTTCTCCTTTATCATGTGACATAAGATTTATTGACTTCATATCAGTATTTAAGTATTGCTAACTTTATGTAATAGTATTTGGGTTCAGGACTGATGCATTTCTGGATGTACAAGGTATTATGTTAGAAGTAATTATGACCTTACTATTGTCTTTATTGGAAGATTATGTATAACCTCAGGAGATGTGTATGAGTTCACGTTGACAAGGCATGGACTTGTGATGGTTAATACTGAATGTCTACTTGATTGGATTGAAGGATGCAAAGTATTGATCCTGGGTGTGTCTGTGAGGGTGTTGCCAAAGGAGATTAACATTTGAGTCAGTGGGCTGGAGAAGGCAGACCCACCCTTAATCAGGGTGGGCACCATTGTATCAGCTGCCAGCTAGAATATAAAATCAGCAGAAAAATGTCAAAAGACTAGACTGGCTTAGCCTCCCAGCCTACATCCTTCTCCTGTGCTGGATGCTTTCTGCCCTCAAACATCGGACTCCTAGTTTTTCAATTTTGAGACTTAGACTGGCTTTCCTTCTTCCTCAGCTTGCAGACAGCCTATTGTGGGACCTTGTGACCATGTGAGTTAATACTTAAGAAACTCCTCTCTCTCTCTCTCTCTGTCTCTCTGTCTCTGTCTCTCTCTCTCTCTCTCTCTATAGATAGATAGATGGATATATGGATATATCCTATTAGTTCTGTCCCTCTAGAGAACGCTTACTAATCCACGCCTGCTCCCCCAAACCTTTGGAAACAAAAACTAAAACAACAACAACAACAAAAAGACAAAATCATGAAGACATACAAAATGCAAACATATCAGTAACAAATGAGATTGAATCAGTTCATCCATCAAAGAAAACCTGATGATGCCTTCACTGCTGAATTCTACCAAACATTTAAAGAAGAAACAATATCAATCTTTCTCAAACTCTTCCAAAAAAATTGAAAAGAAATGAATACATCCAAACTCTTTTTAAGAGGCAAGAATTGTCTGCTACCAAAGCCAGAACAAGGACAAAACAGACACACATGTGCACAAATTAGAGGCTAATACACTTGAAGAATATAGATGCAAAAATAATCATCAAAATAAATGTAAACCAAATCAACAACTTACTAAAAGGATCATCCACCAAGATTATGTGAGATTTATCCATGGGATGCAAAGATGGTTCAGCTCACACAAATCAATAAATATGTTAACAGAATAAAGAACAAAAACCATATGATTATTTCATTAAATGTAGAAAAAGCATTTGACAAAATTCAATAAACTTTCATCACCAAAACCTCACTAAATTAGGTATAGAAGAAATGCATTTCAACACAACAATGAAGCCCATATATAAGAAGCTGACAGCTAACATTTATATTCAATTTGAAATCCTTCCTCTAAGATCTGGAACAAGACAATAATACTCACTCTTACCACATCTATTAAACAAAGCACTCTAAACCCTTGCCAGAGCAATAAGATAGGAGAAAAAAAAATAAAAGTCATCTGAATAGAAAAGGAAGAAGTAAAATTGTTGATGTTTGCTGATGACATGATCTTATGTATAGGAAATGACCACCAAAAACATTGTTAGAAATAATATGTAAATACTGTAAAGCTACAGGATACAAATTCAACAGGCAAAAATCAGTAGCATTTCTAGACACTGAGAACAAACTATCTAAAAAAGAAATCAAGAAAAAATTAAGGAGACGAAAAATCAGTATACTGAAACAAAATACTTTGATGAAAGACATTGATGACACAAATATATGAAAACATATTCTGTGTTCATGAATTGGAAGAGTTAATATTATTAAAATGCACATACTACCCAAAGTGATCTAAACACTTAATGCAATCTCTTTCAAAATTCTAATATAATATTTCATATAAATACAATTAAGCCTAAATTACATAGGAAACCAATAAAACCCTCAAATAACCAAGGTAATCATGAATTAAAAGAAGAAAGCTGAAGTTATTGCACTACATAATTACAAACTTCTGTATACCACAGAGCTATGATAATTAAAACACCAGAAATGAACCCACACATGTGTGATATATTGCCTTTCAACAAACATGCCAAGAATACTCAATGGAAAGAAACTGTTTCTTCAATAAATAGTGTTGGAAAAGCTGAATATCCAAATGCAGACAAATGAAATTGGATCCTTACCTAATACTGTATACAAAACTCAACAAAACTCATGCCCTAAAATGGATAGAAGATTTAAATGTAAGACCAGAAATTGTTCAACTACAAGAAGAAAAAAAAAACATGAGGGAAAAACTACATAAGAAAGAGCTGGCCAATTATTTTTCTTGGATTTGACCCCAAAAGCACAGGCAACCAAATAAAAATAGACAAATAGGATTACATCACATTTAAAAGCTACTGAACAGCAGAGAAAACAATTAACAGTGTGAAAATAACACTGTTAATTTGTGCAAGGCACACATCTGAGAAGGATTTAATATCTAAAATATGTAATAAATTGAAAGAACTCAATAGCACAAAAACAAAAATAATAAAAATGGGCACGAAAGTTGAATTGACATCTCACAAAAAAGAAAAATAGCAAACAGAAATATAAAAATTGCTCAATATCCTTAATCATGAAAAATGCAAATTAAAACCACAATAAGATATTATCTCGTACCTTTCAGAATTGGCAACTACCAAAAAGTTAAAAGATAACAAGTGTTGCAGGGATGTGGAGAAAAGGTAACCCTTGTATGCTCTTGGTGGGAATGTAAATTATTACAGCTATTATGGAAAACTTTACAGAGATTCCTCAAAAAAAAAAAAATAGAATTACAAGTGATCAAGCAATCCCACTTCTGAGTATTTATCCAAAAGATCTGAATTTGTTAAAGGAATGTCGGCACCCCATGTATGTTGCAGCACTATTAACAATAGTCAAGTCATGGAATCAACCCAAGTGTACATCAACACACAAATGAATAAAGAAATGTGGTATATATACCCAATGACAAAATATTCATGCTTAAAAGGAAATAAATTTTGTCATTTTTGACTACATGAAATTGGAGAACATTATGCTAAGTAAAATCAGCCAGGCATAGATATACAATTACTACATGTTCTCTCTAACATATGGAATCTATAGAAATAAAACTCATAGAGGCAGAGAACAGAATGCTTTTATGGAAAAAAAAAATTGGAGTGTGGAGGGAATTGGAGTTTATGGTCAAAGGGTAGAAAATCTCAGATGAACAGAAGAAATATGTGGGTTTTTAAAAAATATCTACTGCACCTCATGATACATATGGTTAATTATAGAGTATTACATATTTGGAAATTCATAAGAGAGTATATTTCTTTTTTTTTTTTTTTTTTGAGATGTAGTCTCACTTTGTTGCCAAGCTTGAGTGCAGTTGCATGATCTTGGCTCACTGCAACCTCCACCTCCTGGGTTAAAGCGATTCTCCTGCCTCAGCCTCCCAAGTAGCTGGGACTACACGCGCGCGCCACTACGCCCAGCTAATTTTTGTATTTTTAATAGAGACGAGGTTTCACCATGTTGGCCAGGATGGTCTCAATCTCCTGACCTCGTGATCTGCCCGCCTCAGCCTCCCAAAGTGCTGGGATCACAGGCGTGAGCCACTGTGCCCAGCTATTTCAATTTTTTAACACAACAAATGTATTTCAGTTAACAGATATTTGTCTTAATCTATTTTATGTTGTTATGGAGAAATACCTAAAGATGAATAATTTATAAAGAAAAGAGGTTTATTAGGTTCATGATTCTGTAGGCTGCACAAGATACATGGTGTTAGCATCTGCTCAGCTTATGGTGATGCCTTAGGCTGCTTCCACTCAAAGTTGAAGGCAAAGGGGAGTAGACATGTGCAAAGGTCACATGGTAAGAGAAGAATCAAGAGATGGAAAAGTGCCAGGTTTTTTTTTAACAATAAGCTGTCCTGGGAACTAATAGAGTGAGAACTCACTAACTCTCTAAGGGAAGACATTAATCTATTCATGAGGGATCTGCATCCTTGACCAAAACACCTTCCATTAGTCTTCGCCTAAAACATTGGAGATCAAATTTCAACATGAGGTTTGAAAGAGATATCCAAACCAGAGTAACATGTTAACTAGCTTGACTTATGTATCCCATTGAACTTATGAAACATAACATCACATTGTACCCCATAAATATATATAATTATAAATTGTCAATTTACAGTAAAACATCTGGAAATTTAAAAATGATTACATGGAAAGGCCCACAAAAAGGAGCACAATATTAAAGAAAAAAATGTAAGACTCACACTACCTGACTTCAAGAGCGACTACAAATCTATAATAATCAACACACTGTGGTATTAGGCAGAAGAGACACATAGGTTAAAGAAAGAAATATAGAACCCCAAATATACTCATGTAAATATATTCAACAGATTTTTTACAAAGAAGTAATATGAATTCAATGGAAAAAAGATAGTCATTTCACAAATGGTGCTAGAGAACTTGGACATACATATGCAAAAGAAAATAAACCTAGATAAAGCTCTGACATGTTTTACCAAATGAATTCAAAATGCATCATAAACTTAAATATAAAACTGCAAAACTAAAAATCTTCTCAAAAAATAAGGTAAAATCATCATGATTTTTGGTTTGATTATGAGTTTGTAAATATACCAACAAAAGTATGATCCATGAAATAAGAAATAAGTTGCACTTTATCACAATTAAAAACTTCTGCGCTACAAAAATACCATGCTAAAAGAATAAAAAGACAAGCCACTGACAGTGAGGACATAACTGCAAAACCTATATCTGACAAAGGACATCTACCCAAAATATACAATGAATGATCAAAATAGCACTGAAAGGGGAGAATGAGAGCTGAGTGAGCGACAGAGACTAAAATAAGTCTCTTTAGTTTCTCTTAGTTTGTCATTTTTTTGCTTCCTTGACTTACTGATTATATGAGTGCCACAGCTAATTTTCAGAAATACACTATCCAGTTGTTGTCTGCTATGGTAGGTACTAGTCAGAGATAACTATTTTAATTTAAATTAATTGAAATAAAATAAAAATTTAGTCCCTTCACTGCACATTTCAAGTACTCAATATTCACATGGGGCTAGTGGCTACTGCATTGGACAATACAAGTCTTAGAACATTTCCATCACCGCAAAATATTCTAAGGGATAGCACTGTCTTGATTCTCTAATGTGGTCCAAACAAACTTCTGATTTCCTGTCAAAGTTTATTCTAAGTACAGTCATGCATCACTTAACAATGAGTATGCATTCTGAGAAATGTGTCATTAGGCAATTTTATCATTCTAGGAACATCATAGAGTGTACTTACATAAATCTAGATGGGATAGACTACTACACCTCATGGCTATATGGTATAACCTGTCGCAACTAGACTACCAGCCTGTACTTTACTACAAGCATGTTACTTTACTGAATACTGTAGCATATTGTAAGAAATGGTATTTATGTATATAAACATATCTAATCATAATAAAAGTTTCAGAAAAACTATGGTATTATAATCTAATGGGACCAGTGTCATATAATCAGACCATTCTTGACTGAAATGTCCTTATGTGGTACATGACTATTTTCAAAAATAAAGTTGTTTTTATTCAAAATCGCTAGCTACAGACATCAGATACAAGTTCTCCTCAGAAAAACACCAAGATCATACATAGGTGAACAATCATGGCCCTAGTGGAAAGCTGAGGGCAGAGTGCCAAAACCAGTTGGAAAACCCACAAGAAGCATCTGTGGTGCAGAAAAGGAGGGTAGCAAGAATATGACAGAGATGGATCCCCAGGGAAGCTGGAGTCCCTCAAAAAGGGTAGGTGGAAGTAATTCTTTGGCCCCTTCACCCTGCAACAGCCTGCTGAGTACCAAATTGTCAGAGAGCCCCTCTGCCCTCGCAAGTCTGGGCAACACTATGGCAGTTTGAGAACTTGGGTGCAGAGCACCAGATGGCCTACTTGCACACGTGTGGTTATACTCTATACAAGCCTGAACTGAGGCAATGTGTGCCATACTGGTTGTGCACCCATTCTGGGCCACTGCTTTGACCAGGGAATCTCAGCCTTTGTGTTACTGCATCACTAAATCTCCCACAAACACACCCTAGAACACACTCTGACTTTGGCAAACACAGGGACCAGTTGGTCCTGCAGAGCTGTGGGATACCTGGAGCTCTAGTGCATGGCATGTGCCATTCCTATGGAAAATGAGAGGGCAAGATGCCAAAGCACCTCCTGAGACAAAGGAAACACAGATGCAGTCCAGGTCTTCCAAAGAGGGGAGCATTGTTTTGTCCCAGAGGATAGGCAGCACTGACTGCCTGGAAAAGGAGGTGAAGGAGGGTCACCCCCTCTTCCCCTGTCCATGCTATGGATGTAGCCAAGGTTTTTCCCTCTGGAGGCGGGCATGACTGCACTTGAAAACAACCTTCCCAGTGCTATTCACAATAGCTGCACATTCACTAAAAGTGTGTCCGCTGCCTGTGCTCACACAGAGGGCAAGGCTCACCTCTCCCTCTTTACACAGAGCAGAAGTGTCCTTCCATCAGAGGGCAGACCAGCTGCAAATCTATCTGTTTTGGACTGACTGAAGAGGTTCTTCCCCTGGCCATTTTACTGCCCCCAGATGGGTTCCCCACCACACCCCTCCCCACCAACCCCCCACTCCCATGGAACTCAGTTGCATCGTGTCCTGAAGATAAAGGACACTGTCTCCGTGAATGGAAGATGGCAAGCCCTTATACAGGAGCATGATAGAGAAGTGGATCATGTGTCGGTCTGCACCCAAGCTGGTGCAGTCTCCTTCCCCACCCGGACCTTCCCACACTACTCCCATCAGGGATCAGGGAGGGTGCTTTCACTCATCATTGGGTTACCCAATCTTTAGTGCCAACAACTGAACTGGAGACCAAATGGGAACACAAAATGAAAAATCTGATGACAAAAGGGAATAATGCTAGAGTATGAAAGAAGCTTTGTGAGACATCCACACTCTCATTCCCACAGCAGGTGAGTGGGTTCATACACCAAATACATTGCCACAACAACCAGAATTTGAGAAAGCCACCGCAAAAGATAATAACCAAGGAACTCAAACAGAACACTGGCTCTCTGAAAGCTCCTAGAAACAATGCCAAACTCTCATATATAACATACCCTACAGTGATATCCACAGGGGAGAAAAGAATAATAAATTTAAAAGTCCTATCAAATCAACACCAATTTCAAAGATAGGTAACTGCTTCTTCAGATGAAATAGAGTCAGCCCAAGAACTCCAGCAGTACCAACAGACAGAGTGTTTCAATATCTTCAAGGATGATGCAAGCTGTATAGCAATGGATCCCAACGAAAATACAAATTCTGAAATGATAGATAAAGAATTGACAACATGGACTATAAGAAAGCACAAGACATCCAAGAGAAAGTTGAAAACCAACACAAAATAATCAATAAATCAATTCATAATATAAAAGATGAGACGGATATATTTTTTAAAAAACAGAATTTCTATAAATGGAAAATTCACTATGGGAATTTCAAAATACAGTTCAAAGCTTTCACAATAGATTAGAAAAAGCAGAAGAAATAATTTAAGAACTTGAAGACCAGTCTTTTGAAATGACCCAGTCATACAAAAGTCGAGAAAAAATATTTTTAATAAACAAAGCCTTGGAGGATTATGTAGTGTGATCAAACCTATGACTTATAGGCATTCCTGAGGGATAATAAGAAAAAGAAATTTGAAAAATATATTTGAAGGAATAATGAAAAAAAAACTTGATCTTGCTAGAGATATAGACATCACATACAAGAAAGACAGAGAACACCTGGAAAATACTGTACAAAAGAAACATCAACAAGGCAATAATCGAAATGGAAAACCAAAGCAAACAGCAGTACCTATTATTATATTAGATAAAACAGACTTTAAGCCAACAACAGTACAAAAATACTAAACTGGCATTATAAAATAAGAAAGCATTCAATGCAACAAGCTTTAACTATCCTAGATACATATGCACTCTACATCCAAGCACTCAGATTCATAAAACAAATATTACTAAACTTAAGAAAAGAGACAGCAAGACAATATTAGGGGGAGATTTCAACACTTCACTAATCTCACTGGATTTTTTTTGTTAAATCAATATTTAATCTTTTTAAATTTTTAATAGTTTTTTGGGGAACACGTCATGTTTGGTTACGATGTTTGGATAAGTTCTTTAATGGTGACTTCTGAGATTTTGGTGCACCCATCACCAGACAGTGTACACTGCACCCAATGTGTAGTATTTTATCCCTCACCCCACTCCCACCATTTTACCCAAGTCTCCAGAGTCCACTATATTATTCTTATGCCTTTGTGTCCTCATGTTTAGTGCACTTGTTTTCTTGAATGCTAATTATGCTAGCAGTGAAGTTGTCATGTAGACAGACTCAGGACCTCTGGTTAGCCAGGGTGTTACAGGCAGTGGAATTAGCTATCGTTTTCTCCTTCTTTGGAGGAGGGTTGTTCCCTTCTGAGTTGCTGTTGACCTCCAGCCAGACGGTGGTGCTTTCAAGAGAGCACTAGCTGTGGTTGTAGAAGGGGGATATCCAGACAGATTATCATAGAGAGATAGAAAATCAACAAAGAAATTCTGGATTTAAACTGCACTTTAGACCAAATGGAACTAATTAATGGACATTTATAAAGCATTCTATCCCAAAACTGCAGAATAAACATTTTTGTCATCTGTGTAACAATTTCAAAATTGACCATATACCTGGCAATAAAGCAAGTCTCGGTAAATTTTTAAAAATCACAATCATATCAAGTACCTTATTGAAGCAGGGTGAACTAAAATGAGAAATCAACACCAAGAGGAACTCTTAAAATTCAAAAAAGTACACAGAACCTAAACAACTTCCTCCTGAATTACTTTTGGATGAACAAGGAAATTAAGGTGGATATCAAAACATCTTTTGAAATGAGTAAAAATAGAGAAACAACATATAAAAACCTCTGGGATACAGCAAAAGCAATACTAAGAATTTACAGCATTAAATGTCTACATCAAAAAGAAAGATATCAAATTAATAATTTAATGTCACACCTCAAGAAAATAGAAAACAAGAACAAACCAAAACCAAGCTAAGAAAAGACAAGGAGTAACAAAGATCAGATCAAAACTAAATAAGATTGAGAATAAAGAAATGATACTAAGATTAATTAAATTGAAAGTTACTTTTTGAAAGGATGAGCAAAATCAATAGACTACAAGCTAGATTAACTAAAGATAAAAGAGACAAAATTCACATAAGCGCAATCAAAAATGACAATAACAGTACAGTTGATACCACGGAAATACAAAACATCATGAAAGACTACTATGAACATTTCCATGTGCACAAACTAGAAAACTTAAAGAAATGGATACATTCTTATAAACATACAACCTTCCTAAATAGAATAAGGAATAGAAACCTTGAAAAGAGCAATAATAAGCATTAAAATTGAACTTGTAATAAAATTTTTACAACCAAAAAGAACTGGTACCAATTTTACTGAAACTATTCCAAAAAAATTGAGGAGGAAACATTCCTTCCAAACTCAGTCTGTAAATCCAGTATCACCATGATGCCAAAATCAGGGAAAGATACAACAACAACAACAAAAATATCCCTGATAAACACAGATGCAAAAATCCTCACCATAATACTAGCAAACAGAATCTAACAGCACGTGGAAAAGATAATTCATCCTGATCAATTTGCTTCTACTGCACGATGCAAGGGTGGTTCAGCATACACAAATCAATGAATGTGATTCACCACATAAATAAGATTAAAAACAAAAACCATAGGAACACCTCAATAGATACAAAAAAAATCACTCGATAAACTCCAACATCGTTTCATAAATAAAAACCCTCAACAAACTAGGCATGGAAAGAAAATACCTCAAAATATTAGCAGCCATGTATCACAGACCCACAGCCAATATCAGACTGAATGGGGAAAGGTTGAAAACTTTCCCCCTAAGAACTGGAAAGAGACAAAGTGGCCCACTTTCACCTCTCCTATTCAACACCGTACTGGAATTCCTAACCAGAGCAATCAGGTAAGAGAAAGAAATAAAAGGCATTCATATTGGAAAACGGCAAGTGAAATTATCTCTCTTCACTTAGGACATGAACTTATACCTAGAAACCCAAAAGACTCCTCCAAAAGACTCCTGACTAGATAAACGACTACAGTAAAGTTTCGGGGTACAAAATCAACATACAAAAATCAGCAGCATTTCTGTACACCAATAACATTCAAGCTACCAACCAAATTCAAAACTCAATCTCATTTACAATAGCTGACAATAAAATAAAATAAAATACCTAGGAATATATTTAACCAAGGAAGTGAATAATCTCTACAAGGAGAACTACAAAGTACTGCTGAAAGAAATCATAGATGATATAAACAAATGGATAAACATCACATCCTCAAAGATTTCAAGAATCAATATTAAAATGACCACACTGCCCAAAGAAATCTACAGATTCAATTAAATTCATATCCAATTACCAATGTCATTTTTCACAGAAGTTGGGAAAACAATCCTAAAGTTCATATGGAACCAAAAAAGTGCCCAAATAGCCAAAGAAATTTTAAGAAAAAAGAAAAAAGCTAGAGGCATATAATTCCTTGAGTTAAAATTATATTTCAAGGCTACAGTTACCAAAACCACATGGTATTGGTACAAAAAGAGACAGAGACCAATGAAATGGAATAAAGAACCCAGAAATAAAGCCACGTAACTATAGCCAACTGCCCTTCAACAAATTCAACAAAAATGAACAATGGGGCAAAAACTCCCTTCTCAATTAATGGTGATGGAATTTTTTTTGAAGGTCTCACTCTGTTGTCCAGGCTGGAGTGCAGTGGAAAACACAGCTCACTGCAGCCTCAACCTACCAGGCTCAAGTGATTCTACAGCCTCAGCTCCCCTTGTAGCTGGGACCACAGGCATGAACCATCATGCTTGGCTAACTTCTTAAAATTTTTTGTACAGAGAGGGTTTCACTGTGTTTCCTAAGCTGGTCTTGAACTTTTGGGCTCAAGCAATCCTCTCGCTTTGGCTTCCCAAAGTGCTGGTATTACAGGTATGAGCCTCCGTGCCTGACTGGTGCTGGGAAAATTGGCTAGCCATATGCAGAAGAATAAATGTTGACCCCTGTTTCTCACCATATACAAAAATTAACCAAGATGGATTAAGGGCTTAATGGTAAGACCTGAAACTAAAAATATTAGAAGAAAGCCTAGGAAAAACTCTTCTGGGTGTTGGACTAGTTAAATAATTTACGATGAAGACCTTGATAGCACAAGCAACAAAAGCAGAAATAGACAGATGGGACTTAAGTAAACTAAAATGCTTCTGCACAGCAAAAGAAATAATCAACAGAGTAAACTGACAATCTACAGAATAGGAGAAAATATTTGCAAATTATGCCTCTGACTAAAGAGTAGCATCCAGAATTTACAAGGACCTAAAACAACTCACCAAGAAAAAACAAATAATCCTGTTAACAAGTAGGCAAGGAACATAAACCAACATTTCTCAAAGTAAGACATGCAAGCAGCCAATAAACATGAGAAAATGCTCACCATCACTAATTGTTAGACAAATGCAAATTAAAACCACAATGGAATACATATTACACCAGTAAGAACAGCTATTATTAAAAAGTCAAAAAACAACAGATGTTGGTATGAATATAGAGAAAATGGGGCACTTTTCATTGTAGCTGGGAATGTAAATTAGCATAACCTCTATGGGAAACAGCATGGAGATTTCTCAAAGAACTAGAGAACTTCCATTTGACTCAGCAGCTCCACTACTGTGTATCTACCCAAAGGAAAAAAAAATCATTATATACATAAAGACACCTGCACTAATTTGTTTATTACAGCGCTACTTACAACACCAAAGTCATGGAATCAACCTGTCCTTCAAGGGATTACTGGATGAAGAAAATATGGTATATATACCCCATGGAACACTACACAGAAATAAAAAAGAAAATCATGTCCTTTGCAGCAACATGGATGGAAATGAAAGTCATTATCTTAAGTGGAATATCTCAAACGCAAAATGAAATACCACATGATCTCACTTATAAGTGAAGCTAAACAATGGATACACATAAACATAAAGACAGAAATAATAGGTACAGAAAACTACCTACAAGGGTTGGAAAATTACCTATTGGGTACAATGCTCACTATTGTAGATGGGTACACTAGAAGCTCAAATCTCAGCATTACATAATATATCCATGTAATGAACATGCACATGTATCCCCGAATATAAAATAATACTAAAAATAAGTAAACAAAACCATTTTCATTGAAAAATAAGAGGGCTTAAACAAGTTCTAGAAGTTGAATAAAGTCAACTTTATTAAAAGGTGAGAAAAGAGTAGGAAGAAAAAAAAATAATCCATTCAAAAAGTTTTATAATAGAAGGAGGAGAGAGATAATCAGGGGATAAAACACACCTTAGTTTACATGTCATATCTTGAAGAGATGTTAACCTCATAATCACGTGCCAAATCTGAATCCTCACTCAGCTGGTAACACTATCATATGGCAATGGCATGTCAGTGCAGTTCAAAATATTTAATAATGTTTGACCACATTCCAGATACATTAAGGTCCAAATTTAAAACTGCTGACAAAAAAAAAAAAAGATAAGCAGAGAAACACACTGAGCC
This sequence comes from Hylobates moloch, assembly GCF_009828535.3. Lineage (NCBI taxonomy): Eukaryota > Metazoa > Chordata > Mammalia > Primates > Hylobatidae > Hylobates > Hylobates moloch. The sequence continues at coordinate 88,612,508 of NW_026652276.1, forward strand.
CTAGAGCACCACTGCCTCCTACTAAGGGTACTCAAGGGAGACTCCAGAGTTTGGTCACCTCTCCACTCTGCCACTGACTAGCTGCGACTCCCTCTGAGCACCAGATTTCTCAGCTTTAAAAATGCAGGATTAAATTAGTTGTTTTCCTTAGGTTACCTTCCTATTTTTAAATTACACATGGTAAAGAAACTGCTAATGAAGAAACTGAGGGAAATGAAAAAATTTACTGGAGTTATTGCTCTTTCTTATGCTGTAAAATGAAAATATTTGTTTTGTCTTTCACATTCTAGTAATGGACTTTTCTTAAGGAGAAGCGAAAAGTTATTTTTCAGAAAACATTTCGTTAAACTCCATATATATATATATTTTTTTTTTCTGAGCCAAGGTCTAGTTTCAAAGGAGCTTTCAGAGTCTAATGGTTATTGGATCATGTATACTTAATAAAAATTATAAGTACTGCATTATCAGATGAAGTGTCATAATTAAATCATTACTCAAGTTTTAAGTTGCAAAATATTTCTGGAGAGATGTTTTAATAATTTTGTTTGTTTTAATAAATAGTGTATATTATCTTTATGTTAGGTTTATCAAGATAAGTATAGAAACAGGCCTCATCTTAATTATAATTTATTTTAACATATTTCTTTTAAGCAGGATCTGTTGCTGAACAGAAAATTAACTTTTCTTCCCACCTATTGGTGTAGCACATCATTAACCTGTAACAGCATTTCTGATATTTAGCATAATTCAAGAGGTTTTGGGTTATTGTGGGTTTTATTTATGTGTTCATCTTACCCACTAGATTATGAATTAAGTCGGGGCAGAGACGTTCCTGGTCTTTGTTTCTCCATTAAAACCTAGGCTAATGCTTTGAACATAGTAAGCACTCAATAACACTTCATTGAAACAATAGTCTAGCATTAATTTGAAGGAAAAATTGTATACATTTATGGCAAATCCTCTATAAAAATAAAGACTTCTTAAAATTAGCAATAAATTCAGAATGTGATGTTATGTCTTGTAAGGCTTTAAAATATTTACTTACTTATTTTCTTATTCACTTACCAGTTTATTTTGATGATACGGAATTTTTTTTCTCCCAAAGGACAAAAATACCCTGTGTCATATCAGCTAAATCTGCCTGATTCTCTGATTCAATTAACAGAGCAATTTTTCCCTCTTAATAAGCTATATCTTCCAACTTAATCTTTATCATTAATAAAAGTCACATTTTATTAAGACATTTTCAGATATTTTAATTTTTTAGAACCTGTACAGGGAAGAAGGGTGCTATTTATTGGTGCTCTTCATAGTAATTACTACCAAGGATTTGATAACTATGCTACTAATTTTGAATTCCTCCTGAAGCCAACAAGAAGTTATTAATAGTATCTGAACTACATGGTGAAAGGATGGCATTTTATAACTAATCAGTAATAGCAAGGGAAATGGTTGTTTATGATAGAAATCAAAAAGCAAGAATATCAGTTGAGAAGATTCTGTAAGAGATGATAAATTTATCTGTGTATGCAAGTCTCTGAGTCTTTGTGTATACAAGAAATGAGAAGGCTTTGAGAATCACTTCAGTGTTGAGAAATATTTTTGTCATTTTTAACTGAGCATGAGATTACTGTAAGCCATCTCAATGTCACGGTGGTTGGAAAGGTGGAGTGCCTCTTATGAACCTCTTCTGGTTTGTAGGAAGACTATTTGTCTCTTTTCTCCACACTACCAATTATGCCAGCTGGGTATATCCCAGAGCCAGAAGCCAGAAAAGGAGTGGATATGTACCTAATACCAAATACCAGTAACAGAGTTGGTGATGCGGATGAAGAAACACTTACCAGGACTTGAGATTTTACTTTATTTGAATATGTTAGGTACGTTCCACTGGAAGACTTCAAATTCAATTTCAATTTGTTTGTGTAAAAATACGTATCGTACTAAAAGTGATATATTAAGAATAAATATAAATATTCATCCTTATTATACATACATATACATTGGCATTATATAGAATATAATACCTGTCCTCAGAGTCGAAAGAAACTTCAAGTCGCTATTTTGTCTAGCACTTTGCTAATAAGACCACAAGACCATGTTTTATAGATGTGGTATCCAGAGATTACTTTAATCTATGTATTTTGTGGTTTATAGGCGCTGATGAGCACACTTTGAAAATGACAATATTGAACTTTCAGGATTTCATTATCAATACTGAAATATTTAACACAGGACAAAATCAAAACCAGTGTATTCAAGATTTAAATATTAAAGCCAGTATATTTTAAAATATGTGAATTATTTAATGCCCTAAAATTCATTCAGATAAAACTATGCAATTCTCAGTTAACCTAGAAGTAATCCATGTTACTTATTAAGTTTAATAATTAGCATATTTGGAAGTAAAGACTGAATAAATATAGAAGTACATTCTATTCACATATTAAGAAAAAAAGTATTGTTTTCTTTTTCTCTTCTGTAGGGAAACCATAGGCATTAAGCATAATTAAAAAATAGTTAAGGATAAGAATGAATTGGGGGTGACGTGTGAACATTAGCTTGTTATTGGCAATTTTAAAATAGGGGTTCTTGACCTTTCTTTGTTCCATAGATCCCTTGGGCATTCCAGTGAAAATGTGTAGGATTGCAAAAAACACCCAATTACATTGAACGACAGTTATCAAAAACATTTTTAAAATACAAATTTGTGATACAGTAATATATATTATTCTATGTAAATATCTCCTATAGCATCATCTAGTAGCAGATCTAATAATTCCAGTTATTTTAAAGTAGGGATGAGACTGAGTGATACTCAAAGATATTAAATCATCTGGACAATGAACTAGCACCTGAAGGAATTACACAGAAGCTATGTGTCAGGACACCAATTAACCGACTGTATATGAACAATACATGCCAGATTTATTAGGCCATGCATATTTGCAGTAGGAATTCTTCCTTTGAAAACATTTATAACATTAGTCAATTATGTATCAAGCAGAGCTGATGAAGACATTCATCTTCCATATGTAAGTATTTTCTCTATTGAAAATAAAAGAGTTCAGTTTTTTAAACTGGACCTGGATTCAATACAAAAATATAGGTATTGGGAACTTAATCAATAGAAGGCATTATATGGTGACAAAAATAATAATATACATTATATTATTTATGTTCAAAAATTAATTTATTCATGTTTTCTCCTTAATCCAACACATGAATTACGACTTTATGAAGTAGGTTGCATAAGATTAAGAAATCTGAAAATGGAAATATTCAAGATGAAGGTAAGCAAGATAACTAACTGGAGATGAGTAGTTGACATTTAAACAATGAGAATGTGTTAAATGAATAATATTTGCCTTTAAAAATAAAGTTAGTCTGCCAATTAAATATTATGTATAACTACTCAGTGCTAACTTAAATATAAAAATTTGTTTGGAAGGAGACAAAAATAGAAAAAGAGAAGGATTGATTAATTAGAATATTGAATATACATTAATTAAATGGTAAATCTTAATTTTTTATTTGGACAAATACTTTTTTATCACCAAAATATGCATTTAGAATTCATCTGAATTGTCCAATTTAAGGCAAGGATTACTTCTGGCAAATAATTTTTATTTATTTTATATCCTATTGTGTTATAAAATGAGTGCCTTAGTAACCATAAGAGTTTGGAGTAATAAAGGATAGATGAGAATATATGTTGAATCTGTAGAGCATTGCACCAAAGCTTACAGCTGAGCAAGCAACCTGAGAGGTGAACAGGACATGGCCCAAATATTTCCTTTCATGATCTGCACCTATTGCTTTACTCATTGGAAAGGAACTACACTTTGCTATCCTGGAAACTGCCTAGTGGCCTAGTTTCACAGGACCTTGTCCAGCTGGCTTTAATGAGCTGTTCAACTACACTGAGTATTAAACATAAGAAATCGGCCTGGGAAAAACAGTGATAACAACTTATCTGCATAAACCATGTCTTAAAGGTACTTTATAAACTCTGAGATAACTATGCAATATCTTGTGAAAATTAAATGCCAAACTCTAAACAGTGACAGTCTCCACAGATAGTAAATAGGCACGAAAACCATCATACCAAAAGATCTTACCTGTATGACAAGTCAATAGGCAGCTGACTTACTGCCTATTACATGACAGCTTTTATCGAGTTTAACAAGCAGATTGATGGGGGATGGCAAGGAGGGAGAATATACTTAAAGCAAGATTATAACCTGGGTTTGAGTTATGCTCTTTAATACACTAGTTGTATACTGGATTATATGAACATTAGACAAGAGTATTCACTGCATTACTATCAATTTTCTCATTTGCAAAATGAGAAAAATATCCTGTGAAGCATCTGGAATTCCCATAAGAGTCCAGTGGAAAAAAAAAAGAAATAATGTGTGGTAAAATGCTTTAAACGTTTTAGGTCATTTAATTAATTGTTTAACATTTATTTTTTATTTATCTATTTTATCTTTAATGCGGCAACTGTTGCAGGAAGTTTCTCCTAAACTCTCAGTTTGAACTGTTTTCCTTCTTTGTGGTGCCACAGTATGCTGGACACTCACCAAACACACACCACAAGTATGCTCGATTCATTTTTGTGAAGGTAGAGTGTAGTGCAGGTACATTAGAGATGCTACATAAATATTGTTGAACTGTACTTAACTAAAATTTAAAATGAAAAAAATGCTTATGGACATTAATTACTCTTTACTCCAAACATTAATCATATGTTTGAATTTCTTTTAACACTCATTAATCATTGGCATTCTAGTTATAGATATTACAAAAAGTAATCACAGAAGAAGAAAGTAGAAGAGAATCCCCTATAATCAAATAATTTATAAAAAGATACAGCTTAAAATGAATATTCACCATTTACTACCTATTTCACATCTCATTTTCTTTACTCATATTATTTTATTTCTCCTACAATTGAGATTCTATTGAGACATAAGTAGGGCTACATTATTTTCATTTAATGGTACATGAAATCTTTTGAGTATTTCACTTTAAGTACTTAAATTTATATTTTAAATTTTTTCTACTTAGTGCTTTAAAAGTAGACGTGTTGTGCATTTTACATTTATTTTTTGAACAAGCACTGGGATGAAATCCAGCTTCTTCCTTGGGCATGGCACAGAATCTAGAGTCATTTTTCTCTGCATGAAATCCTTTAAAGCAAAGAATTACCCTCAGCTGCCTGCACCCCACAATAGTCCCTGTAGTCATACTTCATGCCTCTTACTTCACAATATATGTTTCCTATTGCAAATAACGTGCTCCTTCACCTGATCTGACATCAGTTACCACTGTTCGTGATGATGGTGGAGTAAATGATGTTTCTCTGCAAATGTAAATTTCTCTTAGGTTTGATACCGTTAACTAGCCCCTAAGTACATTCCTGGGTACCCTTAAAGCCCTTCTTATTCTAGCAAGAATAATTTCACATTTTTAAGTATTTGGCTATGCCAGTGCAGTGCCAACAGTGACAGTTTCCAGTTAATTAAGTTAATTGGGGAAGATATTTTCAGCATTAAAGGAGCTATAGCCTATATGGAGTACACATTTCAAATTGGGAAGCTGCTTTTAAATTCCAAAAGATCCATATTATAACAGGCATTTTGTATATCTCATTTAGTCTAGCAAAATACCTTCAAAAATGACACAGCCATTTAATGCATACAAAATGTCAAACATTTGCCTCAGATTTTCTTCTTAATGATTTTAAATAGTTCTTATTTTAAAACAACATTAGCTCTAAAGACAGCAATGTACAGCAATTCCTACCAATATACATGAGATCTATCAAACAACTGCAGTTGGCTGGGATTTCATAATTTTTCACAAGAGGACTCATAGGCCTGAGCAGCTGGAACTTGCACTATCAAAAGCACCAGCACGAAATCATCTGAACAAGCATACACAACTAAATTATAGCTTTTTTTTTTTTTTTTTTTTTTTTTTTTAGACATGAAGCATGAAATGCCTCTGCCGGCAGCAAGATTCTCTGTATTTAGCTTGTAGTAACAGGGTTGCCAGATGGGGCTTTTGCCTATCTAAATTTTTATAATAAACTCTCAGGGTACAATAAAATATCTGATTAGTTTAAAGCAGTTCTGTAATTTAAATGATCTATTTAGTTTTTGACTACAGAGCCTACCCTAACTAGTCATTTGGTTCATTTCACCAAAATCATTAGTTAATATCTCTTATCTCAATGAATAGTTAAAATTACCTCAGTATAGTTGAAAAAAATAAAAGGTCTTTCAGTTTAACCATTACATGTTATCTTCTAACAGAAAGGACTAATTCTGAATAAGCAGTTTACTAACATTTTTGTAAATGAATTAAATAAGTGATTTAATACAATAATCCCATATTACAGAAGACACTGAAAATGACAAACAGTTTAATAAATACCTTCATTTCTAGTATTTAGAACTATCAAAGGCATACATTTAAGAATGAAATATATTCAGAAAGTATGATGTATGCTATAAAAATAATAAAAGGTAATAATTCATCCTTTTAATTTAGTATATTTTGTAATGTTTAATACAAATTATTTATATTGGTAAGGTTATTTTCTTTAGCTTGTGAAAATTATTTTGAGTCTTGGGTTTTTAGCCATTATAATCAATATCCTTTCCTAATGGATCATGTTTTACACACATAATAAACATGCCCTTTGTCTTCATACAAGTCAGTAATAAGAACAGAACATTAAAAATTAAATATAAATCAAATTTCCTTATATGGCTATAAAAGTACATAAATTTATACACATTAAAAATAAAATTTTATAACATAACACCATCCAGCTTATACTGCATTGTCTGCACTCCCAAATGGAGATATTCTCAACAAGAATATTGTTAAGAGCCTTCATCAAATATCTGAGCACTAGACTTCAAATATAGCCCTAGTAGTAAAATACACAAAGAGTCAGTTACTGCATATTATCACAATATCATAACCTGTTTATGCAGTTTAAGAAAATTTAGGCCATTTTTATAGCTATCGCAAACAATTGGGTCTTGAGTTTTTTTTTTTCATCCTTGTAAATAATATTGATAATAATTTGTCTGGCTTGTCAAATTAAGAACCCTAAATCCTCATGCAAAAGAGTCCAATGTGAAAATTTTGTGATTGCTTTCTATATCCAAAAATGTTACCCAATACTGTAGATTCAGTTTTTTAAATGTTGTATTTTAGATTTTTAATATTTTAAATCACACAAATATATAAATACTTGTGACATACATGTTTGTGTGACATGGGAAAAACTTAGAGGCAGTGAGTAGGATAAATATAAAATATCCTAATAGAGGAAAGTTATTTTTATAATGGTAAAGGAAATTTGAGTTGAATATCTGAAGCGATTTCCTGACTCTGAACAATAAATGAATTATGGAACAGGTTCCTGAGACTGTGGTAGAAGCTCAATCACAGAGGTTATTTTAAAATAGACTGAGAAAAGTGCTGAAGGTACATTCTGTAGGATAGAAAATCTAGGTTTTCAAAAGAATGGAATGGGTAAATCAAGTTTGACGTTTCTTTGTGCTGATATTTTGGGCTTAAATTTATAAAATAAATTTTAAGTTGTTAAAAATAACAATCTCTATTAGAACAATGTTTAAAATCTATATATTTTCTTAATATTATAAAATAAAAGCTGATCAATTCATATCTGCATTTCATAAAATAGAAATTGAGCTGACATTACAGGTTAAAATAAGGGAACCATAGAATCATGTAGACTTTCACCTATTTCCAGAAAATAACATATTAGTAAAGTTATTTCACCTTCTTTCCAATAAACTTAAATATCCCCATATTTTGATTTCTTCAAAGGAGCATTCCACACTAAAGTTACCACCCAGTGTTTATCTTGTTATGCATAGACATCTTTCACAATGATATTATGTACTCACATCATTTTGTATTTTACACAAATGATAATATTGTTTACATTTTTCCAGTTTAAATTTGTGCTTCTCGCAAGGAACATTCACGACAAAGCCATCTTTCTCCTCTTAGTATCTGGCCCAGTTACTGACACGTAAATATATGTATTCATTTAAACAAGATACAATAAATGATGTTAATAATGTAGGCAGAAAAGAGATGATTTCTAGAATGATGGCAGAATCTAGAATCTGTGGACCTTCTCCACAGCAAAACAACCATAAGTGGTGAAGGTTATACCAAAAAAAAAAGTAATCTCTGGAAATTGTCCTAAGAGCAGACAGTAAAGGAAGAAACATTTATTTTAGAAATTCTGCTAAATCTTAGTAAGAGCAGCAAGAGCCTGTGGAATTTGAGCCACAAACACCCACAGCTCACCCACAGCTGAGCATGAGAGAAGCGCCACTCCAGATGGGTGCAGCCAAGAACATAGGGCTCCCTATCCATCCATTCCTAGTCAAGAGAGGCAGTATCTTCTCTTCAAGGGCAGAGCACCAGTACTTCTCAGCCCCCATTCCCAAATCTCTGTTTCAGAATCTCGTCCAGGCAACAATGGCTGAGAGGCTAGGCTTTATTCCTTTGTCTGACCCCCACTTCTGTGGTGAAAGCTCTACTCCAGGTATGGCAAGCCAAGAAAACGAACGGGCAGACCCTGATCACCCTTGCCTCTACTCACTCACAGGGCAAAAGCTTCATGCTATAAACGGAAAGTTTCAAGCTATAAGAGGAAGACCAGATGTTATCACTCCACCGAGTACCCTGCTCGTAAAGCCAGAGTATCACTCTGAGAGAAGTAGACCACTGTCCAGAAGCCAACTACAGAGCAGGGAGACAAAGGAATTTTGCCCATGGAGTAGGCAGTCCATAAGAACAGAGCTCCAAAGCTCTCCTCAAAGGAACTCACTTGTTTGGAACAAAGTGTGGGGAAGGTTAAACTTGAAGGCACTCTGAATAATAATAGAGATTTTGGAAGTGAGATTAAGAGAGGATAGTAGCTCCATGACAGTATCAAGCTAAACTGTAGGCCAGCTATTCATTCACCATAGAGAATCAGGTAAAGAGAAAATCAAGAAAAGCCCTCCTGTGTTCACAAAAAATCTCAGAGATGATTGGTCCCTAAAACTATCTGCAAAGGAGCCTAAAATTAATTAGATCAGACTCTGGATAAATTTATGCCCCAGGATAATTTTAAACACAATAATGCAATCAGCTGGCAATTAGTATCAAGAACAAAAACATAGCCCTGATAATTTATGCAAAAATGTTTTTCAAAATGATCCTGATGTTTCATTTTAACATAAGCACTGACCGGACATGGTGGCTTACACCTGTAATCCCAGCACTTTGGTAGGCCGAGGTGGGTGAATCACCTGACGTCAGGAGTTCGAGACCAGCATGGCCAACATAGGGAAACCCCATCTCTACTAAAAATACAAAAAAATAAGCTGGGTGTGGTGGCGGGCACCTGTAATCCCAACTACTTGGGAGGCTGAGGTGGGAGAATCCGTTAGACCTGGGAGGCGGAGGCTGCAGTGAGCCAAGATCGTGCCATTGCACTCCAGCCTGGGCAACAAGAGCAAAACTCCGCCTCTAAATATATAAATAAAGAAATAAGCACTGTTACCTCTACTTTTTAACTGTAGATAGAAATGATTAGCTGGATATATAGCACTTTTCTAGAAAGCACATACAAATATTTTTTAAATACAGACTATGGAGAGTTAAAGTAGGATTAATGAACAAAAGGAAATAATGTCTGAATCTAGTTAAAGTACAGGATAGTTTTTTTCTTCATATCTATTAATGCTAAAGATAAAACAAGAGAAAAGAATATTGGAATGTAACAGAAGAAATAAAAGCCTTAGTTTTGCAAAATCAATTAGAGATGCAAGGCTACTGGAAAGAATTATAGTGTATGAGACACCGCCTGTAGCCACTTCTTTATTAACACATTTTCAGTTATGGTAAAACTTTTCACACTGTATTGTAGGGGTCTGTTTAGAAATATTTAATTAGTATCTACTTCATTCACAAAGGGTATCATGCAATTTGCAGAAACACATAACAAATTCTATTATTTAAAAAAAGCATTATTGGAAAGTGAGACACAGTAACATAAAGCCAGGAATTTCTACAAAAGTGCTACAAAAATACATTTGTATTCTGGCTTTCATAATTGTGTTAAACCTTATAGCTTTTTTTGACAAAAAGAAAAATATGAATAGTTGTGAGCTTCCCATTTATATTCCAAGAAAATAGTATTGTTGCTCTGAAATTATACTGTTCTGGCACTGAGGTCTAAGAGAAACATCTCCCATGTGTCAGGAAGATGAACCACATATATAATGACATCATTGCTTGAATGTATTGAATTCAAAAGTTATTGATTTTACACTATTTTTCTCAATTATTTTAGGGGACACATGAGCAGATATAGGTGAAGACTACTGATCAAGCGAACATAATTGTGCTTTATAAGAATAAAGCCTTTCAATTATTTACTGATAGGAAGTGGTGGCTGTAGACAAACTGATAGCATAGACTTAGTCAAGTAAGTGTATAATGGACTATGACGTCAAAGCATAGCTAATTAAAATAAAATGAATTTGGCGAAACTGCAAGTTGGATTTGTAATTGTCAAAGTTAAAAATGTTTCAGTATAATCAAGATATAATAAGTGCTATGAATTCTACAAACATGTCTTTGGTTAATGTGCAACATATTTTGAGACTCAATGTGTCAGAGACTTTAAAAAAATATGTACCATACTGTTTATCTAAGGTCTTATAGATTTCATATCTGCTCAAGTAATCTATAGAAGAGTCTGAAAAATTGGCCTAAGAGCCTGATTTTTTTTTTCCTAAAAGAAAATGAAACACAAGTTTTTAGAAGAACAAAAATATGTTATATGTAACATTGTTAGAAATGCCTTTCTTCTTTTAAGAAACAGTTAAGGTTTCTTGTTAATGTAAAATCTGCACCTATGAACAATTCACACCTCCTTTCAGAAGATAGCAATTTATCTTTTACCTTTTTCCTACCAAGAATCTGAATTCACACTTGCAAACACTTGATACAATAGCTAAACCCTCTTATAAAAAAAAATGATAGCAACAGTGCATGTGGTGAACTAAATTTCATGTATTTCATCACAAGTGGTATTTGTTTGTTCTATCTAGACAATTTTATATAATGGTATGTTTATAAATTCACTTCATCTTTAACTAACTTGTTACTTTATTAGGGCATCAATCTGGATCCTATTGCGTGTGTGTGTGTGTGTGTATGCTTACATATAACTTAAAAATATCAATTGATATGTTTTGCTTTAGTAAATATCATTTAGTTACCAAGTTGTAATTTGTAATTGGTTTTCTAAAAGTTGACCTAAGATTTAAAGTATCACCAAAACAAAATCAAAGGTAAATCCTCTTATGGATAGAAATTTACCATTTATTGGATGAAAAATAAGTCAGTGTCCCATATAAAACTGCATACAATCAAAACTTTATGCAAATGGATATACAGAGCCCTGAAGAAGTTTCTAAAATGAAAATTGCCCATACCCATATCTTAAGATTTATATAAATAATATAAATATATTTACATATAAATATATTCTATATATTTACATATATATTATATAATATAATTGATGATATGTAAAGAAAATTATGTGATGCATAAAATAGCTATATAATATGTATAATATATAATTATATATTTCAATATCATGGGCAGGTAAGTGTGGGGAAGGAGGACTACCATGACTCAGTAGGAACATAAATATAGATCAGTTGTGTAGAATTGGGTTCTCTGGCATATTCATTATAGAAAATCTTCCATAGAACATGCACAAGACCAATAACTAAGCATGACCTTGAAATTACTTGAAAGCAATTAAATTGCTTCACTGAGCAAGAAAAAAGTAAACAGTGAAAGAGAATATAGAAATTTCCTTCTTAAGAAATTTGAGGCAAATGTTCAAACTTGTTAATCATGATAAGTTACTCAAAATATAAAAAGATTCTTAAACAATTTCAAATACAATGTCTCTAAGGATTGGTCTATGTTGAGCAATTAAAAAATAACTTTCAAAAAGAAGAAGGAAATCTTTATATAATAGAAAGTTATTCTTAGGCAGCACTGTTAGCATGAAATCTTACCTGGGCACTAACAAGCTTCCCTATTATTTTAACTAAGACACAATATCTGTATTATAGTTGGCATGAAAGATAGATTTGTTTTAATATGAGTTTTTCAGCATTTGTAATAGAGGCAAGTGAAAGCATTAGTATTATAGTAAGCAGTTTTACAGTATAAAATATCTCTCCAAGTAGACTTAAATAATTTAGGGATTACATTATACTCTATTTAAAATCAATTTCCTAAAATTTAGTAGGCTTACCTTAGAGTTGTAATATTGTTTCACAGCTCACAATTGAGTTTTAAAGGGTCCTTTCATACTTGAGATATATCAACCTAATTTTTATAATTCAGGTCAAACTGGTAGAGTAGAAACTATATAAACAAAGAATCTTGTTAACCAGTTTGGTAATAAATTTCCCATCATTAATTTATAATTAGAAAACTGTACAGAGAATGGCCAGAAAAACAAATGTAAGAAACTTAATAAAAATTATTTTGTAAAGTTCTTTAACCTTTTACAATAAAAAGTGAAATTTATAGATGAAACAACACATCTGGACCATTATTGTTTGGGACACTAAAAATAGCAACTCTGTGGTAGTGTTTAAGCTGCATCTCTTCTCCAGTAAAAATTGAGAAGTACATTTGTTTTAGTATTCCAGAGGTAGCCTATGTGGATACGGAGCCCAAGACACCAGCTCTTTTAGTCCTTGGGTTGCAAATATGATCATTCTCTCTTCTTATCAATGAAAACATCAAGTTTGAATCATTCTTCATGACAGTTGTTACTCATTTTCTAGGATTCTCCAACACTGGCAAACTACTCTTATTACTAACGTCTGTCATCACCCCAATTCACAAACCATTATTTTCTTTAAAACTTCACTTTCTTCACTTCAGCAGGAACTAAAATAGAACTGCTGCTACTGCCATATAAAAGGAAAGGTCAGGCAGGGACATGGTTGTCTGGTGAGAAGACACAAAGACTTCACTTAATTATCAGTGGTGCAAGTCATAAAAAGGTGAGTTGTTACAAAGAAAATAAACTATCTAGGAATACACCTTCCAAGGGATGTGAAGGACCTCTTCAAGTAGAACTGCAAACCACTACTCAAGGAAATAACAGAGGACCCAAACAAATGAAAAAACCTTCCATGCTCATAGATAGGAAGAATCAATCGCATGAAAATGGCCATGCTGCCCAAAGTAATTTATAGATTCAATGCCATCCACATCAAGCCACCATTGTCTTTCTTCACACAATTAGAAAAAACTACCTTAAATTGCACATGGCACCAAAAAAGAGCCCATGCAGCCACGACAATCCTAAGCAAAAAGAACAAACCTGGAGGCACCACACTACCTGACTTCAAACTCTACTACAAGCCTACAGTCAACAAAACAGCATGGTTCTGGTACCAAAACAGATATATAGATGAGCGGAATAGACAAGAGGCCTCAGAAATAATGCTACACATCTACAACCATCTGATCCCTGACAAACCTGACAAAAACAAGCAATGGGAAAAGGATTCCCTATTTAATAAATGGTGTTGGGAAAACTGGCTAGCCATATGCAGAAAACTGAAACTGGACCCCTTCCTTACACCTTATACAAAAATTAACTCAGGATGGATTAAAGGCCTAAATGTAAGACCTAAAACCACAAAAACCTTAGAAGAAAACCTAGGTAATACCATTCCGGACAAAGGCATGTGCAAAGACTTCATGACTAAAACACTAAAAGCAATGGCAACAAAAGCCACAATTGACAAATGGGATCTAATTAAACTAAAGAGCTTCTGCACAGCAAAAGAAACTATCATCAGAGTGAACAGGCAACCTACAGAATAGGAGAAAATTTTTGCAATCTATCCATCTAACAAAGGGCTAGTATCCAGAATCTACAAAGAACTTAAACAAATTTTCAAGAAAAAAACAAACAAACCTATCAAAAAGTGGGCAAAGGATATGAACAGAAAAAAGGTGAGTCTGAAGCAGAGGTGGCCATGGAAAAATGGAAGGAAGATGTGTTTCTCATCTTTCTAGTTCTGGTTCGAAACCACTTCCTCAAGAAAGTCTGCTCTTTCTCCAACTCAGAAAGCTCAACAACAATAGTACTTATTTATTCGATGAAATATTTATCGTTTGTTCCTTTCAGTGAAGAAACAGTTACATTTCATAATATTCATCACAATAGAGTTGCACATAAGGTATGCCCAAAACACAAGCATTCCAGCTAACTCAGAAAGTAGGAGCACTAAGGAATTTTAGACACGTTTATGTGCAACAACCTTAATCAACAGAATCAATAATCAAATTAATTTTCAATATTTATGAACTAAAAATTAAGAGATTTTTAATGTCATATAGAATTCTCAACTGCTCTGGCACATAAGACAGAGGAAAATCCCTACTGCGAAGACAACACCACCAAGCCAAATCTCAACTCCATTGTATCTTTGTTTTCTGACCCTAGGTAAGATATATTACTTCAGTTTCATGTGGTTTAAGATGAAAACAAAATTCATATAGGTTATATTGTTCTAAAAAAACAAAGGAGAAAATTCATTTAAAAACACACATCATAAAACCATTGATAAAGTTCTCTTTATATTTACACTGTAACCTTTGGATATAGGGTTATGTACCTAGGGAATCTGTTTGGATAGAGAATAATAAATTGATTTCTAGCTTTTAAACAGAGGCTAGGAACTAGAAAGCTATGCTATTTTGAAGAAATTTGTCATATTCACAAGATATTTGAAGAATCTCTTGGTTGTATGGATAGGAAATTGCTTGAATTAGAGCCTAGAGACTATGAAAACCCAAGGCTCAAGCACTGTTTTATTGTGGTTTCACCACAAATGTCCATTAAAGATTGAGGCTACTTCAAGCTGTTAAACATTATACATATTATCAAAGCATAAATAAGATTAATCAATGGTCATTTGACAATGGTCTACCTTCAAAGCAAACTACATTTGGATCTCTTGTAACATTCATAGATATAGGAATTTCCTCCGTAGTATGGGGCAATATATTGCGCTATGGTGTAAACGGGTATAATATGGGTGAGAATACAAGTAGAAAGTATTTTTAGGGTATGTTCACAGTATTTATGACCTGAGTTTTGGGTAAGAGCATCTGTGGAATTGATAATGCTTGATCCATCCTGGCCCTGTTTTCTACTGCCACTCCCTTATAGCAAGGACTAAAATTGAATTCTTCATACTGTCACATTGAGGGAAATAATGAGTGAGCAGTGATGTGATTGTTTGTTAAGAGGACACAAGGGGAGTGATGCAAGTTATTACAAGAAGTTAAGCTCTAAACAGTAGTAGCCTTGGAACGGCAACAGAAGGTAGAAGGCTAAGAGAATATCTGATTCTCTCTTGAGAAGATGGCTCACAAGTCAATATTGTGGTGTTTTAAATATGGAAAGGGCTTAAAAGAAAAATACAAGTGAAAAATACAAGTGAAAAATACTAGGGTGGAGATTAGTAACCAGAAATGAACCAGAGATTTACATAGAGTATGGTCTACAGGCTTCATGACTTCTCTGTGGAGTTGATGCTAAAATCATTTGGATTACAGGACTTCTAAGGAAAATTCAGGCAGTAAGGACATAAAACTCAGTTTATATGTGACGAGTATAAAGGAATCTTGGATGCACAGCAACCACAAAATATAATATCAAGTTTCAATGTGACTACGCAACATGCAGACTTATACTACATGCCATGAAAAACATAAAAAACTAAACTTTCTTTAAAACTAAACATTTCCTGTCCTCCCTCCTAGAAACTAGATGGATAACATGTTTAAGGATCCTGAATACAAGTCTTTGAGTTTCACCCAAGGAACCACAATATTTACTAGCACTGATATGATGATGACATACTTTAGCTAGCATAGAGTTACAATTCATGAAGAAAAATCACTGACATAATTGTGCATTGATAATATTATTTGAATAGTCAAAGGATTAGGGAGAAAGTGGATACGCAGGTGCCTCCACAGTATGAAAAGGTGCATTGAACTATGAATGTATATTGGAATTTGGCCACTGTTAGTATGTCAGAAGAATCTGAGGAGGGTGGCAATTTAGAAATCAAGTGCACACTCTTCCACTTGTCACCTTGTTTGACAGAAATAATGTTTTTAATGATCTCTAATGGAAAAATTCTAAAACTTATTTCCACTGAATGTTGGGTCTAGAATTTAATCATATTTACAGAGTTATTTCCTGCCCATGTGCATTTCCAGTTTTTCTTATTGCTACTTGACTTTCTACTCCCTTTATTTACTTCATTAAATGTTCAGGAAAACACTTCAACTCTTTGGTCCTGAAGGTAATACTTAATCCTTCTTCTTTCTTCTCTTTCCTTTTACTTCTCCCTCTCCTTCTTCTTTTTCCATAGCTTCATTTAGAGTAGCTGTACTCCAGCTCGTGGCTAGTGAATTTTTTGCAGAATGAATAAAGGATGCAACTAAAGCAGCAAAATTGCTTAAATAAAGGTTTCTAGAGTATACATTCCTCCCAGCAGCCTTTGTTGAAATAACACATGCACATATCTTCAACTCTATTAACAAAAATGTTGGGTTTTTAAAAAATCTAAACTTCCTTTAAAATTCAACAAAAAAGACCTTTAGAAAACAAAGGGGTGGAAGAAGTTCAATGTATTAAAGCACATTATACCCAAATATACTCAACTTCAAAAAAATGCATTCCCAAAAACTGTATAAAAAATAAACAAGAGAATAAAATGTAATGTAAATTTTCCTTAATATTCCTCCTCAAATGGAGGGTCAAAGTAATTTAATTTTATTTTGCTTTAATTTTATATGTTCAATGATGATTATTAATAAGAAAAGTAGTAGTCATCATAATGCCTTACATTTGCAAATTACTTAAAAGGTGATTTTTTGTATTTCAAAAATATCCTTTGTATCATGGAAGAAAGCCTGAGGTGAGTATGCATGCAACTTCGTAATCACACTCTGCATGCTCATCTCTGGAGTGTAAGGAGGGCACCATGCATGTGGGTGACTCACCACGAGGGAAGAATGAAGGGAAAGGGGTACAAGATGAAAGAAGTAGTCCAGCATATAAAATTTGAGGTTCAAGGTTAAACAGGTCACTTGACCTCCAAGGTGCCTGTGTGGGTCTCTTCCAAGTGTACCTTCCTTTGTTTCCTGTTATAAAGCTTTTAAATAAACTTCTATCCTGCTCTGAAATACAAAAAATATATATTTTTATCAATGATCTAAATTAGAAAAAGGAAACGTTCAATTAAGAGACTACTTGCATAATATATCCTGTCTAGATTGAAAGGCCAGCTTTTTCCAGTTCACAAATATTTATCTTCATATTGTTTTGTGTACCCCATAAGAATTTTCTTTTCTAAAAGCTTTTTAATGATATCCCATACCATTTGTAAGTCTTATCTCACTAATTATAAATTCATAAATAAACATTCCTGTTACCATGTATTTCTTTATATCCATAAATCTCTTGGTGATTAGCTGTACATATGATTATTTTCTTCTATATCCCTCCATATACCAGTAGAGCTGCCAACAAACAATTCCCAGCTTTGAATGTGTGTACATATTCCTCAAAGCTACAGTTATGTGTTGTAATCATTATAGTCACTTAGCAAGGAAATTATCTTGAAATAGTAATAGCTAAATGTGCCATGTGCCAGCATATTCTAAGTGTTTGGTAAGCATTAACTCACTTCACCACTCCAAAGATGAGTAGCATTATTTTCTTCATGTTGTACTTGAAGTCACTGAGGCACAGAGAAATTGGGTAACTTTCTTGAAGCCACATAGCAATGCTGGGATTTAAACACAAGTAATCTGGCTCTAGAAGCTGCCTATCAACTTCTATATTTACCACCTTTCTGTGTGAATACAAACATATGTTTAATAATTAATTCTCTATCATTTATTGAGTTCTTACATATATATTTTAGTTTAGAAAGATAGAAAAAAAAGGAAATTATGACCCCCATCCTCAAAAAGTTCATCATATGTAATATGCAAAGCAAACAGGAAAATATAACTACATTTAAATAAGCATAGGCAAAACTCTTGTTTTCTCAATAAAGATGTCAGCAACCATGGTCTGTCAACTTTGAAATTATTCAGAGATAAAGAAAGATGAAGGAAGAAACTTCTTCCAACCTAAATTCACTCTAATTGGATTCCTCTAGTAGCTTACATATTTACTCTATCTATCTATCTATCTATCTATCTATCTATCTATCTATCTATCTATATCTATCATCTGTCATTACTATCTGTTTGAGAGAAATCCTTTATCAAGAAGAAAATATGTGCATATACAATAAGCAAATAATTTTAATTTTCTTTTTCCTATGGCATAAATTCAATGTATTCGGTATAATTTCTACTAGTAATACAAATGGCAATATTATACCTATGGTAAATGAACTACATAGAAAAGTAATGTGTGGTGAATTTAAATGAAATTATGTGCTATGATATTTAGTAAATCTGATGGTAGTCAACAAGTTAAAATATACTCCTCCAAAGAAGCAACTTATACTGGTAAATTTAAACTTTAATTTATTTCACTTTGTTTAACAACTGTTTTCTGATTATAATTAGAAAACTGCAGAGTATTTGGAAAATATCCATAGTTTTGAAAAGCAAACGTTACTCATTTTTCTACAAGACAGTTTACAACTGCTGTTAATCTGACACATGTTTATATTTCCTTCTGTTTTTGAAAACTGTGACCATTCTCTGTTTAACAATTTTGCAGACTGCTATTTTCATTCAACATTGAATAATTAAAATTTCCTAAGATATATTATTTGAAAGCATGATTTAAAAAAAAATGCTGTGTAACTTTCCCCCATGTGGACAGACATAATTTACTTAACCTTTCATTATTGCCTCTAGTTTTTCAACACTAAAAATAATTCTAGAAGATAAATATTTCATTAAAATCTGTGGGTATTTCCAAAGCACAAATTCCTTGATGTCAATGACTAGGAACATGTATAAATTCTTGTTTGTTTTTTATTTTAAACTACTTTCCACAAAATTTGTGCCTATTTAAATTCTCACCAGCCATATAAGAGAATGCTCATTTGACCATTCTCATACAACCATTCAATATTACATTTTAAAATCTTTGCCAATTTGATAGATGAAAATGACATCTTATTTTCTACCCCTTTACTCACAAATAAGGTCACAAATGATACGGAATAATTTTTTGTGTCTTTATTATTATCTTGTATGTCTCTTGGGAATTACCTGATTATATTCAGACCTCATGATCACTTCTCAATGAGGAATTTGTATTTCACTTTAAAGTTTTCCAATTTCAAAGATTAGACATAAACCAAAGGAAATCCTGTAGAGAAAAGTTCTTCCCAGGCAATTAATGAGTCTGGTAAACCTATAAAAGCTTGCAAATCAAAACTCCCCTAAAAGTTCCTAATATATAAACAAGCAATGTTAAAATTACAGAGATTTTATAGTTTGTATACTCAGCTGCACTTATAAATTCCTCCACTAAGCACACAAAATAGGCATATAAGTTCAAATCTAGAAGTCTTGCTTGTTTTCATTGTTATGCTAATAAATTCCTAGTGTGTTTTATTATTTATCCTGCTTTATTCAAACTTTACAACTATTATTTGGCCTCCTTCAGAAATACTTGTTACTTCAAATGGTAGTTTAAAAGTGCTAAAATAGAGCGGATTTTAGAGACCACCTTGGGAAATGCTGCAAATGTTAATAAGTTTCACTTACAGAATAAAGCAAAGAAGCAAAACCAACTCAGAAATTTCGTGTGCATTGGAGGGTATTATATAACGTATTTTGCAGTGAAACCTCTATAGTAAGTGTTTCCTTGGTTGGTACTCCTTAAACAAGCTTGCCAAAACCCTTAATTACTACCCAATAGTATAATGTTTTATAAAATTTGCCTCAAGATTTACCTCACATCTTGGTTTAATTGGGACAATCCCAATTAAACTATATAACTATATAATTTATTTTATAGTTTATTATTATTTTATATAGTTAATATAAAATAATATATTATTTTATATAGTTAATATAATATATAATTTATTATTGTTTTATATAGTTAATATATATTATATAGTTTATTATTATCCTATATAGTTAACATAAAATAATATATTATTTTATATAGTTAATATAATATATAATATATTATTATTTTATATAGTTATATATTAACTATATAAAACTAGTTAATATTATATATTAACTATATAAAACTAGTTAATATTATATATTAACTATATAAAACTAGTTAATATATCCCACCCAGTTTAGCATTTATCCAAGAAAAAGAGTCCAACTTTGGACAATAATTTCTAGGGTTGTCATATTTATAAAATACTACGAGGTGCTAGGTAACTTTTTCTGGATAAATTTTATCTTCTATCATTGGACCAGAGCACACTCCTTGAAACCAGAGTGCTCGGGCTTGCATCCCAGCTGCACCATTTATTAAATCTCTCAGTATGGGTAAGTTACTCAAACTCTCTGTATCTCAGTTTTCTCATCTACAGAATGTAGAAAATAATAGGATCTAGTGTAATAGACTATGTCTTTGTTCTCAAATATTTGACACCCTCTTTGCGGAAGAATAATACTTTCTGTTGCTCATTGATATCATGACTCTGTGATTTCTGATCCTTCTCCATATGCAGGAACTAAAAATCATAATCCGATTAAGGTGTGGTTAAGCCCCCTCCCTTTTCCATTTGCTGTAAGATTTTAAAAATTCCAATAGGAATGAATCTTTCAGATTGGGTACTATAATGAAGAGGGAGAGCAGAGCTGCTGTTGGCCCACAATAAATATGTAATGTGAGCAACAACAAAATTTTGTTGTTGTATGCCTCTGAGATTTTAGTGTTGCTCATTTTATCAGCATATCTTCACCTAATCTGACAGGTACATTATTTCAAAGGGTTGTTTTCAGAATTAAATGTGTCAATATAAATGTATATGTATATGTATGTAATGTGTATATACATAAAACACATAGAGCAATGACTGACACATACCATTTCAATAGTGAATAACTTTTACAAAGCAAATAGCCTATGATCATATGAAACAATGCAAAGTTAGTTAGTGATACTAGAGATAAAAACAAAAAAATTAAAACAAAAGTATTTACCCCAGTAGTGAATTGACAATAAATATTAGACTAGATTAATATTAACAGCAACAATATTTCTGCAGTACAATCTAGACGTACATTTTAATAGTTCTAGTTTTAATCACGTTGTGAAGGAATTATGGATATATTCAAAATTATAATTGAAGAGTGTGTATTGCTGCATCATTTACAATAACAAAATGCTGAAAATATATTTGATTAACAATAACAGGAATTAAATAACTTATGGTATAGCCATACAGTTAAATTCTACTTAGTAACTAAAACTGTTATAGAGGAATATTTAATGATACTTTTGTACATGCATTAATTTTATAATGAAAAAGTAATATAAAAATCAACTATACTTGGTTTTATGTATGGTATGGATGTAGCTCAAAATCTAAAGAGGAAAAGAAAGGAATCTTTGATATTACAAAGTGATACAACAGAAATAGCAAGAACTGTGTTGTTTTGACAGTATCTTTTTTTAAACTCTTATTTTAGGTTGAGAGGTACATGTGAAGGTTTCTAATATAGGTAAATTGCATGTCACATGGGTTCGGTGCAGATTATTTTGTCACTCAAGTAATAAGCATAGTACCCAAAAGGTAGTTTTTTGATTCTCTCACCTCTCATTTCATCCATGAAGAGAGATAGCTTGTCTTCCTCTCTTCCTATTTGTTTGCATTTTATTTCTTTCTCTTGCCTGACTGTTCTGGCTAGGATCTCCACTACTATGTTAAATAGAAGTGGTGAGAGTGAGCATCCTTGTCTCTCTCCAGTTCTCAAGGGGAATGTTTTCAGCTTTTGCCCATTCAGTATGATGTTGGCCGTGGATTTGTCATAGATGGCTCTTATTATTTGAGGTATGTTCCTTCAATGGCTAGTATGTTGAGGATTTTTAATATGAAGTGATGTTGAATTTTATCAAAAGTCTTTTCTGCATCTATTATGTGGTGAATTACATTTATTGATTTGCATATATTGAACCAACCTTACATCCTAGGGATAAAGCCAACTTAATCAAGGTAGATTAGCTTTTTGATGTGCTCCTGTATTCAATTTGCCAGTAGTTCACTGAGGATTTTTACATCTATGTTCACCAAGGATATTGGCCCGAAGTTTTCCGTTTTTGTTGTATCTCTACCAGATTTTGATTTCAAGAGAATGCTGGCCTCATAGAATGAATTAGTTAGGGAGGTGTCCCTTATCTTATTCTCAAATCTCTCCTTCTGTGTTCAGTAAAGTTACCAAAATTCAGTGAGCTATGTTCTTCAAATCTACAAAACTATGGTAATAGTATCTACCTCAACAAGTTGTGTGAAAAGAAAACAAAATTATGTATGTAAAAACCTAATTGTCCTCAATAAATGTTACCATTGTAATTCACACTTGAAAATGAGTCCTTGTATCATGTTATACCAGTCGACTGGCTCTCCAAATTTCAAGCAAGTTCTGAGATCTTCCTTTTGATTATCCTTTTTAACTACCATTTCACTTTTAAGCATAACTTATTTAAGATAATAATGAAACCTTATACTATTGAGATATTTTCAAAATGTGGCATAGCAGCTCTCAAAATTTTTTATCTTAGGACACTTTTACCCTCTTAAAAATGACTAAGGCCTATAAGAGCATTTGTTTGGGCTACATCTATAAACATTTTATTGTATTAAATTTAACAGTATAATTTCAAAATATTTCTGAATTTTGAATGTAAAAATAATAAACCTAAAACATTAATATACATAAAATATTTAAGTATCAAATACTTTTATCAAAAAAAGTAAGAAAAATGGCATTTTGTTCATTTAAAAAAATTAATATCTGCCTTATTAGAAACTAGCCAGATTCTCAAATCTGCCTTTGAATTCAATTTGCTACAGTATGTTGTTTTTGTTATGTTATTTTGTTTCACACATATATTCAGTTAGAAATTGGAATAGTATTCTGGCAGATTTTTCAGATAATTGAGATATCCCGCTTTGATACTACATCAAAACTCAGCAAGTAATAGTTCCTTACAGTTTACTTGCAATGCGAAAATAAAAACCCTAACAATGAATATTTCATACTCTAATAGGTTAAATATATTGATTTATCTTGCATTTTGAATGAATTTTTAAATTTCTTCATGATTTTGTAACATTCTGCATTAGTCATTTGGAAAATACTGGTTATCTGGGCTATGCAGATTTTGCAAATTTTGACACATTTCAAATGCAATATGAAAATACATTTGTTTATAACTTTTCTCAGAAGAATCTTTATTGGAAAACTATCAGGGTCACAGTGAACATGGATACAAGTTTTCTAAAATTCAAATTGTCACTTGAAAGTTTGACTTACCATTGGCAATAAATAGTTACTTGTTTTATTCGAATGACTCACTTCCTGTATTTTCACAGAAAATGTCTGCAAAATACCCAAGTTTTAACATCCATAGATTCTCTTTCAGTTAGGTTACCCATAGTAATTCTTTCAGTTAAAAATGATGTTCTACGAAAAACTAGCTACTTTATCTTGCAACTCAAACAATCACACAAGTGCTTTTACTCTAGACATTCATCACACATGAGGATGAAGCCAGTATTGTTTACACTTACTTTGCATTTCATTATAAATGATGTGTAGCCACTGTCTTCCTTCAAATAAACGCATCAGAAATTTTAACCACTACTTCCTGTCTCAATCAGTGCACATGTCAACAAAGTGAACGAGACAAAACCATCATACTATTATTATTTTTAAAAAGTTTTGACCTACTAGACCTTCCGAAAGGGTTTAAGGGATACACCACAATTTGACAATCGCTGACATAGACCACATTAATATCCTGAAGTCATGAAAATGTTTTCATATCCCTATCTCCCTGAAGTAGGCAGGAAATTATTACACTTCATTTTATTCTTTTAGAAGAAATTTCTCCTGTCTTCATTTAATTCTTTGTGTTCCTTACAATCAGTGAACTATTTTCCAATAGCAAATTTGGTAGCAGATCACAGTATCATCAATCAATTTTATCTAATTCTTGTAGTTGCAGCCCTACCACCAGTTGCTGTAAGGAGTAGACAGATAGGTACCATCAGTACTCTATTACATATAACTAGGCAGCAATGTCCTAGGGGTTTTTCAAAACATTTTGTAATCTTTTGGGTGACACATTGTAAAGGAGAGAGCATGAAACAGGGAGGTATTAGTCTGGACTATGGAAAACCAGTAATAGTTATGAGCTAGAGGGTTAGATTAATGTTTTGAACCAAATCTTAAATACACTATAATGAAAAGAGAGTAAGTTGCAATTAGCTCCAGTCTCTTTGATCATAAAAAAAACAAACTATAAGCTAAACCTAAATGTGTTCCATCATAAACATACAGAATTCAGAATTCTTTTAAAAATGTCTTTCACAGCCTCCTATCTGCAGAATATGCCTCACCTGCAAGTTTATCATGTTCATGCTATCACTCTTTGAAACATGTGGGCCATGTAGCACTAGTCCAGAAGGATTTAGCATAGCATCTTCAGAATCCTGAATAACATGAGCATAAATTTCTTTGGCTATCAGCATCAAAATAATGCTATTCTCTACTCTTGGCTGTCATTTCATGAATCTACAGATTTAGCCACTTTTCCATGTTTTCCATAGTTGTATCATGTAGTACAGATGTTAGTTTTGCACTTTACGAAGCAACGTCATATACAGCTCAGCAAATTTCCTCTTCCTTTTTCTGGATATTTGTATTGTTGATTCATTAACATTGAACTCACAGCCAAAAGCACTATAATTCACGCTAAACAAAGCTTGTCTAACACTCATATTTTCTCATTGTAAGGCATATCATAGTCTTCTTGTGCTTCTTGTCTATTTCATCACAAACAGCACTTCAGCACTGGTTGGGTTAAGACGGTTAGACCATCTTAAAAGTAAAATCATCAAGAAAAAGGACAAAAATTCAAACCTCTTGGCACTAACTAGGCTGCAAAAAGGACACTTGTTTATAATATGAGAGCTGAAACAAGAAGGCAGAGTGCTGTTTTGCCTTCTTCTCACATGACTGGAATATGTGGTTTGAACAATTCACATTTTTCAATGTTCTGTACATGTCCGTGAATTACAGCAAACACACCATAAGTATTGGCCTGGGGATTATCAACATATTTCATAGTGAGTAGTTAAATTCACAAATATGAAATCCATGAATAATGAGGACTAACTGTGCTAACATAGTATTTAAAGTTCAAACATATTTAGAATTATAAAAATACAATCCACAACAGAAAGATGAAATTGCACGTATGTTTTTTCTGTCTGCAATAAAAGCACTCATTTACAAATTTCATACATTTAAAGTCATGTGACCCTATATTAGGATTAAGGATATTAAAGTAGTTGTTACACATGCTGTAACATAAAGACCCAGAAATTCTAGAAAACTTTAATTCTGAGCTCTTCATCTAAATGGCATCAACCCCCTATATCAGTCTCATGAAAATAAACAGATGTCAGTTACGCTAGTTTTCAGGATTGAATAAAATATTGGCAAAGAAGCCATGATGCTTGAATTAATAAAGAGAAAGCACTAACTTGCAAGAAATAAGTCATGAATCAGAAAAGATTTTTGAAACTTTCAATATTATTTTGAAAATTCATTTTTAGCAAATTAGTATGGCCCTGATTGATTAGTTCCAGAAGTTTTAGAAAAGGCAACCAAATACAGAAATCCAACTTATAGAAAAACCTTATTGGTATCCATTTTAAATCATCCATAAGTATTTTAGTGTCTCCTTATATATAGCTAAGTGATCCAACTTTTCTTTTTTCTTTTCTTTTTTTTTTTGGAAACAGAGTCTCACTCTGTCACTCTGTCAACTAGGCTGGAGTGCAGCTGGTGCAATCTTGGCTCATGCAACCTCCATCTCCTGGGTTCAAGCAATTCTCCTGCCTCAGCCTCCCGAGGAGCTGGGATTATAGGCCCCCACCACCACACCCAGCTAATTTTGTATTTTCAGTAGAGATAGGGTTTCACCATGTTGTCCAGGCTGGTCTTGAACTCCTGACCTCAAGTGATCTGCCTGCCTCGGCCTCCCAAAGTGCTGGGACTAAAGGTGTGAGCCATCGCACCTGGCCCAATTTTTCTTTTTAAAAACTTGAATCTCTGTTTATCACAATATAAAAGAGGAGAAGATAGTAGATCATTTTATTATTTTTCTTTTTGGTGAATTTTAACATATTTTGTTTATTTCTTTTTTCATGATCCCTTCTGTTCTTCACTAAGAGACACCAGCTCCATAATATTTCATCCATATGTGTTTCTTCTATATCTGCTTTTTACGCTAATTTAGATTAAAACTTCTCGAGTCAACTATTTTGAATGGTATTATCAATACATGGAACCATATGACAGTATGATATGTTGATACTGATAATATGCGGGACTATAGAGATTTGGAACTATAGAAATTTTAAAAATCACTTTACATAATGCAGTTTCTCATGTTTAGTAACAAGGAAGCAACATGAAATACCACTTTTCCATTTCTTTTTTTCCCTGGCCCCTTCAACACCAAATAAAGAACTCTACTTTGTGATAGGCTCAATAAATGAGTGACTATGAATTCCTAGACTGGAGGTCAGTTGTAAATCCCCTTAAATTTAAATCTAGGGCCACATATCAACCATCAGTAGGATCAGCATTCACTTATATTTCTTCAGTCCTCAAGAAGAAAACTTGCAGGATCAGTCTTATTGCTGTTATTAGTAGTGCATTCTTTAAATTTAATTTTTCTTTTATTTTAGTAGTGCATTCTAATAAAACTTTCTGAGTAATGAAGCTTATGTTGTCACTGATCCATCAACTCTTTATCCAATATCCATCATGTGCCTTGAAATGTGCTAGTTACTTGGGGACAAACATGAATGCTACTACAGACATGTATTTTGTAAATTTCAAGTTAATTTGTATATATGGAAAGAATAAATTACTATTTTCATGTAAACATTATCCTTTCCTCAATGTATAGGTGTTGGTCTATTCTATAGTCTAGTTTATCCCACCTCTTGATGTGATCCTTGTGCCAATCCCATAGTCATTTAACTATTCTAATTTTATAATGAATCCTAAAAACTGGTAATATGCATTCTTCTTCTTAAACATTATTCTAGCTATGTCTTTTGAATTTCATATAAATATTAAAATTATTTAATGTCCACCAAAAGAAAAGAAACAGCTTAGATACAGATTAGAATCATAATAAATTTATAGATGATCTCCATTTATTTCTCTGTTCATTAAATTCTCTAAGCAGTATTTTAATATTTTCAAAATAGAGGTCTCAAACATCTATTAAAATCTCTCTTGGTGTTTCATGATTTTATGCTATTATAAATAGCATTTTAAATTCATTTATGTAATCGTTTGCTGCTAGTCTCTAACAGTACAGTTATTTTTTTAATATTGACTTTGTATCTATGGTTGAACATTCTGGAACTCTTCTCTTCTTTCTTTATGCTATGTGCTTCCATTTACGAATATTTTCCTTCAAGCCAAAGAACTTTCTTAGCGTTTCTTTTTTTTTTTGAGATGGAGTCTCGCTCTGTCGCCCAGGCTGGAGTGCAGTGGCACAATCTCGGCTCACTGCAAGCTCTGCCTCCCATGTTCACGCCATTCTCCTGCCTCAGCCTCTCTGAGTAGCTGGGACTACAGGTGCCCGCCACCACGCCCGGCTAATTTTTTTTTTTGTATTTTTAGTAGAGACAGGGTTTCACCGTGGTCTCGATCTCCTGACCTCGTGATCCGCCCGCCTCGGCCTCCCAAAGTGCTGGGATTACAAGCGTGAGCCACCGTGTCCGGCCTCTTAGCGTTTCTTGTAATGAAGATTGCTATAAATGCATTCAGTTTTGTCTAAATAATATTTATTTTTGAAGAATATTTTTATACAGTATGGAATTCTACATTGACTTTTTTTTTTTCCTTTTGGCCCTCTAAAGACATAATTTCATTGTTTTTGCTTTTTACTTTTTAAATTTTTTTCTGAGTATTTAGTAGGAGTATATATTTATGGGGCACATGAAATATTTTGATATAGGCACACAATGCATAATAATCACAACAGGGTAAATGGGGTATCCAGCACTTCAAGCAGTTATCTTTTCTTTCTATTACAAACAATCTGATTATACTAAATAACTAAAATACTGAATACTAAATAACTAGAAGCTATTTAAAAATGTACAATAAATTACTGTTGACTGTAGTCACCCTGTTGTGTTATCAAATACTAGAGATTATTCATTATAACTATATTTTTGTACTCATTAATCATCCTCACTTCCCACCAGCTCCACTACCCTTCCCAGCTGCTGGTAATCATCATTCCACTCTCTCTGTGAGTTCGATTGTTGTAATTTTTAGCTCTTACAAATAAGTGAGAATATGGGAAGCTTTTCTTTCAGTGCCTGGCTTATTTCACTTAACATAATGATCTCCAATTCATTTGCATAATAGCCTCATTTGCAAATGAAGAGATTTCACTCTTTTTTTATGGATGAATATTACTCCTTTGTGTATATATACCACATTTTCTTTATCCATTCATCTGTTTGTGAGCACTTAGGTTGCTTCCAAACCCTGGCTGTTGTGAATAGTGTTGCAACAAACATGGGAGTATATCTATATCTTAGACATACTGATTTCCTTTCTTCTGGGTATATATCTAGAAGTGGGATTGCAGGGTCATATGGCAGATCCATTTTTAGTATTTTGAAGAATCTTCAAAGTGTTCTCCATAGTGCTTGTATTAATTTACATTCTGACCAACAGGGTATGAGGGCTCTCTTTTGTCCTCATCCTCACCAGAATTTACTATTGCCTGCCTTTTAGATAGAAGTAATTTTAACTGAGATGAGATGACATCTCATTGCTATTGTGATTTGTATTTGTCTGATGATCAATTATGTTGTACACCTTTTCATGTACTTGTTTGCCATTTGTATGTCTTCTTTTCAGAAATATCAATTCAGATCTTTGGGCCATTTTTAATTGGATTATTAGATTTTTTCCTATGTAGTTGTTTGTGCTCCTTATATACTCTGGTTTATAATCCCTTGTCAGATGAATAGTTTGGAAATACTTCCTCCCATTCTGTGGGTTATCTTCCCACTTTGTTGATTATCTTCTTTGCTGTGCAGAAGATTTTAACCTGACATATCCCACTTGTCCATTTTTGCTTTGGTTGCATGTACTTGTGGTATATTACTCAAGAAATCTTAGATCAGACCAATATCCTGGAGAGTTTCCCTAAATTTTTCTTTTAGTAGTTTCATAGTTTCAAGTCTTAGCTTTAAGTCTTTAATCCATTTTGAGTTGACTTTTGTATACGGTGAGACATAATGCAGATTAAGTCCAACGTTTCTTTGTCTCTCTTTAGCTCTAATAATATTTCCTTTGTATATCTGGCTGTGTCAGTGTTGGTTGCATACATATTTACAAATGTTATATCCTCTGGCTAAATTGACCTGTGTATCATTAAATAATAAACTTCTTTGTCTCCTCTTATAGTTTTGTCTTGAAATCTACTTTGTCTGATATAAGTATAGCTACTCCTGCTCTTTTTTAGTTTTACTTTGCATGGAATATCATTTTTTATCTGTTTATTTTCAGTCTATGTGTCTTTACAGGTGAAGTCTGTTTCTTGTAGGCAACAGATTGTTGGGTCATTTTCTAAAATCCATTCAGCCACTCTATGCCTTTTGATTAGAATTTAGTCCATTTACATTTAATGTTACTATTGATAAGTAAGGATGTAATACCACCATTTTGCCATTTCTTTTATAGTGGTTTTGTGGTCTTCTTTCTTTCCTTCCTTCCTTATTAGTGAAGATGATTTTCTCTGGTGGTATGCTTAATTTCTTTCTTTTTATGTATCTGTTGCATGTTTATAGATTTAAGGTTACCATTAGGCTTGCAAGTAATATCTTATAACCCATTATTTTAAACTGATGACAACTTGACACTGATTACATTAACAAAAATAAGCAAACAGGAAAAGCAATAACTAATAAAAACACTGTACTTTAACTTTGTCTCCAACCTTTTTAACTTTTTATTGTTTCTCTTTATATCTTCTTATACTGGCTATTTCTTGAAAAGTTGTCATTATTACTTTTGACTGATTTATTTTTTATCTTTCTACTTAAGATATGCATTGTTGATATACCACAATTAAAGTGTTATAATAGTCTGTGTTTTTCTGTGTGCTTACTATTACCAGTGAGTTTTATATCTTCAGATGATTTTTTTCTTCATCATTAACATCTTTTTCTATCAAATTAAATAACTCCCTTTCGCATTTCTTGTAGGACAGGTCTGGTGTTGATGAAATCCCTCAACTTTTGTTTGTATTGAAAAATCTTTATTTCTCCTTCATGTTTGAAGAATATTTTTTGCTGGATATACTATTCTAGGGTAAAATGCTTTTTGCTTCAGCACTTTAAATATGTCATTTCATTCTCTCCTGGTCTGTAAGGTTTCCACTGAAAAGTCTGCTGCCAGACTTGGAACTCCATTGTATGTTATTGTTTCTTTTCTCTTGCTGCATTTAGGATCCTTTCTTTATCTTTCACCTTTGGTTTGATTATTAAGTGTCTTTTTGGGGCTAAATCTGCTTGGTGTTCTATAACCTTTTTGTACTTGAATATTGATATGTTTTTCCATGTTTTGGAAGTTCTCTGTTATTATAATACCTTTAAAAACTCTTTCTACTTCTATCTCTCTCTCTACTTTCTCTTTAAGGCCAATAACTCTTAGATTTACCCTTCTGAGGCTATTTTCTAGATCCTGTAGGTGTGCTTCAATCTTTTTTATTCTTCTTTTCTTTTGTCTCCTGTGATTGTGTATTTTCAAATAGCCTGCCTTCAAGCTAATTGTTTCTGCTGTTTGATCAATTCTATTAAGAGACGCTGATGAATTCTTCACCATGTCAATTGCATTATTCAACTCCAGATTTTCTACTTCATTCTTTTTAATTATTTCAATCTCCTTGTTAAGTTTATCTCACAGAATTTTAAATCCTTTCTCTCTGTTATCTTGAACTGTGTTTCCTCAAAAAAGCTCCTTTAAAGTCTCTGTCTGAAAAATCACATACTTCTATCTCTCTAGGATTGGTCACTGGTGACTTACTTAGTTCATTTGTGGAGGTCATGTTTTCCTGGATGGTCTTGATTCTTGTGGATATTTGTCAGTGTCTGGGCATTAAAGAATTCAGAATTAATTGTAGCCTTCACAGTCTGGGCTTGTTCATACCTGTCCTTCTAGGGAAGACTTCCTAGGATTTTGAATGGACTTGTGTGTTATGATCTAAGTTTTGGTCACTGCAGCCATATCTGCATTAGGGGGACCACAAACCCAGTAATGCTATGGCTCTTGTGGACTCACAGAGGTACCGCCTTGGTGACACTGCATAAGATCCAAAAGAATTCTCTGGATTACCAGGCAGAGATGTTTGTTCTCTTCCATTACTTTCTACCAAGCAAATGGAATCTTTCTCTGTGCTAAGCTGCCTGGAGCTGGGGAAGGGGTGGCACAGGCACCCCTGCAGGTACCACCACTGGCAATGTATTGGGTCAGACTTGAAGTCAGCACAGCACTGGATCTCAGTCAAGCTCCACTGTAACAATTACCTGGTTACCACCAATGTTTGCTCAAGGTCCAAAGGATCTACAATCAGCAGACAGCAAAGCCAGCCAGGCTTGTGTCCTTCCCTCCAGGATGGAGAGTTCCCCAGGCCCTGAGTAGGTCCAGAAATGCCATCCAGAAACCAGGGTCTGGAGTCAGCTACCATAGAAATCTACCTGGTGCTGTATTCTACTGCAGCTGAGCTGGCACCCAAACCACAAGACAAAGTCCTTCCACTCTTTCCTGTCCTTTCAACAAGCAAAGTAGTCTCTCCCTGTGGTCCCCACTGCCACAGACTCACAAGGAGTTGTGCCAGGCTACCAGCAATGTTCACTGAAAGCCCAAGGAATCTTCAGTCAGCTTGTGTTGAATGCCAGGCTTAGGACTCAACCTTCAGGGCAGTGGGCTCCCATCTGGCTCAAGGTAGGTCCAGAAATGCCATCCAAGAGCCAAAGCCTAGAATTGAGAACTACAAGATCCTGATTGGTGTTCCACCCCACTGCAGCTGAGCTGGTATCTAAGATGCAAAACAAAGTCCCCTTTACTCTTCACTCTGCATTTCTCAAGGAGAAGAAATCTTTCCTCATAGTCACCACTGCTGGGAATTGCTGGATCACATCTGAAGCCAGCATGTCTCAGTCTTACCCAAGGCCCACTGGGTGTATTACATGGCTATCACTGCTGATTTTCAGGGTCCCACGGTTCTTTGGTCAGCAAGTGATGGATCCTACCAGGACTGGGTCCTTCTTTTATAGGCAGTGGGTAATCTTCTGGCCCATGATGTGTCTAGAAATATCACTGGGTGCTAGGGCCTAAAATGGGACCATCATGACTCTGCCCAGTGCTGTAGCCTACTCTGGCTGAGCTGGTATCCAAGTTCCAAGACAAAGTACTCTTTACTCTTCCCTCTCCTCTCCTTAAGCAGAAGAAAGAAGTCTTTCAGAGCTGTGAGCTGTGCTGCCTGGAGTTATGAAAGGAGTGGTGCAAGCATTCCCTAGGCCACCCTGGCTAATGTCTCATTAGATCACATGCTCCCCAATTCCACTTGCTCTCAGCCCAGAAAAGAACTAGACTTGCCTAGGAATTTCAGTTCTTGTTGCCTAGACTGCTTTTCATGCTTATTTAGGACTCAAGAGCACCTTAGACCACAGTAGTGAGGCTTGCCAAACTCAAGTTCCAACCACTGGGATGGATGATTCTCCCCTGTCTAGGGCTGGTGTACATGCTCCTTCCATCAGC
Source organism: Hylobates moloch (assembly GCF_009828535.3). Classification (NCBI taxonomy): domain Eukaryota; kingdom Metazoa; phylum Chordata; class Mammalia; order Primates; family Hylobatidae; genus Hylobates; species Hylobates moloch. Next base: position 88,645,757 of record NW_026652276.1, read on the forward strand.
GTCAGCTAAGTTCTGCAAGTTTTTGCTTTCTGTTGTGACAGGGAAGTGCTGGGTTCTAATGCAATGTCCTATAATCACTGGCCTCTCCCTCCTGCAAGCACACAGATTCTCCCTGCCACTGGGCTGCTGCCAGCAGATAGGGGTAGAGTGGTGCCCACAATTCAAGATTTTCTTTCCTACCCTCTTCTGTGCCTCTTTCAATGACATGAAGTTAAAATTAGGTACTATCATGGCTTACCTGACTTGTGGTTCTTATGAAGGTGCTGCTTTTTTGTGTAGATAGTTGTTAAATTTGGTGTCCCTGCAGGAAGGAAAATCAGTGGAGGCTTCTGTGCAGCCATGTTGCTCTGCTTCCCATAAAAGTTGTTATTTTTCATATTTTACTGCAAAAAACCTCTTGCTTTTGAAACTAGACCTCTCACTTAATATTCATCATTTATGAGAATAAAATTGTATGATTATTTAAACAAAATAGCTTTAAATTAATTTTTGATTGCTCTAATTCAAAATACAGATAAGTGGCAACCTCTGGTGTTGGACAATAATGATGGGGCCATTGATTCTGAATCTCCTCCATACCCTTCCATATAAATTATTAAATCAATAATAGCAAAATAATCCAAGCATAACCCAGGACTTCAATTTAACTAGGAGATCAAGAAAAATATGACCTTTAAAAAAGGGAAGAAGAAAATTCCAGCAGAATTTCCACCAAGTCACCTAGTATTACAAATCTGTGGGTATGGAATTTGCAAAAGAGAAGGCATAAGAGATGTCATGAAAAACGTGAGGACAGTAGAGGTTATCAATGAAACAGAACAAATCAGTCCCTAAAAGACAAACCGCAGCATTAAATGCTAAAATACTAAACATGGGTCAGCATTTGTTTGGTAATAACATTGGCTATGCAGAAGAGCCTTGATGGTATGCAGGATCAAAGTGGCGGCCTTCTAAGGCCACTGCTTCCTTAAGAGAATGTGATATATATAAGGGATTGAAATGAGGCAGTGAAGAAAAAGAAGGAAACACATATTTGCTGCAGAAACAAAAACACATCAACTCTTTTCTCTCCCCAGCACCCTCCTTTAAAAAAAAAATAAGAAAAAAGAAAACAGCAACAATAACAAAAAAGAATACTCTTGAATTAGGAATCCTGTTCACAATATAAATAATGTTAGAAAGAGCAGATCACATCGATGCTAAATGACTGTTAAAACTATGACTAAAGCAATTCCTCCTAATGAAAACTCTCCTAAAAACAAACATAAAGCTAAAAAAAGATGAAAAAACATTCCATGTTGAATTAAATATCCTGAAACATTTGAGGTCATTAAAAAGACTTTGAATTAGAAGTCTCAAAACTACACTAGAAATGTTGATATGGTTTGGCTCTGTATCCCCATTCAAATCTCATGTTGAATTGTAATTCCGTTGGGGGACAGACCTAGTGGGAGGTGATTTTCTCCTTGCTGTTCTCATGATAGTGAGTGAGCTCTCATGAGATCTGATTGTTTCAAAGGGTGTAGCACTTCTCACTTTGTTCTCTTTCTGTTTCCTGCATGGTAAGAGCTGTTTGCTTCCCCTTTGCCTTCCACATGATTGTAAGTTTCTAGAGGCCTCCCAGCCTGCTTTCTGTAGAGCCTGCAGAACTGTGAGTCAATTTAACTTCTTTTCTTCATAAATTACCCAGTCTCAGGTAGTTCTTTATAGCAGAGTGAGAAAAGACTAATACAAATGGTCACATAAGAAGAAAAGATAAGAGAATGTAATGGACTTCAGAAAGAAATAGAAGAAAAAGAATAACTCATATCAGAAATAAAGATAAAAAGAAAATATTACCAAGGGAAAATAGAATCACATAAAAATTTATTACAACTATAATGAAAAACATTCCCAAAATAAAAGAAGACTGGATTCCACTCATAGGAATGACACACCATTTCTATTGACTCAGAACACTAAACTCTGGCACATGTCTGGCAAAACTATTAGAGTTTGAAGATACCAACCTCAGCACTGTCAGGCAAAGAGAGAAAATATCTTATAAATGCAAAATAATTTGAATTTTATCAAACTTCTCTGAAAAACAACATACAAAGCAAGGTACAAGTAGAGTGATATTTTCAAGAAAGTTAAAAAAATGAAAGTATGAGCCAAAGATACATTCAGTCAAACTGTGTTTCATGTATCAAGTCTATAAAAAGCAGATTTGAATGTACAAAGGCCCAGGGATATTGTACACATATACTCTTAGTGAGGAGCCTACTAGAGCATGAGCTTCATCCAACCAAGGGTGGAGTGAAAAAACTTTAAAAAAGGACTGATGTTGAGCATTCCATGTTTATTTTTAGAATTAAAGCTAAAACAGAGGAAGAATGATGAATAAAAAATAATATACACAAAATTATAATTTCTGACAAAGGATCGAAGAGTCCAGCTCTGACCCAAAATCCTGTGTGAGATCTTTGAGGCCTAACTACAGGCAATTACAAAGGCTTTTACCTGTCAGGTCACATGGCGGAAAGCTACCATCCCCACACTAGACTTGGTATTTATAGCCAATGCATTGCATTTACTGAGCTACAGTCAAGGACTCAGCCCAATGCCTCAAATGACAATGCTTTTATAATAGAATAATAATATAAAATATATTAGTAAGATAAAAAGAGACACAGAGCATATAATAAAGTATATGGAGTAAAATGCTAATAATAGGTGAATCTGGTTAAAGGGGATATGGATATTCTTTGTAATATTCTTATTTTGCCACTTTTTTGTAAGTTTGAACATATTTTCTAATAAAAACTTCATATATATATATATATAAGCTAAGAAGACTACTTAGGAGCACAATTAGGGGTGTTGGCTCATAATGCTTGATATATTTGTTGATCTTGATGTAAATCAATTTTCCCTTTACAAATTATAATTTCATGTCGGCTAGATTTTTCTGTGTGTCTCTCCAAATCTACTCTTCAGGTCTCTACAGCTTGTTGTGTCCCCCTGGAGGCTGACCTGCAGGAACTATATTAATTGGGTTCCCTTTCCTAATGTATTTTCTTGTGTTTAGTCAATTAAAAATGCAAGCAGAATCAGCATGTGTGAGCCCCATTAGGTGAAGCTCTGTTCCAGGATTTGTTCCTCTACCCAAGTTTACTGCTTCTTTTCAATGGTCTGCTAATACAGATACAGCTACACTTAAAGGTATGACTGGCTTTAGGTGTGGTGGCTCACGCCTGTGGTCCCAGCACTTTGGGAGCCCTAGGCAGGGGGAATCACTTGAACTCAGGAGTTCGAGACCAGCCTGAACAACATGGTGAAACTCTGTTCTTATTAAAAATACAAAAATTAGCCAGGCGTAGTGGCATGTGCCCATAGTCCCAGCTACTCAGGAGGCTGAGGCAGGAGAATCGTTTGAATCCGGGAGGTGGAGGTTGCAATGAGCTGAGATCACGCCACTGCACTCCAGCCTGGGTGACAGAGCAAAACTCTGTCTCAAAAAACTAAAAATAAAAATAAAAAATAAAGATATAACTCTCTCTCCAGGTACCTGAAAGACCAAGACAGCAATCTTGGTCTTGTGAGCCTACTCACTATCTTAGTCAGCTCAAGCTATTATAACAAGGTAGCATAGCCTGGGTGGCTTAAACAATAGACATTTATTTTCCGAAGTTCTGGAGGCTGGGAAATCCATGATCAAGGAGCTAGCGATCCCATTCCTAGTGGCAGCCCTCTTCCTGGTTTGCAAATGTTCACTCATATAGGTGGAGGGCAACAGAGGAGCTCTGGTTTTTCTTCCTCTTGTTATAAGAACACTAATCCCACTACAAGGGCCCTACCTTTATTATTTCATCTAAAAGTAGTTACCTTCCAAAACCCCCATCTCCAAATACCATCACAGTAGGGATTAGGATTTCAACATATGAATTTTGGAGGACACAAAAATTTAGTCCCTACCAGCTCCCCAAGCTTCACCATCCCTTGCTGACTTCTCTTAACCTTGCCCACACCTTGGTAAATACTACCTTTATTAAACCTTCCTCAGTCACTCTTTTTGCGTGTGTTATCTCTTTCCCGCAGGCATCTTGTCTGGTACATAATGCTAATAAGGAAAACACTATGAAAAATGTAATGTATTTACATACTGGAAATATTTTTAAAACTATATATTACAAAAATCCAGCTATTAATAGGACTGCTTTGTGAATAAGTATGAAAAATTAATCATTTTGAGATACCTCCATGGGCTGTTTCGCAGATGAAAAATGGATGAAACTAACTTAATTGTGTTAAGATAGCATCACACATTTTCTCAAAAGATTTTTGTAGAGTAGCTTAAAATAATGGTGCATATACCATTTGGTAGGAATTAAATATTTATCTATAGATACAGGAAGCATAGCCTTAAAAACAAAATGAAGTCTGTGCTATTTCTGATCAAACCTTTATATTGTAAATTATTATCACTTGAATTTTATCACTCTTCTTGCAGCCATGGTGAAGACCTTAAGGTTCATTCAAGAGAAATGAATATTAAAATAGCTAAAAGCAACTTAAATACCGTAACATGGTTATTTTCCCTAATTATTTTTATCTTCCCTTCATTTTTCTCAAAATATTCTATTTATATTCCACAACCAAAGCCACCTGAATTCTACCAGTGATTAATAACAGCAGGTTAGGCGAACGGAGACAAATATTTTCCTTCATTCAGTTTGCGGTAACCGCAGTTTTTCAGCTGCTTAGGTTCCAAATCCTGGAGTCATCCTTGATTCCCATATTTGTCTCATACCTCAAATCTTAACCATCAGTAAAAACACTTGGTTCTGATTTCAAACTACAGAATTTAATCACGTATCATCTCTACTGTTCTACCCTAGTCAGAACCACCATCTTCTCTTGCCTGGATTACGATAATAGCCTTTTAATTGGTATTATTGCTTCTGGCCCCTCCTAACATCTACGCATAACACAGTGGTCAGAGAAATCCCTTCACTATGTTACCCTTCTCCTTAAAACCCTACAATGGTTCCTCTCTTCACTCAAAGTCAAACCTAAAATCTAGAATAGCTTAAAAGGCCCTGAGGTATCTCACTCCTATTAGATCTCCAAACTTAATGCCCACTAATTTCCAATATCCCTCTCCTTCAGCCAAACTGGCCCCTTGCAACTCTTCAAACACAGCAGACATGATGCCACCTTAGGGTCAGGACCCTGGCTGTTCTCACTGCCTAGAATGCGCACTTCCCAAGTATCCACAGGACAAACTTCATGTGTTTGCTCAAATGTTGTATTTTCAATTAGGCCTACCCAGACCTCCTATTTAATGTTGTAAGATTCCCTTCATCCCACCACTTCCTATTCCCTATCTCTTTTCCACTTTTCCTGTGTTCCACAAGTCGTTGCCTTATAATATTCTACCTGTATTACACTTTATGTTAATAATGCAATTGTTATATTAACCTTATTTATGTATTACACTTATTATTAATGGCTGTTTTAATCAGCTCAGGTTGTTATAACAAAATACCATAGACTTGGTGGCTTTTACAACAGAAATTTGTTTTGCCACAGATCTGGAGTCTGGAAGTTAGAGATCAGAATGGCAGTATGATTGGGTTCTGGTAAGAGCTCTCTTTCTGACTTACAGAAAGTCAACTTTTTATGTCCTCACATGGTTGAGAGAGTATGAGCTCTCTGGTGTCTCTTCTTACAAGCACACCACTCCTACTAGATCAAGACCCCACACTTATCATCTCATTTAACGTTAATTACCTTCATACAGGACTTATCTCCAAATACTATAACATTGGGGGCAGGAGCCTACATAGAATTTTGGAAGGTCATAAACATTCAGTCCATAACAATATCTTCCTGGGACTCAAGTGCAATGACTAGCACTATGCAACTGTTCAATAAATATTAGTTGAATAAACTGATAATATATTTAACAAAAATGTATTGAGTGTCACCAGAATTGTTGCATATTCTAAAAGTGCATTTCCTTCCCTAATAAACATTTAGTGTGTAGATTACCCATAAAGTCTAAATGATATTGAAATCATAATGATACAATTATATAGGCACAAACAAAACAATTTCTAATTTCTGAGTAAATCTTAGTCAAATATTTCTATACAGACATTTCACATGTGCAAAAATGTAAAGAATTCCCTTGCCGTTGCTGCTTTTTGTTGCTGCTGTCCACCCTCGCCTCAGCTGCAGAGCTGGATTATGTGATCCTACTTCTCTTTGCTCTGCTATTGCATTTAATACAGTCGATTTGGGTTATCTGTTAATGTGTATCTATTCCACAATCGATTATGAAATTTTCCAGGGCAATGGCTATTATATTCACCTTAGTTTCCCCAGCACTTAAAGTCAGTACTACATAAATATTTAATGAATAAAAAGAAGAGGAAAAAGGGAATAAGACAGTGCCTTAAATCTCACAGTACATTTTGTTTTTGCTTCTTTGAATGGTTATACTTATATTGCCAATCTAAAATTGTTTTAAAATAAAAGGTTTAGGGCTGGGCGTGGTGGCTCGCACCTATAAGCCCGGCACTTTGGGAGGCTGAGGCGGGCAGATAACAAGGTCAGGAGATCGAGACCATCCTGGCTAACATGGTGAAACCCCGTCCCTACCAAAAATACAAAAAATTAGCCAGCTGTGGTGGCACATGCCTGTAGTCCCAGCTACTCAGGAAGCTGAGGCAGGAGAATCGCTTGAACCCGGGAGGCGGAAGTTGCAGTGAGCCAAGATCACGCCACTGCACTCCAGCCTGGGTGACAGAGCAAGACGCCATCTCAAAAAATAAAATAAAATAAAAATAAAAAGTTTAAAAAAAGAATTAGGTTTCCTTCCGCCTTTTTCTTAGTGTTTTCTTTAGTTGTAGGTAGTAAGAGAATTGAAAAACATAAGTAGAAATTCTTGAGTCAAAGAAACTCAACCTAAAGCTAAAATAAATTAATTTATATTATTCTTCAATTTTTCCAATATTAAATATTTTATTACAAGTAGGTAATTGACTGTTTCCAAAACATCCATAAATATGTAAATGTTTGTATTGCTTTGGCAGTCTATCACCCATGGAACACCATGATACATATAAACTCTAACAAATTGGAGTTACTAACATACTCAGGGAACCTAGGTCATGATGTTTTTATCAAAGACACATTTCACTGTCTCACTAAAATTCAAGCAGTTGTTATCAATATCGGCTATAAGTTTGAGGTCAAACTCCCATTCATTTAATGATGGCTCTACTGTCAAAAACTTTAAGTACAGTAAGAAGAAAGACAGAAAATTAATTCAAGTCCAAGAATAAAAAACTCAAGGGTTTCCAAAGTACTATAAAAAGCACTTGATCTGTGAGTCTGAAGTTATCATGGCATTTAAATTGATCAGCTAATGTACTAACTACATCCTAGGATAGGCTGATCAATATTTTGCTTTAGATTAAAAATATAAAGATGCTACCAAAATATTTCTATGATGAATATGATAAGCCTAGATGTCTAATATTACTTAAATTATTATAGCCAAATAAAATGCATTGTCAACTGAAGATTTTTTAAAAATAAACTGAGGGCATATTTGGAGAATGACAAACTCAACAGACTTATACTGACTTTTGGTTGAAATGCTTTCCAATTATCTTTTATCCGGAAAAAAATAACTTACTGAGTTTTTTTTCCTTTTTTTGTTTTTAAATAGGCATATAAAAATTGCACAGCTCTAAGCAATAAAACTAAATCAGATGAAAACATTTTCTTACCTAAGCTTTTATCTTTATGAGGGATCAGTAATTCTGACATGAAGAAAACCCTGTCACAGAATTATAACTACAAAGATAAAACTTCTTATTGGTTTACTTAACAATACAATTTAGATTTCATTTAACCTCCTTTGCTTGAGAGAATAGCCAAATATTGACCCAGGAGACAGTTATACTCTGTGCTAAAATTGCAGAATGGCCTTTAGATCATACCCTACTGCCTTTGCTGTGGTTAAGCCACAAGCCTCTAAAAGCCATACTTAGAAATGCAATATTCCTAATGAGAATGAATCTAAATCTGTGGCGAAAAAACCATATAATTTAAGAAGAAGATGTTTTTGAATATGGATACTAGCTTGCCTTTGAAACTTATCTGTACTAGCTCCTTATACTTTTAAGAGTGAACTTCCTTGGCTCTACTCAGACTGTTTTATTTACCCAGAACAGCATCTCTCCTCTATCCGCAGGGCTTTCTCCCCTAAAATTATAGCTGTAGGATACTTTCTCCAATTAGTCACTCCCATTCTTATAGCTGAAATTCAATGCGATCTTATAATTACCTGCTTACCTTTAACAGTTTTAATGATTATATATTTGTTTTGTCTCTGTAAAAGTGTAAATGTTGTAGGAGAAGGAATATGTTTAAATTTCTGTGAATATTGTGATTACGTTATAAATACTAGGTGACACACTCTCATAAGAAGATATTGCATTTACTTCAATCCGCACTCAATTATAATTTATGAGCAATATTGATTCAATTAAGAAGAAAAAAAAAGGAACTACATGTTGGAAAACATGGCTGAAGGTGAAGGAACCCTGACATGGAGAAACCCATCAAAGATATTATTCTATCTTCTCATAGACAGAACTGCTGCTTCAAACTGATAGCTGTATCTACACAGGCAACATAGCAAAATAACAATGATAGGATAAAAATTCCTACTTATGAGGGAAATAATATGAATAAATAATTATGTAGGATTTATTGAACCAGAGAGAGCCTAGATTCTTGATCAAACCTCCAATTAACTTTGCGCAAAGAGTAATTTGTCATACATATGTGAAAAGTTACAATGGAAATTATTTCACCTAAAAAAAAGTCCCATATCTTATTTTACCAACATAATTAGACACTGAACAAGTTGTGTGGCCCACTGACATCATACAGAACATTTAAAGACCATTTTAAGATGAGTTCATAATTCATAATTTCTTATATTGTGAATATAATTTTTATTTCATAAAGCTTCCTGTGAAGAAACTTATACCAATAATTTTGTTAACTTGATTGATTCTGTTTCCCTCCTACAAAGGTGTTGCTCTTTTGGCCACTAGAATGAATTCCTTAAGGGATGTTATGAACCAAAATTATGAAGTACCCTCCCTCCTGTCTGCATAGAAGGAGTCATTAAAAAAGGAGGATATTCAATTTTGTAAATATTTATACAGAAAAATATAATTTGGGGAGACTGTGCATATACTTGCACACACAATTTATACCTTAATTTTTAAAAAATGACAAGGCAATCAAGAGAAAGAAGTGAACCTGTATCATAAAAATGAAACAATCATATATGAAAAACTTCCCATCAGCATAATATAGACTCAAAAGATAAAATATTAAGAGTAAATGTGTTTGCAAGAAAAAAAGAGTTCTGTGCAAGAATAATGTTTTGTATTTATATGCAGAAGGTTGTGAGTATAAAATACACGCAAAATGAATAAATTAGATTTCCTTAGGCAAAAGGTTATAAAAGGAGAAAGAGAAGTATCAAGAACCTGGTGTTTATTTGTAGATAAAATAATAGGAAAATCTATCCATTCTGTTAAAAGTGTTTAAACACCACCTAAAACACAGAACAGATGCACTTGAAAGAAAAAGAAAAATCTACATAAAAGGGGCACTTCACAATTAAGAAGATTGACTCACCTTACAAAAGATGCTCAGTCCTGGCCTTTCACCCATTGTCAGCCCAGATTCAAACTATAAGTTTCTTTAAATTTTGTTTCCTTAAAATCTAAGCAACAAAGCCATTCCAAAGTGGAATTGGAAGGTAGATGCTAGCAACATACCTAGATATTGCTAACCAATTATGTTTTTTAAAAATACTCTATATATTTCATCATAGGAGCTTAAGGCACTATTGCTTAGTTAGTCTTTTGTTTTTCAATATAAAGCAAATAAATTTTTTTTCCAATTTTTGTATATGGGAACTCAAATAAACTAATAAAGCAGGCTGAACTGATTTAATATTAAAGTCAATTCTGTAGTAAAGTGAACAAAGAAGTGTCCATTCAGTCAACAATCATATATTGAACACCAACACAACACATCAACATGTATTGGACACCAGTACACTTGAGGGTCCTATGCTGAGAACTGTTGAAGAAAGAAGAGTTAAGATACTCTCCTCTCTCTTATACTCACTCACCTCAAGGAGTTGAAAAAGGATACATTTAGTAACTGTGATTCAATGAAAAATGAAAAAAAAATTAGTAAAAGAAACACAAAATTCTAAGAGAGTTTGAGAAGAAAAAAATCTAAATGAGGTAATAAGAAAAACTTTAGGAAGAGAGTACACTTGAACTGGTGGTTCATACATGGAGATAATGGGGTCATCTGAAGGTGCAAGAAAAATAGTCTTATTGGATTAAAACATAGAATGTATGGAGATAAGTTATGTAAGATGACCTCAGCAAAGTACACTGAAGTCAGATAGTATAGTACCTTGGTTATGATATTTTTTTCTTTCACAAATATTTCCTGATTACCTACTGTAGGACAGGCACAATAGCAAGCACTGATGATATTAGCCACAAGCACAACCACAAAGTGCCTGCTCTCATGGAGGTTAGTCTGAAGGATTAGGAATCTGGATTTTATTCAAGAGGTAATGATTATTAGTAAAGATTTTCAAGCAGTCAGGTTGAATTTGGGGAGCTGAAATGTTTACATGAGCAGAGGAGTATGAGTATAACCACAGGAACAAGAGAAAAAAAAATTCATTGCTTTTTCTTGCACCCTATGTTTGATTTTTCTAACAGGTATGCACACTGAGAAATACAGTCTTTTACAAAGGAATATCATTTCTAAACATACACTGGAAAGCTCAGAGTTAGGATAAGACAATACACTGAATGAAATATTTTGCTAAATAGGAGAATCACATTGTTTACTTAGAGAGAACATATAGCTGACGTGCTGGAGTGAATTTACAATATGTTTATCTAGAAAGGGAAGTATCTATAGATCATAATGTCATTGCTCCATTTAATAATAGTAGTACTGATGGGAATTTATACTTGGTTTAGAAGGAAAAATCTAAATGAAGTAGATTATTTAACTTGGTTCTAACCCTGATTAATAATTAATTGTTAAATGGCTTAAACTTCAAAAAGGAGTAAGATAATTATCACCACCTGCTTCTTCCAGTAATTGAGATTTAAACAGGAGTGAAATTTAACAAGTTACACTCTACAGTGCAGGACATTCTGAACATTTGATGTCTCTTTGGCATTATCTTCTGATTTCCACTAAGACAACCACTGATCCACGAGATGATACGATGGATATTATTACTAGAGTTACAACTCCGCTGGCTCTTATCTGAGCACTAGCTCTCCGTCTGACACAATGTTCCCAAAACCTCCGAGAAGACTTTCTATTTCAGAGTTTATATTGTCCTAAGTCCTGGGAGGGGGAGGTCAAGTATTGTGTATGTGCTATAAAACAGACATAAACTATTCAGCTTTGGTTCGTGAAACAAACAGCATGTGGTTAATTTCTTTTAATCCTTTATACAATATATTTATGTATTTTCTAGTATAAGACCACATACATTATGCCTGAAGTGAAGGTTGATTGATTTTGAAGATGGTGAGTGTGTAGAAAAAGGTAATAAAATATTCAGTATTAAACTATTTCACTGTATTTGTTTTATAAAGAAAAATACAGATATGCGTATGTTAAAACCGGGCAGAAACACTCTTTGAGTACTCCACAGCATCTGATACTTAAATATGTTAAAATATGTATTTATATTTTAATATTATTACCCCCTTGAGTTGGCTGCTGTTTTTCAGCATCAGAAGAAGAGATCCTCAAAGCCTTGTTAAAAGAAAAAAGAAAGTGAAGAGTGGTATTTAATCATTCTCCAAAACTCTTGGCTGTCTTTATCAAGCTATCAAGGATTTTCCCAGGGGAAATTACACATCATAATAAGAAACCTCAAGTTCATTTTCTCAACAACAAAAATGATAAAAGTTTATTCCACAGACACTGCGATGTAGCATGAGAGCACAGGGTCTGGGGTCAGAGGGGCTAGACAAAGTATCATTTCCACTTTATTGCTTCACTTACTAAGCCTCACTTTTTCCCATGCATAGTCTCACTTTCCTCACTGCCAAAATGTGATGATGTTAGAAGGTACATCCACATCACTCCACTATTATGAAATTTTAAAAAGTCATGTATGAAAAAAATTATACAAAGCCTTATTACTATTATCCTTTAAAATCCCTTGTTTCTCTTTCTCTCTATTCTCAATTTCAATGTTGACTGTATAAAACAATCAGGACAAAGAAGAAGAAAGTAAAAGTGACATAAATATTGAATCTAATTTTAAATGGTGTATTTAAAATAACATATTAATACAAAAACTAGCCCAATTAATAATATAATAAACATTTAATACAATTGAGAAAGGAAGGTATGTTTAGCTATATTCTGATCTTGGAAAGACTTGCTGGTATTGGTCAAACAGAAAAAGCATCCAATAAAATAAAAATAAAATAAGAAATTTTTAAAATTCTCACACTGACAAAAACTGTAAGACATGGCATTCAAATTGTCAACAAAAGAAAACGATTTCTTAGAGACTACATAATCAGTAATAGACAACCCATTCTTTTCCAGCTTGTCACCTTGCCAGTAAAGGGTTATAGAAAACCTGTCCTTAGCATGAAAACATGATGTGGTAACTATTAAGTATGTGGAAAATCCCATTAGGCTATAAATTACTATAATTGCATTTTTTAGTGGAGAAAGACAGCTAGATATCATTTATTATATGTGGTGTATTCCCTGAATTCTGGATCTGTTTGCTTCCTATGCTTCTTGACTTTAACACTGTAGTGATACATATATATATAAATATATTTATTTTTAATATATATATTTAATTATAATTTTAAAAAATATATATTATATATACATAAAATATATATATTATATATATATTTTAATTATAATTTAAAACATATATTTCATATTACAGTGATATATACCATTATATCCATATATTCATATATCGATATATATCATTATACAGTGATATATATTTTTTAAATTATATATATCCATATATACATACACACACATATAAGTATAAAACAGTATTTATTGTAAAATAAAATAAATATTAATTATTTAAGTATTTAAATACTTTAGAGTTAGTATTAAGACAAATGCCACAGACCCACAAAATGTACTTTCAGCCTATCCCACATTGATCAGTGTATCAGTGTATCAGATGAGGCACTGCAACTTCCAGGCAGCAAAAGAGTAATGAATGGCAACTGACAGGCGTTGATCATTTTGATGGACTACAAAGGGATGACAGAGACGTCATTATACTTTGGAATTTATGCAAACATACTTATTTTTTAAAAAACTTCCTACTGAGTTCTTGAACCATAGTAAGTTCCATGTAATACCTTAATTTATAAAGATAATATACATCCACATGTACTTGACTGTGATGTGTCTCATTTCTCTAGAAAAACACCTCTATGGTACTTTAAAAATTATTCATATACTTAATCTTTCTATACCTTTAATCATGAAATATGACATCACACTTTCATGAATATTTAAATGTCTCCCTCCTACTCCCAATTCTACTTTAGACAAATCTCTTTAGCACCATGAGAAATGTAAGTAAGTAATTACAATTCCATTTCTGATAACATCTGAATTATCTCTAATAAGCGGTAGGTATAATTTATTTCAGCTACTAGATGTTTTCATGAAAACATATTTGATCAGTTTTTAAGTCAACTATGTTTTTCATGGCTATGCATTCTATTTTAGAGAATTAGACATATTAAGATATTCTGACCTTATGACACAGTGAGAGAAATTATGAGTTACACTGTAGATGACCTCTTTTAATAATATTTTTAAAGAAAAGCTATCCTACAAAATCCCAAGACTATCAGTCAAAATAAATCGAGCATCAGGTATAGCTCACGTAAGAAGCAGATTTTAGATATATTTTCCCAAACAGTATTTTATTTGTTAATCAAAGTTTTTTAGGGATTCTCAACCGGGGGCAGTTTTACCCCCAGAGTACATCTGGCAATGTCTGGTGATATGGTTTTGTTCAGAGTCCCCATCAAGTCTCATATCGAATTGTAATCCCCAGTGTTGGAGGTGGGCCCCCACCTAAACCCCATGGTGATTGGATCATGGAGGTCCAATGGTTTAACACCATCCCCTAGTGCTGTTCTTGTGATAGTGAGTTATCATGAGATCTAGTTTTTTAAAATTGTGTAGCAACTCTCCAATCTCTCTCTTCCTGCTGCTCTAGACATGTGAAGTGTTTGCTCCCCCATCGCCTTCTGCCATAATTAAAACTTTCCGGAGGCCTTCCTAGAAGTAGAAGCTACTATGCTCCCTGTACAGCCTGCTGAATCATGAGCCAATTAAACCTCTTTTTATAAATTTCCCAGCCTCTAGCATTTCTTTATAGCAATGTGAAAATGGATGAATACATCTGGAGACACTTTCAGTTGTCACAACTTGGGTGAGGAGGCAGTGTGCTACTGGCGTCTGGTAGGTAGACTTTATAGATGCTGTTAAACTCTGCAGATGCTAAACATGCTACATACACAGGAGAGCACTCACAACAAAGAATTATCTAGCCCCAAATGTCAATAGAGCCAAAGATGAGAAACCTGCTTTAAGTTAATGTCACAATAAAGTTCCGGTAGTAACAATATTAACCCAAGATGATGTTCAGACAAGCAAGCAATAGCATTCAGAAAAATCGTAACAATAGCCCAGATGTAGGGAGCATTTACCATGAAGCCGGTGCTGTTGTATTTATTAACTTACTCAATCTTCATCACAGTACTATGAGTTGAACACAACTATTATTACTCTTGTTCTACAGATGAGGAAAATGAGGCTCTAATTTAATCGATTATCTCACTCATTGTTACCCAGCTTCCAAGAGGCTGAGCCAGGATTTAAGCCATTGCACATTAACTCCAGACCATATACGCTTAACTACATCACTATATTATATTCATGTTTATCAAATAAGCATGTTTCTGATAAAAGGTTTTAAAAAGCATCATACTTAAGATCTACAGAAACCTCTAATGATCAGTCTCTTTTGGAAAATTTCATTCTTAAAGATCAATGAATGAACATGCACACAGCAGATGTCACTAAATCATTATTTATTCATTTATTGAGATTTTCATTCCAGCTTTAGCAAATGTATTCAAAATTTCTAGCAAAATGAAAAATGCAACTAAGTGAAACAGATCACACTGACAAGAAAGTAAGAATAGAAAGCACTTAGCTTTGGTATAATATTACAAGTGTAAAAGCAAGTTAGGGTAAGAGGAGGGCTCATCAAATCATCAGAGGTCTCACATTTTCAGCACAGAAAAGATATGTGCTACTAAAAATTCACTCAGGGAAAATAAAAACTTACTCACCAGAAAGTACTACATATTAACTTTTCTATGACCGACATAAAAAAAAAAAAACCCACAGACTAAGTGGCCTAAACAACAGAAATATATTTTGTCACAGTTTTGGAAGCTAGAAGGTCAAGATCCAGGTGTCAGCAGGTTTGGTTTCTTCTCAGGCCTCTCTCATTGGCTTGCAGAAGGCCACCTTCTTCCTGTATCCTCAGATGGCTTTTAATCTTCCTTTTCTTCTTTCTTTTCTCCACAGTGTCTTTTCCTCTTGTAAGAACACCAGTCGCATTGAATTAGGGCCCCACCCTGTTGAGCTCATAGTAAAGCAGTCACATCTTTAAAGTCTTATATCCAAATATGGTTACATTCTAAGGTACTATGCTTTGGAGCTTTATGAAATGAATTTTGGAGAATCACAATTTAGACTACAACATATAGCAAGGACAATTCTGAACAAGACATGGGGCTTAAAGTGCCCAGAACTTTTTCCTGGAGGACTAAAAGAGCAGTTTGTTAGGTATTAGACAAAAGATCTGTAAGACAGCTACATGATAAATAGCACTGTGTCTTTGCAACATGGCACCACAAGTGGTGAACTCTAAAGGAAAATGGCCCAGCAGACCCAACTTGAAATGTGTTTGTATCTACAAATGGTTACTAGGGTGCTTTTTCAATTTTAATTTTTTAAAGTCTTGCTCTGTCATCTAGGCTGTACTCAGTGGCATGATCAGGGCTCACTGAAACCTCAAACTGTTTGGCTAGAGCAATCCTCCTCCATCAGCCTCCCAAGTAGCTAGGACTACAGGCATGTATGACCATGCCCATTTTCTTCTTTTTTTATTTTTATTTTTTTATTTTTGGTAGAGATGGGGTCTCACTATTTTTCCTGGGCTGGTCTCCAACTCCTGGTCTCAAGTGATCCTCCTGCCTCATCCTCCCAAAACACTGGGATTACAGGCATGAGCCATGACATCCAGCTCAGGGTCTTATTCATAGTCCTGCAATGTTCTCTCCGCTAGATCGGAAAAAAACAAACAAGCAAACAAAAAGCTGTATTGAACAGGAAAAAAAGACTTACTAGAGAAAGAAAAAGACTTTAATGGCAATAATGCCATGACAGTAAAAATGTGTTGAATTGTTTTCTTTGTGAGTGAGAAGAAGAGTAAGTACAATCTGGATTTCCTCTGCTTTAAGTTAGGTATCCGGTTTGTTGGTTTGTTATTGCTTGGTTTGGTGAGCGGAAGAAGGGTTTGTTTGCTTTTTCTTAAACTCACAGGAATATCAGAACTGCTACATTGAACTAAGGTAGTATTTTTTTTTTTCTAGAATTTAGGGGCTGCTTCTCCCTGCCTAGGAAAAAGCAGCATTATAACTACAGGACATGCTTTTCTCCCATCTACTCCTGAAGCAAAAACACTTGCATCCAGAGCTGTCAGCCTCCTCAGCAGGTTAGCAGAAACAAAGAGAAAAGAAAGAAATGGAAAGATGACTGAAGCAAGGGTCACAAAGGAGTATCTTCTTTGAAATCACAGCTAACTGGAAACAAGGTAAGACCTGGGATACAGGCAATAAAGAGTATTTCGTGTCAGTAAATAATGAATACAATTATTGACCTGTCTCATTTGAGCATACATTTCCATGTTGCTCTTATTCTTTGTCTCTTATATCAAAGCTATTACGTACCTCTCCTATGTCTTCCAACCACAGTGACCACAATTCACATGACTTGACTGAAATAAAGTCCTGTCCTCCAATGTCTACCCAATTATTCATCCTTAAGCAGTTCATTCATTGTGTAATTTCATCTTCCTTTTCTAAAAGTTGCTTCAATTAGAAAGTGTGGCACCTCTTATTCTGTTACTTCTATCTATAAATTTGCCTCACCTTACTGATCCATGATTCATCCTTATCACATATTATTCCAGCACATGCTGAGTTCAGTGATACCTGTCTTCTCCTTATTCCATGGGCATGTCACCATGCAGCTCAGAAGCCCTCTCTTTTTCCCTGCTACTGACCATAACACACCTCATCCTCCTAGGCCCAGCTAAAATCTAATCCATTACGATGCTATGGCTTCCAAATGGGTAACACCAAGGCTGGACCTGACTATCTACCCTCTAGATATCTCATCCTGTGTATCTCAATTACCTTGGATTAAATGCAAATAACATTTAATTCATTATCTCTTCTAAAAAAAATAAAAATTTAAAAAAGAAAAACCTTGTTGGCCCACGGTTCCCCTTAAGTGTTCCATTAGCTAAACAGACATAAGAATTATCCTTCATTCTCCTTCCCCTTCATTCTGTCTGCAATAAATCATTAAATCCTATTGAATTGACTAAATACCTCTAACATCTAGTTTCTCTCCTCACTTCCCTTTTCCTTTATATTCATCATCTCCCTCCCAGCCCTCTGTAATCATGTCCTAGCTCCCTTCTGTTTCACTCAGTACTTTTTCAATGCACCAGACTACAGCTCTGTAGCAAGATGACCTGGCCTATAATGACCTAGCTCCTTTAGTAGTGGTCAGCCTCTACCATAGCTACATCTGCAAGCTAACATCATCTTGCTACATGACTGACACTGAATGATCCGAGCTTTCACACAGGGAGTGCCTCCATCTGAAATGCTCTTTCTTCCCTTATCCTTCAGATAATTGATGAAGTATCTTTTTAATCACGGTCTCTACTCTTGAGCTTTATCTTTCCATAAAATTTATGTCTGTTAATTTCACACATTTCATTAGTTCTTACTTCTATGGCTTGGGCTTCATGCCTTTGATTACCAGCATCTCTCCCATTCACTTCACTTGTTTATTAATATTCATCATCTTCTTTTCTCAAAATTCAATTCAAACCTGATCCCCTATAAAGCCTTCTATACTTAACTAAGACCAAATCTTGTTTCTTTCCCCTCCCCCCCTTTTTTTTTTATTGAGACAGAGCCTAACTCTGTCACCCAGGCTGGAGTGCAGTGGCGCCATCTCTGCTCACTGCAACCTCTGCTTTCTGGGTTCAAGTGATATTCTGCCTCAGCCTTGTGAGTAGTTGGGACTACAGGCACATGCCACCACCACCACACCCAGCTAATTTTTGTATTTTTTGTAGAGACTGGGTTTTGCCCCCCTCTACCTACCTGGGCCTCTTAATGTGCTGGGGTTGTAGGCATAAGCGACTGCACCTGGTCAAGCCTAGATCTTACTCAGCTATTCCCTTTTATATTTGTGTAGGTCATATGTTTGTTATGATGCTTGTCACATGTATGTTTTATGTCTCAGCTGATTTTTTGAAAATAGTACTAGACCTTGTGTCTCTTCCTATGCAAGTCAGACATTCAATGAATATTTTGACTTAATTATACATTTTGTACTTAATGTGACGTATTCTCTACTGATTACACTGTAGACTTGTTTTTAATTCACTTTGATGAATATTTATTTTTTCTCTAATGCCTATATGTATAAAAATAAGTGATTAGCAAATAACTGTTAGATTTTTAAATAGAGACCTTATTTCTATTTGCAATACATGTTTGTATGTATGCATGTATATATATATATATATAACATCCTTATAGTAGTGTTGACAGAAGAGATTTTGAAAATGTTGATATTTCGGAGTAACCCAGTTATGTCAAAGGACAAACACTGTATGCATCACTAACTTTTTTTTACTCTTTTGCTTTATTTACACTGTTTCTCCTGTATACATTTTGCTTTCTGATATCAACTACTAATATGGACCAGCACAGTGACTTACAAGCTCTGTGTCCAGCATTTCAGCCATATCTCTCCCACTCTACCAAGTGCCCACCCATTACAGTTAATCCATACTGGTTTTCTTTCACTTTCTTAAAAGACTCCTGCTGCCATCACCACAGGGCCTTTGCATATCATGTTCTCAATGCTTTTGCTTGGTTAGTTCAAACAGTTCAAATTTCAGCTCAAATGAAACTTCCTCAAAAGGCTTCTAATCTCCCATATTAGGGAAATACCTTATTCTTTAACATAGTCACATGCCACCCTTCACTATTTCTCCATAGCACTTACAATTGTTTTCAATTATAAGCTGATCAATGTCTTCCCACCAGACTAAGATTAACAAAGTATTCCCAGGGGCAAACAGTATGTCTCTGGAACATAGTAGAAAAAAAATCATTTAAATTAATAAAGTCTCTTTATCTATGCTGCCATGGCACAAGTATTTTTAAGTTTCCTTTCATTCATTTATTCAATAAATATTAATGAAAACCTAATATACATATTAGCATAATGATAAAGACTAGGGTAAAGAAGTGAACAGAATAACATAGTATCTGCAGCCATACGACTGACATTTTATTTGAGGGGAGACAGAAAAATAATGAACAAATAAGAAAGAAAATTTAGATAGTGTTGTGCACTTTTAAAAAGATTATGATATTGTCTGGAAGGCTGCTTTAGACTGGGTGATCAGGAAATTCCTCTGAAGAGGTGATATTTAGGCTGTGACCAACAAATAAAACCAAATTATAATGTCATAACATATTACCTTGTAGTAAAAGTCTGCTAGTTTTTTTCCCCCCACTGACTATAAGGTATTTCTTTGAAAGTAGGAAGCAAATCCTCAGCACAGTATTTAAAATTATGAGCAGCACATAATGAGGTACTCAGTACATATTTCTAAGGTGACTGGGGAAAGACACAAAACTATAATTACTGGGATAATGTCATCGTTTCCATTTTATGCTCAAAGTAACAGACTCAGATCTAAGTTAGGTGAAAATGGCTATTCAGGGTTCCTCCTCTAGTGTTCTTTCCAGCCATCAAAATCGTGATGTTTCTCTTTATACTAAGTATATAATCTCTATGACTTGATAAAGACATAGATATTGTACAAAAAGAACATCATTTGTGATTTTTATAAATAATTATAAAACATTCCAGTTATAAATATTAGGCTAGATATCATTCAATAAATATACTAAACACCTAAATTAATTTTAGTTAATTTACTAAATATCTAAATAAATTTACTAAGCAGTAAGTTTACTAAAAATCATATCTCGGTTCAATCTTATTTTTGGTTGGTGTAACAGATTGCACAGAAACAAGAAAGAGCAGCAAAATCTATACTTCTATATGATGTCATTATAAACATTGTCTTCAACATCATGGCAATTTTGAAAGACATTAGAGGTTCCCATATTTGAAGAAAGTAAATACAAATTATACTTCATATCATTACAGAAAATGTCTATAGTATCTATATAAATTCTTTTGTCTGTTTAAACATGTATATTCTTAACAGAATGCCCCATGCTGAAGGAACTCTGAACTTCTCACATGTCAATAGGTTTCAAAGCCAGCTAGATAATTTATGTAAATTAATTGATGATACACCTCTTTTCTTGTGTGTGAATTTAACAGTGTGTTTACATTGGTTTTGATTGATTCTGTCTTAATATTTTTCCAGAAAAAAACCTCACAGAATATCTTCTAATATAAAAGCATGAAATTTAGAAGGAATAAAAAATTGCATATTTCTACCCTGTATCTCAAAACTCTCAAGAGATTTTCTCTCTCTAAAAAATAAAGATAAAGGCCAGATTTCTCAGAATCAAAGATTGGAAGTAATAACATAGTTATTGTGGAATACAAGCAAAATAGTATAGTCTAAAAACTTCAATTGAGGTCTTCATATAAGATAGCTTGAGTAATTTCTATAACAAAACACATTTAGACATAAAAGAAACTACATTTCCTATAAGCCTTCAAGGCACTGAAATCTATAAAACAAAGATTTTTTTACCAAAGAACAATATAATCCCTGAATTTCTTATACTTATTCATCTGAAATGTGTGGTTTAGCTAATAATTGTTTCCTTTTTTTAATGAACAAACCAAACCAATATAATCCCATGCCTTAGCTGCAGTACTAAACTTTGTATACGTGTTTGCTATGTTTTTCTACTGAAGTTTCATAGCAACACTTTGTACAAAAACAGATGTTCTCTTTAAAAGTACCACATGGTATTAAATAGAGGATTCGAGCGTCTAAGGAATAATAATGAATAGGTCTGAGCCATAAATCAGAAAAACAATATATTAATATTTTGATGCAAAATAAAAGTATTTTTACCTTTGCCAACTTTTTTCTGTATCTTGCTGATGAAATCATTTTCCCAGTTCAATAATTATCTTAAAAGTAAAATATTTTCAACTAATCATTCTGACATAGAAAAGGCAAAAAAATCTGCTTCCCGAATAAGCAATATCATTAAAGTAACTTTAAAATAATAGTGAATATTGTCTAATCCCTATGTGTAAGGACAACACTCAAAACATTTTGTAGGTATTACCTATTCCTTCTCATAACAAGTCCAAGAAGTATTAGCGCTATTTGCTTACTTTACATATGAGGGCAGTGAAACCCAAAGGTTAAAAACCTATCCATAATCATACAGCTGATTTGTTGAGGGGAAAAAATTGAACCAAGACAATATGATTTCAAAGTCTCTACCATTATCAATTAATTTATACTACCTCCCAATGAAAACATTTCATAATCACGATATATTCTACTCAATGCACCAAAACTTCAATGCCTAAGATACATCAGAAAGATGACTTAGATTTGAACACATTTGGTTTGGGCTTTAAAGAACTCACAATGACCTTCTTGATTGAGCATTTTCACATCTTACTTATGCAATCCTGGACTTTTAGTTCACCCCATCCTCCAAAATATACATATGCATGTGTGTATATCTCTCTTCTGCATTGGACAATAACTCACTGGAGACAGGAACCATGTCTCACAAGGCACTGTGCATTCAACATTTAGCAAGTGTCTGATAGACATGTAGTAGGCATTGAATAATTATTTAATAAAAACTACATGAAATGAGTTAACAGTAAATATGTCATTCAGTAAAGTGAACTTAAAAAACACACTTTGTCAACATAAGAGGCCAGAGTAAGCTACAGATAACAGTGTAAAATTATACCTGAATAATTATAGGTACTTTTTTCTTTTATTTTTAGTTGACAGATAATAACTGTACATATTTATGGAGCATAGAATATCCCTATACATGTATACAATGTGTAATGACCAAATTAGGGTAATTAGCATATCCATCACCTCAAATATTTCTCATTTCTTTTTGTAGAAGCATTTAAAATCCTCTCTTCTAGTACTTTTAACATATACAATAAATGATTGTTAGGTATGTTCACCCTACAGCGCTACAGAACAATAGAACTTATTCCTCCCATCTAGTTGTAATTCTGCATCCATTAGGTAACTTCTCCCTATCCTCTCCTCCCCGCTACCCATCCCAGCTTCTAACAACCGTAATTCTACTTTCTATTTCTATAAACTCAATTTTTTTTAGCTTTCACTTGAGTGAGAACATGCAGTATTTATCTTTTTGTGCCTGATTTATTTAATTTAACATAAGGTCTTCCAGGTTCACTCAGGTAGCTGCAGATGACCTAATTTCCTTCTTTTAATGGCTGAATAATATTCCATTGTGTATACATACTACATTTTTCTTGATACATTTATCTGTTGAGGAGTACTTAGGTTGATTCTATATCTTGACTATTGTAAATAGTGCTGCAATAACCATAGAGGTAAAGATAACTCTTTGATCTACTGATTTATTTTCATTTGGATAAATATCCATTAGTGGGATTACTGGATCATATGGTAGTTTTATTTTTAGTTTTTTTGAGGAACTTCCATACTGTTTTCCATAATGGCTGTAC
Source organism: Hylobates moloch (assembly GCF_009828535.3). Classification (NCBI taxonomy): domain Eukaryota; kingdom Metazoa; phylum Chordata; class Mammalia; order Primates; family Hylobatidae; genus Hylobates; species Hylobates moloch. The sequence continues at coordinate 88,669,016 of NW_026652276.1, forward strand.
TAATTGATGTTCCCACCAATGGAGTATAAAACTTCATTTTTCTCTGCATCCTCAGCAGCCTTTGTTATTGTTCGTCTTTTTGAGGATAGCTATTCTAACTGAGGTTAGGTGATATTGTGGTTTTGATTTGCATTTCCTTGATGATGAGTGATGCTGAACATTTATTCATATGCCTATTGGCCATCTGTATGTCTTCTACTGAGAAATGTCTACTCAGATTTTTTGTCCATTTTTAATAGAATCATTTGTTTCTGGAATATTGAGTTGTTTGAGTTCCTTATATATTCTGGATATTAATACCTTCTTGGACTAATAATTTGCAAATATTTTCTATTATTCTGCAGGTTGTGTCTTGACTCGGTTGTTTCCTTTGCTATACAGAAGGTTTTTAGCTTTATAATGTCCCTTTTGTTGATTTTTGTTTTGATGCCTATGCTTTCATAGTCCTACCCATAAAATCTTTGCCTGGACTCATGTCTTGAAGCATTACTCCTATGTTTTCTTCTAGTGATTTTATATTTTCAGGCCTTATATTTAAATATTTAATACATTTTGAGTTGATATTTGTATGTGACAAGTGGCAGGAGTCTACTTATGTTGTCTTGCATACAGATATCCAGTTTTCCTAGCTTTTATTGAAAAGGGTGCCCATTCGCCAGTGCACATTCTTGGCACCTTTCTTGTAATTCAGTTGGCTATAAATATGTGAATTTATGTCTGGGTTTTCTATTCTGTTCTATTGGTCTATGTGTCTGTTTTTATACCAATATCATGCTGCTTGGTTACTTATCCCTTGTCATATATTTTGAATTCAGGTAATGTGATATCTCTGACTTTGTTATTTCTGCTTGGCATTGGCCATTCAAAGTGTTTTGTGGTTCAATTCAAATGTTAATATTTTTTCTAATTCTGTGAAGAATGTCATTGATATTTTAATAGGGATTGCATTGAACCTGAGATTGCTTTGGGTAGTATGGTCATTGTAACAATATTAATTCTTTCAAACCATGAGCATGGGTTGTCTTACTATTTTTTCTTTCTTTTCTTATTATCAGGCTGTAGTGAGGTGGCACAACTATGGCTCACTGAAGTATCAACCTCCCAGGTTCAAGCAATCCTCCCACCTCAGTGGCTGAGACTACAGGTGCATGACACCAGGCCTGACTAATTTTAAAAAATTTTTGTAGAGTTGGCCCTTGCTATGTTGTGTGGTCTTGAACTCCTGGGCTCAAGCAGTCTTCCTGCATCAGCTTCCCACAGGGCTGAGGTTACAAGCATGAGCCACTGTGCCTAGTCATCTTACAATATTTTTATGTCCTCTTTCAGCAGTGTTTTATACTTTTAATTGTAGAGATCTTTCACCTCCTTGGTAAAATGTATTCCTAGGTATGTAATTTTTTGCTATGGCTATTATAAAAAAAGATTACTTTCTTGACTTTTTTCCAGCAAATTCATTGTTGATATATATGAATGATAATGATTTTTATATGTTGATTTTGTATCCTACAACTTTACTGAATTCATTTATCAGTTCCAAGAGTTTCTTGGTTGAGTCTTTATGTTTTTCTGTATCTAATATCATGTCATGTGCAAAAAGGGACAATTTGACTTCCTCTTTCCTAATTCGGATACCTTTATTTCTTTCTGTTGCCTAATTGCTCTGGCTAGGACTTCCAGTGCTACGTTGAATAAGAACGGTGAAAGGGGGCATCCTTGTCTAGTTCCAGTGTTTAGAGGGAATGCTTTCAACTTTTGCCTGTTCAGTATGGGAAACCCATGTTAGCTATGGGTTTGTTATATATAGCCTTCATTATAAACACACCATTTAATTTTTGAAATGCTATAACAACTATACTACTATGGGCAATAAGAAAGTAAGTCTTATAGGAGAACCAGCCAAGGCAATATATTTAAGGAGTGGCAGAACCACCACACACACTCATGTTTTCTGACTCTTAAGTTGGGTGACTTTCTATTGCATACCCTCCACAAGAAGAACAGGTTATACCTTAATTCAAAACCATTATATTGAAGATTGCAGTAAAAAATAAACATATGGCACATAAAATCACCTTTAATTCCTTTTAAAATAACTTCCCTACCATACTTTTTTAAATCATAAAAGGTTAAGAAAATGGTTGTTTCTGGTTTCAAAATACACACTAATCATTGTTTATTAGGCACTTTTATTTTTGTATTCTAGAGGAAGGATTTTCAGATTTTACTGCATATTAGGATCACTTGGGGAGATTTTTTTAAAATCCTGATATCCAATGTACAAACAATAAATTTTTAATCAGAATTCCTTGGGTGGAACAAAGATATCAATATCTCTTTAAAACTCCACAAGTGTTTCCAATGGGCAGCCAACCTTGTAGACCATCTTCAGTTTCCTACACTCTTACAGGATTTTGTTCCTTCCCATTGGATTAGAGGGCAGATATTTGTCAGGTTGTAGAGGTCAAAGTAACAATGCATGATGGTGTAAAGTAAAGTAAAGAAAAAATATTTTAGTTAAAAAATAATGTGTAAAAAACGGTGTGCATACATAAACATGTACACACAGGTACACACATATTCACACTCATATAAACATACAGGTCAATAAGAATATAGCTTAAAATGGCACATTTTCTTACCATTACTAGTGTCTATCATAGGACTCAATGATAATTCAAGGCTGATTTACAGTTTAGAAATGGAGTCAGATACATAAACCGCTTGTGGTGAAACAATTATTCTCTCAGAAGCTTTTGTTCTGTCATCATTCTATAAATTTTGCATAAGTTAAACAGCATTTACTATGATAGTATCTGCAATGCAGAATTTGTGGTCTACATTCTAGGCAATTAGAATATATCAGGTATATCATGGGATCAATGTTGCCATTTTCAGAACAGATACATTTAAGTGAAGCAAATATAATGTGAAATACTCTCACTTTATGATTTAAGAAGTCCTCTAGGGAAATCGCTGTTGCTATAACAGTATTTCTTAACTTGGACACTAATCGCTGGCAAACTGTATCAATAAATGAAATAAAAACTTCATTTGTGTTAATAAATGATTCTTCAGAATAGATACATTTATATATACTGTGGGGAGAAATAACCAATCAGCTCTTATTAGAAACTAGTTAAAAATACTAAAGCATTAGGTATATCTCCTAATGCTGTCCCCGCCCCCCCCACCCCCCACCCCACAACAGTACCCGGAATGTGATGTTCCCCTTCCTGTGTCCATGAGTTCTCATTGTTCAATTCCCACCTATGAGTGAGAACATGCGGTGTTTGGTTTTTTGTCCTTGAGATAGTTTACTGAGAATGATGTTTTCCAGTTTCATCCATGTCCCTACAAAGGACACGAACTCATCATTTTTTATGGGTGCATAGTATTCCATGGTGTATATGTGCCACATTTTCTTAATCCAGTCTATTGTTGTTGGACATTTGGGTTGGTTCCAAGTCTTTGCTATTGTGAATAGTGCCGCAATAAACATACGTGTGCATGTGTCTTTATAGCAGCATGATTTATACTCCTTTGGGTATATACCCAGTAATGGATACCTAATGCTAAATGACGAGCTAATGGGTGCAGGAAATCAACATGGCACATGGATACATATGTAACAAACCTGCACATTGTGCACATGTACCCTAAAACCTAAAGTATAATAAAAAAAAATAAATAAAAAATAAATAAAAATTGTGGCAATACAGAGCTTTGTATATAGGGCATTTCATACATACTAGAGAACATTTATAGAATAAATTTCTGGAGGTGGCAAAAAAAAATACTAAAGCAATGAAGTCATCAGAAAAGCAGTACATAATAGAAAGCCAGGTAAGTCTTTCTAAAGATGTATATTAGACATGGAAATATCTTTATCTCAAGGATTATTTATTCTTTATTCCTCTCTCTTCTATTAATGAGTGTTTAATCTATATTCGTAACATAACAATGCTACAACCCCAAAATTCATGTCTATTCTAGATTTTCCTAAAGTATACCTTAGAAAAATGGTTTTGTTATATTTAGTTATGATGCATTATTATTCCAATTGTATTCAATAAATAATTCAACAACTATTAATCAGAGGTCTACTATGTTCCAAACATTGGTCTAGGCATTAATAAATAACACAGCGATGAAAATATTTCTGCCCTTGCTAATCTAACATACTGTTTAAATGTATTAAAAATTAAATCATAGTTCAAACTACTTTAAAATAATTTTCCTCTAAAAAATGACTAATTAATCATACATTATTTATTGTACATAGCATGCTAGACATTTGCTATATACTCCCATTTATAGTTCTGTGATGGAGAAACAACTTGCAGTGACATTAACGAGTATGGAGAAAATATAACTTACTTCTGGGGTTAATTTAAAGTTCTATATCATACTAAATTCCAACATCCATTTGATTTCGAACAAACACTTATACCACATAAAAATAATTAAGCTACAGGTTATTCGCATTCATTTATATGGCAAATAATATTTTAATGTAAAATGCTTACTAATAAAAGCATCACACAAACATACAAACGCACATACCATAAGAGACGAGATGAGCAATAAGAAATCCAAGTGTGTATATGTGTGTGTGTGTATATATACTCCACATTTACTTTATTCAATCATCCATTGATGAACACTTAGTTGACTCCATATCTTTACTACTGTGAATAGTGCTGTGATAAATATACAAGTGAATATACCCAGTAGTGGATTGCTCCATCAAATGATAGTTCTATTTTTAGCTCGAGACAGCATCATACTTTTTTCCATAGAGGTTGTACTAATTTACATTCCCACTAAGCATGTATAAGTATTCCATTTCCTCCTTATCTTTGCTAACTTGTCATTTTTTGACCTTTTAATAATAGCCATTCTGACTGGCGTAAGATGATACCTCACGATGGTTTTAACTTGCAGTTATCTGTGATTAGTGGTGTTGAGCATTTTTTCAATGGACCACTATTCACCCATAAAAAGACTGAAATCATATCTTTTGTATCAACACAGATGAACTAGAAGCCATTATCTTAAGTTAAATAACTCAGAAACAGAAAGCCAAATACCACATTTTCTCACTTATAAGTCAGAACTAAACAATGTATACATTAATAAATGGACACAGAGTGTGGATAATGGACAGTGGAAAAGCTCGAAAGGATGGGAGTGTGAGAGGGTAGTGAGGGATGAGAAATTATTTCATGAGTACAACGTACACTATTCAAGTGATGGTTATACTAAAAGCTCAGACTTTACCATTATGCAATATATCCATGTAACAAAATTGCTGTTGTATGCCTTAAATTTATACAAATAATAAAAAAAGAAAACCAAGTGAAACCAAAACTGCACATATTGACTCTAATTTTGTTCAAAACATTTTATTTACATGATATTTTCCAATATGTCATATAAAGGGAAACATGTAGTATGTTACCCTGTGTGTGTATATCAATAGTTCATTTAGTTTTTAGGGCTGAGTGTCCATTGTAAGGTTATACCACCATTTGTTTATGCATTCACTGGTTGAATGCATCTTAATTGCTTCCAATTTTTGGTGATTATAAATAAAGCTGCTAAAATATTTCCATACAAGATTTTGTGTGAACCTAAGTTTTCATTTCTCTTGAGTATATACCTTGTAGTGTGATGGCTGAGTCATAAAGTAAGTTTAACTTTATAAGAAACTACCAAACTGTTTCCCAAAGTGTCATGACAGCCATTTGCATTCTCTCCAGCAATGTCTGAGGGCTCCAGTCACTCCAGGTTCTCCCCAGCACTAAGGGATATATATATATATATTTTTTTTTTTTTTTTTCTTTTGAGATGGAGTCTTGCACTGTCGCCAGGGCTGGAGTGCAATGGCAAGATCTCAGCTCACTGCAACCTCCACCCCCCGGGTTCAAGAGATTCTCTTGCCTCAGCCTCCAGAGTAGCTGGGATTACAGGCGCCTGCCACCATGCCTGGCTAATTTTTTGTATTTTTAGTAGAGATGGGGTTTCACTATGTTGGCCAGGCTGGTCTCCAGCTCCTGACCTCATGATCCACCCAGCTCAGCATCCCAAAGTGCTGGGATTATAGGCATAAGCCACCATGCCCGGCCCCTTTCAGTTTTTTTAAAGTTATAATAATAGATGTGTAGTGGTATCTCATTTTGTTTTAAATTTCCATTTCCTACAAGTAATGAGGTTGAACATATTTTCATGTGCTTATTTGCCATCCATATGTCTTTTTTGGTGAAGGACCTGTTAATCTTTTACTCATTTGTTTTAATTAGATAGTTTTTATTACTATTGAGTTGTATGAGTTCTTTATATATTCTGAATATAAATCCTTTGTCAATTAATTGACTTGTAAATATGTTCTCCCAGTCTGCGGTTTGTCTTTTCATTGTCTTAATAATGTCTTCTGAAGAGCAAAAATTTATATTGTTGAAGTTAAATATATTTATATTTTATTTTATGGATGATGACTTTGGTATCATATCTAAGAATTTGTTGAACTCCAAGTTACAAATATTATATTTCTTCAAAAGTTTTACATGTTTTACATTCAGATTTATAATACATTTTGATTTAACTTTTATATAAGGTGTGAATCATGGGTCTATGTTCAGTTTTTAGATATAGATCTCCAATTGCTTTCAGCACAATTCATTGAAAATACGTTTCTCTATTGAATTTTCTGTACCTTTTTAAGAAAATTAATTAATAATAATGGTATAGGTTTGTTCTGTGACTGTATCTTTCCCACCAATATCTATTTACATACAATAATGGTTTCTATGTAGAAAATCCCCAACAATCTATAAAACAAATCCTAAAACGAATAAGTGATTTCAGTAAGGTTGCACGCCACAAGGACAATGTAAAAAAAAAAAAAAAAGAACTGTATGTTTATATACCTTGTTCCTGATCTTAGTGGAAAAGCACTGAGCTTTTCACTAATAAATATGATGTCAGTTATTTCTATAATAAGTGTCTTATTTAAGGTTAATGAATTATCTTCCTATTTTTTAGTGTTTTGAGAAGTTTACCAGGAATAGATGTTGAATTTTGTCAAATGCTTTTTCTGCATTTATGAGATCATCATACGAATTTTCTTCTTTATTCTATTAATATGATTAATTACATTGATTTTCTAATGTTAAATCAATTTTGGATTTTCTGGATAAATACAATTTTCTCATAATATATGTAATATAATATCCTTTTAATATACTACTAGATGATTTTTCTTAAAATTTTATTGAAGATTCTTGTATCTATATTCATGAGAGGTACTGGTGTGTTGGCTGGCAATTTCTTTTCTTCGTGATGTCTGTGGCTGGTTTCAGTATTAGATAACTTGAAAGTGCTACTTCTCCTCTCTGGAAGTGACTGGGTAGAATTTATATTATCTTTTTCTTAAAAGGTTAATAGACTTCACTATTTAATCCATCTGAGCCTAGAGACTTCTTCATTAAATGATTTTTAAATACAAACAGGACTACTCACATAACCTATATTTTTAGTGAAAGTTAGTGTTGTATATCTTTCAAAAATAGGTTTATTATATTTTAATGCCTTTTTTTCAAATACCAGCTTTTAATTTCATTTATTCTCTTGATTAGTCTGTTTCCAATTTATTCGATTGCTGCATCTATATTTATTAGTTGTTCCTCCTGCTTTTCCTGGATTTAATTTGCCCTTACTTTTATAGTATCTTAGGATAGTAGATTAGATCATGAATTTGAGTTTTTTTCTGTTCTGATATTATATAAGCATCAAATCTGTAAAGTTTTCCTTGAAGAGTTGCTTTAGCTGCATTGTTGCTTAGACTGTTATATAAATTAGGTCAAATTGGCTGATTGAGCTTACTGTGTTGCTCAGGACTTCTTTATACTTACTCATTTTCTATTTGGTTGTTTTATTAATTAGTGAGAAAGGACTGCTACAGCCTTCCAATATAATTACGGATTTATCTATTTATCCTTTCAAGTCTATTCATTTTTGCCCTACATATTTTGAATTTATGTTGTTAAGTACATATATATTTAAATACTTTTTTGGGAACTGAAGATGTCTTCTTGGAAAATTGACTTCTTTGACATTATTTAATGTTCATCTTTAATCTTCTTAATATATTTTATTTGAAGTCTAATGATATTAATAAAACAATTCCAGTTTTTTTGGTTGATGTTTCCATAATCTGTCTTTCTCTATTCTTTTACTTTTCTATATACATAGAAAAGTATGTCCATACACATGAAGTGGGTTTCTTGTACACAGTATATATTTGGATCTTGCTTTTATTACCCAATCTGTCATTCAGTTTTTAAATTAATGTGTTTAGACTATTTTCATTTAATGTAATTATTAACATTGTTAAATTAAAAATCTACCATCTTTCTGTCTGTTCTCTACTTGTTCCATATGTTGTTTATTTTTTTCCTCTTCTTCTCTTTTTTTGGTTAAATATATTTTATGATACCATATTACCTCTGGTATTCACTTACAATACATAATTTTTCAAAATGTGTCTAATGCAGTTTGTTACATATCTTTAGTCAACTCCCAAATGTTATATTGTTTAATACGTATTGTAAGAATGTTGTAACATTATATCCCAATACTTCTACACAACATTCGTAGTATTATGTCACATATTTTATTTTTACATGTAAGATAAATAAATATTGCATTGCTATTACTTTTTAATAAGTGGTCAGTTATCTTCTAGAGCAACTAAAAATATGACAAACATGTTTTATTTTTACCTTCATTCATTTTATTTTCAGCGCCCTTCACTTCTTTCTGTATAGCTATACCAGTCTGTTTTCACACTGATGTAAAGAACTAACTGAGACTGGGTAATTTATGAACAAAAGAGGTTTAATTGACTCACAGTTTCACAGGCTTAACAGGAAGCATGACTGTGAGGCCTCAGGAAAGTTATAATCATGGCAGAAGGTGAAGGGGAAGCCAGGTACATCTTTCCACAGCAGAGCAGGAGAGAGGGCGAGTGAAGGTGGGAGTGCTACAAACTTTTAAAAGCCAGATCTCATGAGAACTCACTCATTATCATGAGAACACCAAGGGGGAAATCTGTCCCCATGATCCAATAACTTCCCACCAGGTCCCTCCCCTGACACGTGGGAATTACAATTTGATGTGAGATTTCGGTGGGGACATAGAACCAAACCACATCAATAACCAAGTTTAACTCTGGTATTACATTCCATATCCCTAAAGAACCTCCTTTAATATTTCTTATATAGAAGCTCTGCTGACAATAAATTCTCCCCATTTTTATATGTCAAACAACATCTTCATTTCTCCTTCATCATGATAACTTTCAGTGGTTATAAAATTCTGGGTTGAGAGTCGTTTTCTTTCATCACTTTCAAGATGTCACCCTTTTGTCTTCTGACTTGCCTTGTTTCTGATAACAAGTCCACTGTACATAATATGTCTTTTTCTTGGGATGTCTTCCAAATTTTCTTTTTATCTTTGGTTTTTAGCAATTTGAGTGTGGGTTCCTTTTTATACATGTGTTTATGTGTGTATTGTTCTCTGAGCTTCTTCAATCTGTTTTGGTGTCTCTCATTGATTTTTTTGTCACTAAATCCTCATTAATTTCTTTGTCATTAATTTCAGAGAATTATTTGCCATTATTTCCTTAAATATTTCTTTGGTCCTGTTCTCTTTCTCTCCATCTGGGATTACAAGTACACATATTTAAGACTACTTCCCAGAAGATTGCAAATACACTATTGTACCTCAGCTCTCAATTTTCCTGTTTTCAAATACAATAATTCTTTCCTCAGGTGGACCAAGCATATTGACGAGCCCATCAAGTGCATTCTTCACTTTTGTTGCTATGTTTTTCAGTTGTAGTATTTCCATTTGACTCTTTCTTATGCTTTCCAGCTGCCTGCTAAAATTGCCTATGTGATGTGTATATTGTTCACTTTTTCCATTTGAGTCTTTAAAATATTAATTACAGTAATTAAAAATTTTCTGTCTCAGTTTTATTATGTAAGTCATATCTTTGGTTTTGTTAAATTCTTTTTATTTTGGCAGTGTGCCCATTTTTTTCTTGCCATTGTACACGTCTTTTAGATTTTGTTTAAAACTAAATATCTTGTGTAGGACATTAAAGAATGAGTAAATAGTGTTTATGTCTTTAAATGAGAATGACTATCCTTCCGCTAGATCTGGGGTTTGAATCATTCTACTCAGGAGTTAAGCTAGGTTTGGGATTTGTTGTTACCAAAGTTACCTGGCATCACAGGCTTCAAATTCCTCTAGTATTCTGTTGTGTTTAGGATGGGTAATACATGGATTGCCATTTCTTTTCTCAGTATCTGCTCCACTCTCAACTTTAGGTCTTCCTTTTACACTGTTTTTCAGAGAATAGCTGTCCTACACTGAGCAGTTTAAGGCTTTTCTTCTGTAGGGGGAAGGGGAGAAGGATCCAGGTGATGATTCCTGCCTTTCTCGGAGTGATTCCTGTACTTCTTATGCTATGCCTGTTATCAGAAGAGATGCTTTCAGAGGGCTCTAGATAATCTTTTTTTTTTTTGATTTACAAAATAAACTGCATAATATCTATAAATATTATAGATATTAATATACACTGAAGTCTATGGAGAAAAGACTGCAGTGCAAATTCCCCTCCTATCTGCAGTCAATAGGGTTGCTATATTATCTTTCTAGTGCACAACTGGTTTTACCAATTCAATTTAAAAATTCAGCTAAATTCTTACACTATCTGGTGGTATCTGCTCCAGGAAAACAAGTGCTCATGTCTCCTCCTAAGTTTCAAGTTAGTTGGTTGCCCTATGACCTTAGTTCTCTGATGAGTCCAAGAAAAGTTGTGCATCTGCAAACTTTCTAGTTTTTTTGCTTGCTGTTCTACAGCTAGAAGTGATGCTCCTTCCCATTTATTTTTTATCCTCAAACAGGAGTTGGAAGTAAGTCTAAGTCTCCTGTTTAGTTATTAATTCATATGTTGTATCATATATGTCGTTATGAAAACATAATTATGCCCCACAAAATGCAGCAGAATGAAAAGCCTTGATTAAAATATAAACAAATTCTAATAAAAATATGTGTCAAGTTAAACAATTGAAAAATTTATATACTTCTGCAAGACCCCAATTCCCTAATGAACTGGCTAAAATAATCACAGAAAACTTATCTATTATTTATTAGAATTCATTGAATATTTTTGAGATTTGGAAGATGAGAAGGACAAATACATTGCCTTTTTAAGAAGTGCATCTTTAAGTAGAAAGAAGAGGATGGCACAATAATCCCCCAAGTGGAATACTTATCTAAAATTTTATGCTTGGGGAAATACTGAAGCAAATAACAAAAGAAAAAAATCAACTTGCAAGCTATAATACAATTACAAGCTATTGGGAAAAAATAATATTCATGGCCTTGTGAAGAATAAATTTATCAGGATAACCAAATTTATTTTCTTAGCAATATAGCAAAGGCAAAATAATAAGCCGTAATGTACTATGAGCTTATGCAGGTCATGATTTTGCCCTCAAGGAAGTAACTTTAAAAATAAAAAGAATATTGTTTAGGACAGTGTCAACATTTCCTTTAGTTCATATCTTTATCAGTATGCTAAATGCCCTCACATGCTAGTAGGTTCAGCATTACCGAAAAGTTTACCATCCTCCTTTGGCAATAGTGCCGTACAGTCACAGCTCTAAGTGTGTGCACATCAAGGCTTGTTTTTGAGAGCAAAAGCCAAAATTGTATGTTTTACTTAGGCAATATTTACCAAAAAAGCAAGTATATAATATTCACTTTATTTAAAAATATTCTTGATGTGCAATATGTAATAATATATGAGATACATTTTTACAACAAATACTGTTTAATTTGCTGTCTTTTTACAATTCAAAATAATGCTACATTTAAGCCTTAGGAAATGTCTTTGTCGTTAAGCTGTTCTGTGAAAATACCTGGAGATGTATTCCCAGTTCTTATTTATTTATCCCCCATGATATTTACAGATATTATACAATTTATTTTGTAAATCTTTTCCTAACATTCTTTTCTTAACTCTAGGAATGACTTTAATATCTTTCCTTCTGAAAATAACTTTTTAATTTATTTTTTATTTCTCCTAGGAAAGGTCATGCTTAAACAGTTCTAAGCTTATTTCTCTTGGATTATATATCTCACATGTCATTCAAACAAGCCCAAATAGAGACCCATTATGGATTAATGTCTGAAGTGTGACTCATCTATAACATATTTCATTAATTAGGTATATGTTGTCCATTTGACCGTTTGCCCTGCTAATCTCATGCTATCTCTAGTCAGGGATCATTTTTTTTTAAATGATCAAACATTAAAAATATCAATCTACTGAATATGGAAAAGCAGACACAAAGCAATGTTTCTATATTGTTAAGTAGTCCAATGTTATGTTACTGACATTGTTCACTACAAGCAATGTAACACAGAACAGTGATAAACAAGGCAGATGGAATAGCTAAAAAGAAACTAGGAACAAGGAAGAGGTGAGGAATGAGTGAATATCCCCAATACCATATGCTGTCAAGAGCAAAAGATTGGGATCTGACTTGTTTAGATAAGTAAAATAGTTGCTCACTCATTTTCTTTGACTTCTACATATAATTTGATACTTTTGAATCTTCCACTCTAGATAAAATTATCTGCTTCCTTACATGCAGAGGCATCCTGCTTCCTGCTTGTCCTCTAACTCCCTGACCCTACCTTTTCAGTCTTTTTTGCTATCTTCTCTTCTCCTGGGAACAACGAAAATGCTTCAGTTCTTGACCCTTTTCCATTCTTTCTCCAGATGCTCGATTGGGTGTACCTATCCATTCTCATGATGAGGCATACCCAACTATACTTCCAATTCTTAGGTGTCACTAAGTTCCAGATTTATGTCTAGCTGTTATGGACTGAAATATCCCTACTCTCCCAAATTCATTCATAGGTTGAAGCTCTAAACATTTTAAATGTATTTGGAGCTAGTACAGTTTGTAGGAGATAATTAAGGTTAAATGAGGTCATAAGAGTGGGGCCCTAATCCAATAGGACTGTTACTTTGTAAGAAGAGAAAGGTAGAATGATAACTTGCACTCTCTCCTGCATGTGAGAACACAGAGAGAAAGTGACCACTGCAAGTCAGGAAAAAGACTCTAACCAGAACCTGTCCATGCTGGCACCCTAATCTCAGACTTCCAGACCCTAAAATTGAGAAATCAAATTTCTGTTGTTTATACCGCCCAGTCTGTGATATCCTGTGATGGCAGCACTAGCTGACAACTAGTTACCTCTACCTGGATGATCAACAGGGAACACAAGCCAAACACACCCAAATCCATACTTTCTACTGAACTTGCCCCTCCTCTTATATTCTATACCTCATAAAATAATAGCAAGCCAGAAGACTGAGAGCAATTTGAGTCTCTCCTTACCCTTCACCTTCTGAGAGCCAACTAGTTGTCAAATATCATAAACTGTCTTCTCAATATAGCCATAACTTAATCTCTCTCCTCTAGTAGTGTAATATTAGATCTCATTTCCTATATGGACTCTTTCAGTAGATTTCTCACTTCATGTAACTTTCCCACTTTAAGTTTTATGCCTGAGAAATCAATCCTCTACTGCCATATAATCATTTAAAAATGCAAATCTACTACGTTCTTTCTCCCCCCACCCCACACCATGCACATTTGAAATGTTCAGTGATAGCCATTCTTTATATAATGGCAAGTAAGCCTTCACTCCCCTTCTCTCTCCTCCCTCCCCATGATCTGAGTCCTGCCTGCTTTTCTAATTTATCTCCTGCTACTTCACATGTATCCTCCTCTCATTTACTCATATATTGAGACTCAGTTCAAGACCCAGTTTCCCCCTAGGGAGTAGCTGCTTACCCCCTTTCCCTCAAGGAATTGAGTGACCTGAATTGAATGAAGGTACTAGTCTTTCTTACTGTTAAGCTGTAATCCCCTCAAGAAACACATCTTCCTGGTTAGTTGTGTCAAAATGTTTGGTACAGAGTGAGTACTTAATAAAGATTTGTTGGCTAAATGAAGAAATAAAAAATCATAGCACTAATGAGGCTGCAATTAACATTGTGTAAATTAAAAATCCAGAATGATTATAAACAGAACAATGGTTAAGTGGGATAATACTGAATAAAAACAATGTCTTCGAAAACTTCATTTTGTTAAATAAAAATAACATAATGTAAAACTGTACATACTGTTGATTAGTGTCCATAGAGAATGAATGTGGTGTGTGTGTGTGTGTGTGTGTGTGTGTGTGTGTGTGTATGTACTGGCATGCACAGAAGATTATAATAAAATGTACTAAAACATTAGTGAAAGCTACTTCCAGATGGTGAGATCACAGGTAAATTTTATTTTTTGTTAAACATTTAAACATGTGCATTTTTCTTGCTTTTTTTTTTTTTTTTTTGGTAGAGTCTTACTCTGTGGCCAGGCTGGAGTGCAGTGGCGCAATCTTGGCTCACTGCAACCTCTGCCTCCCAAGTTCAAGTGATCCTCCTGCGTCAGGCGCGCATCACCACACCCAGCTAATTTTTTGCATTTTTAGTAGAGACGGGGCTTCACCATGTTGGCCAGGATGGTCTCGATCTCTTGACCTCGTGATTCACCTGCCTTGGCCTCCCAAAGTGCTGGGATTACAAGTGTGAACCACTGCGCCTGGCCATGTGTGCATTTTTCAAATATGCTAAAGAAATTATGATTTCTATAGCAAAACAAGATATTAAATGGCTTTAAATGTTCAAAAACCTAAACAATCCATTTGATTTTTAAATTATGGTATTAGTAAGCTTTGATTTAATTTACATCTTGGTTAAGGTTCTCAGGGTTGAATGAGTGATGCAAATAAATAAACAATATGGGTGGAACTCAAGGAAACCAAGAGCAGAGAGTGAAGTCAAGATTCTGGCACTAGCATCAAGGAATAAAAAGAGGCATGAAGCCTCAGCTTCTTTCTGTTTCTCTGAAGACACCTAATGTCTTGATTCTGCTCTTCATACATCTCTTTCCTACAGTCAATCTCTCTCTCTCATTTATCTTTCTTCCTCTCTACTCCCTGTTATTTCTCTCTCTTCCCTCCCTTCATCTCTCCTGTTCCTTTTTTCTCCTTTTTCCAGGCTTCCTTCTTCCTCTCTTTCCTCTCCCCTCTTCTTGTCTCTCTTCCTCCTCCTCCTCCTCCTCTCATCCTTTCTATCATCTTCCATCTCACTCTCCCTCATCCCCTGTCCCTCTTCCTCATCTCTTCTCCTTCTCTCTCATTCTCTTTCTCCCTCATCCCCTTGCCCTCTTCATCATTCTCTCTGCCTCATCCCCTCACCCTTTTCACCATTCTCTCTCCATCTCCCTTAGCCCCTCACCCTCTTCATCATTCTCCCTCCCTCCCTCTTACCCCTCAGTTTTTCATCATTCCCTCTCCCATTTCCCCATCCTCTTATCTTCTCGCTGGTTTGGCATTCTCTGTTTTTCTTCCTATACATACAAGTTAATAAAAAAGGTTGAACTCTTTCATCTTGAGTTTACAATAACTTAATTCAAGCAACCGCAGAGACTGATATCTATGAGACCCAATTCCAAATTCTGAGGGAATCTTATTGGTCCAGCTTGGACAAGGTGTGGACAATTACTGTGTCCAGGTAGCTGGAGGAAGTGGCTACTTTAATTGCATTTTGCAAACGTGGTTCCTTCTCCTATGGTTGGGAGTGGCAGTTTACAGGATGGAATAAACCCTGACAATAAATAGCAGTTGGAATAGTAACAAAACAAATGGAAATGCAAAAAATGTTTCCATTCATATATTTACTGAGTATATGAGATTGCAGTTGCAAATGTACTTAGATTTCTGAAAATACAGTTCTCAAGTTGCTATTGCCATTGAATTCCTAAATATAAAAAGAGCTAGGAATCACACCTGACAAGCTTACTTCATTCTACTGCAATGAAGATTACAGTGAATTAAAGGTAAATCGAGCATAAAGCAACAAACTTTTGGAGGCATAAAAGTAAGCAAAGGATAATAACAAAAAGTAAGCAGTGGACGTGTCAACAGGGAACTATTTCCACCTAAACTGAAAATATAAATAGAACCTAAAGACAATACATGTCACAACTAAAACTCATTTCAGATCTTTAGAAGGTGGCTACAACACCTAAAATTCTCCATACGAATAACAAAAATAAACTCCACAATGTGCATATTAACTTGTAGTGATAAGACATAAATAGGATGTTTCAAAAATAGCAAAATTTGTTCTTTATTTAGAAACAAAAGTGTTATATTTCAGATATGAACTGAGTTTACTCATTTGGCAGAGAAATATGAATAACTTCACAGTCAATAATAAGTTCCAAATTAATTCATGAGTGTTTTTAAGCAAGAAAAAACATTCATTATATTCTTCCCAAATTCTTGGGAAAATATGTAAATTTCTCAATGTTGCACTTATGAATAACAACCTAGTAATCTATAAAGAACAAAATTTTAAGTACTAAATTACACTTATCGTGTAATTTTCAAAGAGTATTCTTCATTTTACATTTTAATATTATATTAACCAATTATTTAGGAAGAGAGTGGATTTTGACAGTTTTTTCAAATAATGAGTACATTATGGCTCCAAAGCTAGTACTGCCCATTCCTACTCATACAAGGATGTTAAAAGTTATATGTGGATATGATTTTGTTTTATAACTAATATAATGCCAGTATTATCTATTATTGTATTTCATATCATTTACAATTTTAAAATATCTCCATGAAAGTCATATTAGTCAGACTAAAGAGAACGAAAAATTCTCATTTTATAGATGAAAAAATGAAGTCTGCATTTCTCATCTCGTGCCCTTTCTGGGATACAGCTCCCTGTGGACACTCTGTTATTTGTTCTTCCCAAGATTGTGGGTTCCTCACTGGTTTTCTTTTGTCTATGTGTTATTCTCCCAGAGGAAAAAAAGACTACTTTCTGTTCACATACCGTACCATATCTCTTGTACTTTCTTACCCACCCCCTCAGAAAATTCTCAACTTCTCATTAATTCCACATTCTTCATTTCTTAAGCCCATAGCAACAACAAAAATCCCTTGACTGATCACTCTTTCTTTTCAACAATGATCATTTACATCACACCTTTTAACATTCAATTATTGATATATTTCATTAAAAAATAAAAATTATTATTGTTGTTCAGTTTTCTAGTTGTTTTATATAAATCCTCAAATCATCCTGTTGGCTTGATTTGTTGATTTAACAATCTAGGCCGGGCGCAGTGGCTCATGCCTGTAATCCCAGCACTTTCGGAGGCCAAGGCAGGTGGATCATGAGGTCAGGAGTTCAAGACCAGCCTGGCCAATATGGTGAAACCTTGTCTCTACTAAAAATACAAAAGTTAGCCAGGCATGGTGGCGCATGACTGTAGTCCCACCTACTCAGGAGGCTGAGGCACGAGAATCACTTGAACTAGGGAGGCGGAAGTTGCAGTGAGCCGAGATCGCACCACTCCACTCCAGCCTGGGTGACAGAGCGAGACTCTGTCAAAAACAAACAAAACACAATCTAGTACAATATAAATCTTCCGAATAGAGATTAGAGGCTACTCAGGAGGCAACCATCAAGACTTAAGTGCCAAACATAATCTTTAAAAATCACCCCTGTGTTTATGAATGAAGAATTCAAAATTCTAATTCTATACTCCACAAAGTCACTGAACCTCTATTTTGATCACTTTGTGTCATGTCCCAATTTAAAAAGCTTACATGGAGGCATCTAAAATGATATAGAATGTATTAAATTTAAGTTAGACTTCAGATATTAAATGCTTTGCTCCATTATCAATCAAGGGGTCATGTTTCCAAAATATTGCTTGCTAGTCTGTCAGATATTTGTCCAAAGTGAAATACATGTAATTTCGCATCATCAATACATTGAGACAAAGAATAAGCTAATTTCCTGCCATCTGTGCTCGTAACTGCTCAACACAAGTAGATACTGATTAATTTCATTTTGTCTGGTACCTCTGAGTTTGTACCTAAAACATTCGTATTTTCACAATACCTTTCAAGTGATTACAGTCATGTGTTCTTAGTTATGTAAAATATTAGGATAAATATAATTTTAAAATTTAAAGAAAGAACATAGATTTTCTTTTTAGGCAGGAGAGTGCAAAATCATGACACTGACAAGCTAAATATTGGGGGTGAAAACTAATTGCAATTAGGAACATTCAAAATATGTGAGAGTAAGATGCTTCCTGTAGCTATTATTATGTGTTTTAAATTTAAGTTTTCATTCATTTCTTCCAAACATAGTATAATCAATGTAGGAGAAGGCAATGTGGTGAGTAACATAAATTTTCAAGTGGACAGAAAATAGTTTAAAAACTCAGAATAAAACGGGAAAAGTTGTCCACTGATAGTTGCGTTTTCTCCCAGGGGAATGTTGAAAAGCCACAGAGAGACTCCTGAAAGAACTAGCAATCAGTGACGCCAACAAATATCAGTGTACCAGACACATCTTATTGATATAGTGGCAGAATCCCACCTAATGATTGGAAGTACCTACATCAGCATAGAGATTTTCTAAGTTCAACAATGATGTCATGCGTTAGGACTTATCAAGGACCAGGAGGTAACTAATTTAATTTTTTATTATTAAATTTTTAACAAATACTGGTATTTTTTTCAAATACAACTTAAAATAAATTCAGTAAATCAGATTTATTCTGATGGCAATAATTCATATTTTAAGTTGCTAACCAAAACAAAGTAGAATAAGAATGGAAGCACCTCAAACTCTGGCATTAGAAAAGAAGTACTGTATCTTTTATTTTTCCTTTTTTAACTTCTGCCCACACATATGAGGCATTCTTTCTTCCATTAAATATTTATCCAGCTACAGAAAATGGATACATATTTTTCAGAAGATAATATGCATTTTTATTTTATTTTTCTATTCAATGTATATGTGAATAAGGGAAATTGTATATTTTCACTATGGGTATATTTTGGGTGAGGTAGATAAAGAGAATTATCAGAAAGACAAAAAGTAGAAAAAAAAAAAAAAAAAACAGAGGAAAGAGCCAAGATGGCTGACCTGACACAGCCAGGAGAAACATCTCTCACGGAGAGACACAGGCACTGGGAATACTAGCACACTTCAAGCAGACCTTCAGAGGGAAGGTATTGAGAGTGGATGGAAGGAGGATGAAGATACTGGACTGAAGCCGGAGGAATCTGGAAATCCTGCATGGGGCTGTTGAGCCCTGTGACCCACTCCTGGCCCCCAGTGAATATTGGGGAAGTGATGAGTTTAATAGGTGAGGAGTGGCCCATCTTTGCCACAGACCCCCGTAATCCTAGTTGCAGGAGACCTCAGGACCCCCACGAACAACTTGATCTGGCAGCCAGAGTTGCTTTGAGAGATGCCAGTGCCAGGACTCCAACCTGAGCACAGCTCAGAAGGTTTGTCGGGGGAACGGCTGCAGTGGAGAATGGCCAGGGATGTCTATCCCCCAAGGCTCACCAAGCTCCTCTAAGTGACTTTTGCATTTGGGTGACAGTCGGATTGGGAGCAGGGCGGTCCTGCCCATGTTTCAGAGCCATTTCTATCTGAGCACCTCTCCTGCTACCAGCTTCTCCTGGAGCCCCAGCCTGATCGCTCCCGCTTGCAATGCCGCATCAAATGCCCAACTAGGGTGCTTCCCAGATGCCTTCATGATAGCCTCTTCGCTGGCAGTCCATGCCTAACCATCAGAGAAGTCCAGCAGACTGGACTCTGCCAACAAAACCAGCCCGCCCACAGCCTCTTCTCTCTGCAGCCTCCCCTCACTGCTTTGCCAGTGTGTGCGCAAGGGCCGACCGACCTCGCCAACCCTCTTCCTACAGCAGGCATGTGTGTGCACCCCACTGCCCCACCGCTGCTCTCATGAGCATGCTCTGCTGCCTTGCCCACCCCTGCCAGCACTCCGCCCTCGCTGAGGTGTGGGCAGCCCACTGCACACCGGTGGTCGCAATTGCATGCACAGATTCAAGAACCCTGGGTGGGTGCAATTGCATGCACAGATTCCAGAACCGGTGGGTGCAATTGCATGCACAGATTCCCACCCCTGCTGTGCCGCTTCTACTCTGGCGCAAGTGAGCTCAGTGTACACCGGTGTGCCCGCCCCTGTCAGCACCTCACCCCTACTAGTACACCACCCCACTGACACAAAAGCACTCCACTGCAAGGCCACAGTGACTGGCAAGCACAGGTGAGCACTGATACCACTGCCAACAACCCTATGAAGCGCTTTAGCCAGCATTCCCCTTAAAGTTTTGGGGCCAGCTTATCAGGAACACTTCAGCACCTCTAGCGGTCTGGGTCATAACCTCAAGGGCCAGAAGATACAGCTGGGGGCTTCCTGGCCCCCTGGAATCTTCCATAATCAAAGCCAGCAGACTAAAGGCACCCTATACCACAATCAAACACCAAAGGGCTTCAAAGAAGATAAAAGCAAAAGGCTTCGTTCAAAGGACAGCAACTTCAAAGATTAAAAGAACATCAGCCCAGAAAGATGAAAAACAAACAGCATAAAAACTCTGGTAACACAGAAAGCCAGTGTCTTCTTACCTCCAAATGCCCATACTAGATCCCCAGCAATGGTTCTGCACCAGGCTGAAATGACAGACATAGAATACAGGATATACATAGGAATGAAGATCATCAAGATCCTGGAGAAAGTCAAAACCCAAGCCAAAGAATCCAGGAAATACAATAAAAAGATACAGGAGCTGAATGAAGAAATGGCCGTTTTAAGATAGATACAAATGAATCTGATAGAATTGAAAAACAGTACAATAATTCCATAATATAATCACAAAGTATAAACAGCAGAACAGACCAAGCTGAGGAAACAATCTCAGAGCTCAAAGACTAGTTCTCCAAATTAACTCAATCAGACATATAAACAAATAAAAAAGAATGAACAAAACCTCAGAGAAATATGAGATTATGTGAAGAGACCAAATCTATAACACATTGACATGGCAGAGACAGAGAGAGAGAGAGCAAGTAACCTAGAAAACATATTTGAGGATACAGTCCACAAAAATTTCTCTCATGTCCCCAGGGAGGCCAATATTCATATTCAAAAAATACAGAGAACCCCTGCATGATACTATGCAAGACAACCATCCCCAGGATACATACTTATCAGATTTTCCAGGGTCTTAATGAAAGAAAAAATAAAGGCAACTAGAGAGAAGGGGCAGGTCACCTACAAAGGAAACTCTGTCAGGCTAACAATGAAACTTTCAGCAGAAACCCTTCAAACAAGAAAAGATGGGAGGCCCATATTCAGCATTCTTAAAGAAAAGAAATTCCAACCAAAAATTTCAGTTCCAGCCACACTAAGCCTCATAAATGAAGGAGAAATAAAATTCTTTTCAGACAAGCAAGTACTAAGAGAATTCAGTAGCACTAGACCTGCCTTACATGAGGTCTTTAAGAAAGTCCTAAACAGGGAAATAAAACACCGTTACTGGCTACCACAAAAACACAACTAAGTACATAGCCCACTCACACCATAAAGCACTTACACAATCCAGTCTGCATAATACTAAGCTAACAACATGATGACAGAATCAAATACTCACTTATCAACATTAATCTTGAATGCAAACTTGGTAAATGCCCCAATTAAAAGGCATAAAGTGGCAAGTTGGATAAAAAATAAACACCGAACTATACAGTACTGTCTTAAAGAGACCTATCTCACAGGCAAGGAGACCTAGAGGCTCAAAGTAAAGAAATGAAGAAAAATCTACCAAGTAAATGTAAAATTAAAAATATCAGAAGTTGCTATTCTAATTTAAGACAAAACAAACATTAAACTAAGAATGATCAAAAAGACAAGTAAGCGCATTACATAATTGCATGTAATTCAATTCAACAAGAAGACCTAACCATCCTAAATATATATGCACCCAACACAGGAGTACATGGATTCATAAAACAAGTTTTTAGAGACCTACAAAAGACTTAGATAACCACATAATAACAGTCAGAGACTTCAACACCCCACTGTTGGTATTAGACAGATCATCAAGGGAGAAAACTAACAAAAATATCCAGGAACTGAACTCAACACTTGACCAAATGGACCTAACAGATATCTACAGAACTCTTCACCCCAAAACAACAGAATATACATTCTTCTCATCTGCACATGAAATGTACTGTAAAATCAAACACACAATCAGCCATGAAACAATTCTCAGCAAATTCAAAAAAACTGAAATCATACCAACCATACTCTCAGACCACCGTGCTATAAAAATAGCCATGGAGCTCAGTCAAAACCATACAATTACATGAAAATTAAACAACCTGTTCCTAAATGGCATTTGGGTAAACAATGAAATTAAGGCAGAAATCAAGAATTTCTTTGAAAACACTGAGAACAAAGACACAACATACCAGAATCTCTGGGCCACAGCTAAAGCAGCATTAAGAGGAAAGTTTACAGCACTAATTGCTACATCAAAAAGTTAGAAAGATCTCAAATTAACAACCTAACCAAACAGCTTGAGGAACTGGAAAAACAACAGCAAACCAACCCAAAAACTAGCAAAAGAAAAGAAATTTTAAAAAATCGGATCTGAACTGAATGAAATTGAGAAAAAAAATACAAAAGGTCACATAACAAAAAGTTTGTTTTTGTGGAATAAATAAGATTGCTAGACTACTACCTATATTAATAGGGAAAAAAACAGAGAAGATCCAAATAAACACAATCAGAAATGACATAGGGGACATTATCACTGACCCCACAGAAATACACACACACACACACACACACACACACACACACACACAAAACCCTCAGAGACTATTATGAATAATTCTATAGATGCAAACTAAAAAAGATATAAGAAATATATAATATTCCATTGAAAAATATATTCTCAAGATTGAACCAGGAAGAAACTGAAACCCTGAAGAGATTGAGATAATAAATATCAAAAATAAATGAGTAGTAAAAAGCCTAACAAGCAGAAAAAGTCCTGGACCAGATTGATTCACAGCTGAATTCTACCAGATATATGAACCACAGCTGGTACCATTCCTACAGAAACTCTTCCAAAAAAACTGAGGAGAAGGAATTCTAACCTAAGTCATTCCAAGAGGCTAGCATCATCTTGATACCAAATGCTGGAAGAGACACAACAAAAAGAGAAGACTTCAGGCCAATAACCTTGATGAACATAGACACAAAAGTCCTCAATAAAATACTAGCAAACCAAATAGCAGCACATCAAAAAGCTAATCCACCCTGATCAAGTGGGCTTTACCCTTGAATGCAAGGTTGGTTCAACATAGGCAAATTAATAAATGTGATTCATCACATAAACAAAACTAAAACAAAAAACACATGATCATCTCAATAGACACAGAAACGGTTTTCAATAAAATTCAAAATTCCTTCATGTTAAAAACCCTCAAAAAAACTGGGCATTGAAGCAACATACATCAAAATAATAAGAGCCATCTATGAGAGAACCATAGTCAACATCATATTGAATGCGCAAAAGATGGAAGCATTTCCCTTGAGAACTAGAATCAAAAATAGATGCCCACTCTAACCCTCCTATTCAAAATAGTACTGGAATTTGGGAGGCCGAGGCGGGTGCATCACTTGATGCCAAGATTTCAAGATCAGCCTGGCCAACATGGCGAAACCCCATCTCCACTAAAATTACAAAGATTAGCGGGACACGGTGGCACACACCTGTAATCCCAGCTACTTTGGAGACTGAGGCATGAGAATGGCTTGAACCTCGGAGACAGAGATTGCAGTGAGCTGACATCATGCCACTGCATTCCAGCCTGGATGACAAAGTGAAGTGCTCTCTCTCTCTCTCTCTCTCTCTATATATATATATATATATATATGTACGTATCTATCTATCTATATATATGTATGTATGTATCTATATATATATACATATATATACATATATATGTATATATATGTGTGTGTGTGTGTATATATATATGTATATATATGTCTTAGCAAGGGCACTTAGGCAAGAGAAAGAAATAAAAGGCATCCAAACAAGAAAAGAGGAGGTAAAGCCATCTCTCTTCACGACTATATGATTTCATACCTTGAGAAATCCATAATTTCCGCTCAATAGCTCCTAAATTTGATTAAAAAAAAAGCTTCAGCAAAGTTTCAGGATACAAAATCAATGTATAAAAATCAGTAGCATTTCTGTACACCAGCAATGTCCAAACTGAGTGCCAAATCAAGAACATAATCCCATTCACAATAGCCACAAAACAACCACAAAAACACAGGAATACAGCTAACCAGGGAGGTGAAAGATTTCTACAAGAATTACAAAACCCTAATCAAAGAAATCAGAGATGATGCAAGCAAAAGGAAAAGCATTCCATGCTCATAGATAGAGAGAATCAATATTGTTAAAATGGTCATACCTTGGGAGGCCAAGGTGGGCGGATCACCTGAGGTCAGGAGTTCGAGACCAGCCTGACCAATATGGTGAAACTCCCTCTCTACTAAAAATACAAAATTAGGCAGTCATGGTGGCGGCACATGTAGTTCCAGCTACTTGGGAGGGTGAGATAGGATAATTGGTTGAACCCAGGAGGCAGAGGTTGCAGTCAGCCGAGATCATGCCACTGCACTTGAGCAACAGAGTGAGACTCCGTCTCAAAAAAAAAAAAAAAAAAAAGCCATACCACCTCATAGCAATTTATAGATTCAATGTTATTACTAGCAAACTACCAGTGACAATCTTCAAAGAATTTTTTAAAAAAGTATTTTAAAGTCATATGGAACCAAAAAAGACATCAAATTGCCAAAGCAATCCTAAGCAAAAAGAAAAAAGCAGCAGGCATCACATGACCCAACTTCAAACTATACTACAGGGCTACAGTAAACAAAATAGCATGTTACTGGAACAAAACAGACACACAGACCAATGGAACGGGATAGAGCACCCAGAAATAAAGCCGCACACCTATAACCATCTCATCTTCAACAAATTAAAAAAAAAAAGAAGCAATGGAGAAAGGACTTTCTATTCAATAAATGGTGCTGGGATAACTGGCTAGCCACATGCAGAAGACTGAAACTGGGCCCCTTCCTTACACTATATACACAGCTGGTCATAATGTAAATTAGTTCAGCCATTCTTGAAATTAGTTTGGCAATTTATCAAAGAACTTAAAATAGAACTACCATTTAACCTAGCAATCCCATTTTTGGGTATATACTCCCCCAAATAATTGTTCTACCGTAAAAACACATACACTTGTATATTCATCTCAGCACGATTCACAATAGCAAATACATGTAATCAACGTAAATGTCTATAAAGGATAGACTGGATAAATGAAATGAGGTGTATAGATACATATATATACCATGGAGTTCTATGTAGCCATAAAAAAGAAGGAGATCAAGTCCTTTGCAGCAACATGGATGGAACTAGAGGCCATTATCCTAAGCAAACTAACCCAGGAAGAGAAAACCAAATACCAGAGGTTCTCACTTATAAATGGGAGATAAACATTGAGTATATATGGACTCAAAGAAGGGAAAGGTAGACACTAGGGCCTAGTTGAGCAGGGAGGGTGGGAGGAAGGTGGGGATCAAAAAACTACAAATGGGGTATTATGATTATTACCTGGGTGATTAAATAATCTGTATTACCAAACCTCCGTAACACACAATTTACCTATATAACAAACATGTACATATACCCCTGAACCTAAACTAAAAGATCCAAAAAATAAAATATAATAAAAAGTAACCCCAGAGAGAAATTGTTAGCACAAGTGGTAATATACGAAGGTCGGATAGGAAAATGATATAGAATTATATTCCAAGATAATGGATAACCCAAATGTTCCTAAGGGAGAACTGAGTGAAAAGATATGCATCGAAATAATAAGAACCACCTATGGCAAAACCATAGTCAACATCATATTGAATGGGCAAAAGCTGGAAGCATTCCTCTTGAGAACCAGAGCCAGAAAAGGATGCCGAATCCCACCACTCCTATTCAAAATAGTACTGGAATTTGGGAGTTGATCCTGTCACTTATGAGAGAAAAACTTTAGTTGACACAACCAACTGTAATGACATTCTATTAAGCATAATGAAGCAAATAACAAGTTGAGGATGAACATCCAGATACTAAAATTTGATAACCATGGGAATAGTTGGGGGGCACTGACGGAGAGGGAGGGATGGAATAGGAGTGGAAATATGAAGGGTTCTATCTTTGCATTGAATACAAGATAGATTTCCTAATATGTCATCAAGTCTCGATTAGGCCATAGTTGGTAATAGACACCCTAAGTCTATATATGGAAACAATTTTGTCCTTAATGTGTTGTATTGCTGTCTTAAAGTTGATATTCAGGTGTAAAAACAGTAAAGAGTAAACAATGCTCCTTCTACATAAAAAATCTAAAGTATAGAAGTGCATAAACAAAATATTAGCATTCCCTCCTCTATCTCCCAACCACCACCTCTTAATCCTACACTCTAACATAGGTATGTAATGTAACTATCATATCAATTTTTAAGAGTTTGGTGAATATTTTTCTAGGTCTTTTCCTAAGTATATAAATTCCTTCTTGATGAATAAAGAACATATTCCTCACATGGAATCAATTCTAACAAACTCAATTCAGAATATAATACTAACACAACTTAAAAATATAATGTTTAGAAATGAAAGGAACTATACAGAATAATCACAACCTTTCATTTTTCCATTTAAGGTTCCCACAGTTTCTATGGGTAAGGCATTTGGGCAGTTTATCAATGCCATCAGCTCAGGGCATCACAAAACCAAAATCAAGGTGTTGGCCAGGCCTTGCTCCTTTCTGGAGTTTAGAATTATCCTTTTAGGTCACATGAGTGGTGACAAATTCAATCCCTTTCAGGCGCAGGAATGAAGTCCCTGTTTTCTTGTTGGCTGTTAGTTGAGAGCTGCTCACAAAGTCTAAAGGCCACTCACAGTGCCTTGCCACAGGACCCTATTATGATATGGCAGCTTACTACTTCAAGGCCAGTAGGAGCGTCTCTCTCACAAGCAATGTCTCAGTCACTCCTTGAAGAGTTTATTAAATCAGGTGCACCTGAGATAATCTTTCTAATTAACTCAAAATCCAGCTGATTTGGGACCTTAATACATCTGCAGAATCTCTTCATCCTGGTCACAAAATTGAATCTAGTCACAGTTATAATATCCCATCCCATCCATAGGTCCTCTCATACTCGAAGGGAGGGAATGACAAAAAATGTGGGTTACTGTGAGCCATCTTACAAGTCTTCCCATCACAATCTCAATTCCAAGATGTAACACTTTAGTGGTATCAACTGAAAGCTGGGGTAGTTAAGCTCCCACTTGGTATGCTCTGAACATCATAGTATTTGAAGACTGCTAAAACTTCTTCCTGGCTTCTTAGCCTGGTAATTTTCACGTGCAAATTGACAATTACCTGCAAGATAAATCCAGTATCTGGACTTCTCCTGTGCTCCCTACCATGGTCATTGTTTGATATTCAAACATAGGTTCGCTGTGATGTGTTTTAAAATTTATTTTTATTTAAAAAATATTAGCCAGTTTTTCTGGTAGTTCTCATTAAAACGCTAATTTGCAACTGGATAATCCACTGTTATTGGAACCCACAGTCCATTTTTCTGATATGTTATGAGATTTTATTCACAAATAGTTTTAACCAATTACAAGATTTAGTACATCAACAAAAAGTTATCAACTGGTACAATTTGAAAGAAAGTTTTCTTTTAATTAGTCAAATTTGTGATGAATTATTAGAAAACAGATTAAAAATCGGCTTTTAATTTTAATCATCCACTTAATGTAAATTTGATTTACAATACCCCACAACCCCAAGGACATTTAGCAAAAAATTTAATGTATACATCAAACATGCTATTTAAAACAATCTTCTCTATAAAACAATCAGTAATTCACATAATTTTCTTGATAAGTAATCATTAATAAATGCAACTTCCATTTGAAGTCCAAGGAGTTTTGGTAATTAAGAATCTCACAGGATTATTCTAATGTAAAATGTCTGTGAAAAAAATATATGTTCAGCATAGTTACAACCAGATTTGCACCCTAAAAGTTCTCTTTATCGTTAACATCCAAATATGTGGAAGATATTGTGTGCCTACTTAATGAATGTACCCATTTTCCTCAAAGTTTTAAACATTAGGAAGATACCTCTGATTGCTTAACATCCATCATGGGGCTACTCATTATATGGTCCTTGGACAGGCAGCATCAGCATCTTGTAGCTAATCCAAAAGGAAAATTCTAAAGCACCCAACTGCTCGACGTACGGAATCAAAATCTCGGACTGTTATACTTAGAAATCTGTGTCAAACCATCTCTCCAGGTGATTCCTATGCACACAAAAGTTAAAGAAATATATACCTAGCTTCTCTTGATAGCAGCAGTTGTTTTTATTTTAACTACAAAAAAATAAATAAATCAAAGTATTTAAGTAACATTTTCCCCTTACTTATATTTGTACCCATCTGGGAATTAGTCAATAAGCTGTCCCATCAAGATGAAAAGGGATAATAAACTCGCTGTGTGCTTGGATAAGCCTCTGAGAGAAAGAGCAAAGGGCCCAAGCTTGAATGTAGATTCCAGTGTTATTTCTCATTTCCACATTATGGTTTGGGGCCATAAATTCCACCACATTGCAAAACAACTGAAGAATAAATCAAAGACACTAGAGCTTCAGTCTTGCAGATTATGTAGTGAAGAATTTTTTAAGGTATTTAAAAAATATCATAGTGGGCACAGGTTTCCAGGATGCCAAAAATCACACAGAATAAATGCATAAACCTGAAAATAAAATTAGCAACAAGTAAAAAATATAATATGAATCAAACTCCCACAACTATAAGTAGAGTAGTATCATCCTTGTAATTACTCTACAAAGTAAGGTAATTATTGCTTGTATATCAATACCAATATAACGGCAATTTCACCAACCAATAATTTTAAATCATTTTCAATATAACCATCACATAAATTTTACATTTAATTAGCTGAAATGACTGAAGACAAAATTCAAAACATATGTAGTAATTACAGAGGTAAAATGCAGAAAAACAATTTGAAAAATGAAACATGCTCAAAATAAGGTCAATTTTCTGCACAGTGATGGAATTCTAAAGCAACAGGTTATATTGAGCCCCTATTAAAAGTTACTAAATTTGCCATACTATATTTTCTAATTTTAAAGGCATACTTTAGGGATTAAATACTATTTTCTGAGACTACAAGCAGTAATTTAATATGTAAAATGCTGATATCACTGAGTCACTATCTACCTGGTTTGTGTATTTGTTTGCTTAGCATTGTGTAAAGATTCATTCTCTTTGCAATCACTAACATATATTTGAAACATAACTGTACTAAAACTATGTTTCTCACCAATAGAAAAGTTTAACACCTTACCACTTCAAAGATCAGAGGTAACAGAGTAAAGGCAGATCAGTTTTTGTGACACTAGTGACATCAGAGATGAGTACTGATCTATGGTACAACTGAGATACTAGCTGTCGATCAAAATGCTAAGAGATCTACAATATGTAGTAAGAAAGGCTGACTCATATTCATTTTAAGTTCCATGTTCTGTCAGAAATGAGTCTCTCCTTCAATGTATTAAATTTAGCACTGGCTGGGCGCGGTGGCTCACATCTGTAATCCCAGCACTTTGGGAGGCCGAAGCGGGCAGATCACAAGGTCAAGAGAACGAGACCATCCTGGCTAACATGGTGAAACACCCTCTCTACTAAAAATACAAAAATTAGCTGGGTGTGGTGATGCATGCCTGTAGTTCCAGCTACTTGGGAGGCTGAGGCAGGAGGATCGCTTGAACCGGGGAGGTGGAGGTTGCAGTGAGCTAAGATCATGCCACTGCACTCCAGCCTGCAGACGGAGCAAGACTCCATCTCAAAAAAAAAAAAATTAAAGGAAATTAAACACTTTATCTGGATATTCCATAGCAAAGTAATAACAATTAGTAATAATTCTATGGAGAAAAATTAAATGTATTAGAATTAGTCTATAATTCATTAAAGGTCTAATGAAAGGTATTAGTATTAGTCCTTTAATTAGAAAAATTAAAGGTATGTATTAGTCTGTTTTTTCATTGCTATAAAAAATTATCTGAGACTGGGTAATTTATAAAGAAAAGTTTAATTGGCTCAGGGCTCCACAGGCTGTACAGGAAGTATAGTGGTTTCTGCTTCTGGGGAGGCCTCAGGAAACTTACAATAATGGTGGAAGGTGAAGAGGAAGCAGGCACGTCTTACATGGTCACAGAAGGAGGAAGAGGAGGGGGAAGGTGCTACACACTTTTAAACAACCAGATCTCACAATTCGCCCACTCACTATCATAAGAACAGCATCGAGAGATATTGCTAAACCATTCATGAGAAACCTCCCTTATGATCCAATCACCTGCCACCAGGCCCAATCTCCAACATCGGGGATTACAACTGAACATGCGATTTGTGTAAGGATACAGAGACAAACCACATCAGTAGGCAACAAGACTTTGTATTCAACAATACTTAAAAGAAAATTAAGAGGAGTGACATCAGCAAGAGAGTAGGATAGAAGATCCTCAGCATTACTCGCCTCAACAAAAGCACAACTAGAAACTATTCAAAGGCAAGAATGCCACCTTAAGTTCACAAGAACTTGGAAAAGAAGCACAAAAATACCCTGAGCCACAGAAATGACAGAAGCCACAGCTGGTAAACACCCACCTCTCCCAAGCAGGCATAACACCACTCTCAGAGAATTTCCTTAGACTCACGGTTTCTTGGGAAGAAATAAAGGTGGATGTTTAATCTCCTCACCAGTCTAGGAATCTTCATGGGGGCCGAAACTGATTTCATTCCACAGGAAGCAATGGGAGGGCCAACAGGGCTCAATGATGTGGGGTAAATTGAAAATAAGACTGGGGACACTGACTGCAGTGACGAGCATGAAAATCTTGGTATCTGCTCTGTTTTCCTATCAGTTGGGAAGCCATGCTGAGAATGCTGCCTGGTGTCTTGGTGCTAAAGGGAACCTAGCATATGTGAAGGCCGAAAACCCTGGCTGCGTTCCTCACAAAGCCTAAGTATTTGTATCAAGCAATCCCCTAACCTGCAAAACCTAAAAGGTTACCAATTAAATTCTGATGTGTGCTTAAGTTTTCTTCAGACTGCAATAAGTCGTCCTCAGCATGGGAAACAGCGGAAGGGCAGTGAGTAAGTTCTGGTACCATATTTTAGTTCTGATGCTCACTATAAGGCCTCCCTAGAATTCGAAGCAACAAATGGGCCCATGATTAAATTCTGGTAACAATTGGTAAAAGTCTAAAACCACCAAAGAACAACTGCAATAGATGGAAGAGGTGGCTATTTCAGCAAATGCACAGGAATGAATATAAAGACACAAGGGAAAATCAGGCAAGCATGACTTCACCAAAAGAAATCAACAAAGCTCCAGTAATGGAGCCAGAAGAATTAAAGCTCTATAACATATCTAACAAAGAATTCAGAATAATACTCAAATAAATGCAGAGAATCACAAGAAAATATGTGAAGAAAATTAAGAAAAACAACCAAGGAATAAAAGGAGAAATTTGACAAAAACAATGAAAAATAGAAATTTTACATTACAGAATACAATAAATGAATTAAAAACCTCACCAGAAATCTTCAACAGCAGACTTGACCAAAAGAGAAGAGAATCAGTGAGCTTGAAGACAGAACATACAAATTTATCCAATGAGAAGAGGAAAAGAAAGACCAAGAAAGAGTGAAGAAGGCCTGCAAGCATTACGAAACACCATAAAGGGAATAAACCTTTTTATTACTGAAGGAGACAAAAGAAAAAACAGCCTAGAAAGATTATTTAAGAAAATAATGGTTGAAAACTTTCCAAATATGGAGAATAACAACAACATCCATGTATAGAAACCTCAGAAGTCAACAATTAAATTCAATCCAAAGAGTTCACCAAGGCACATCATAATTAAATTATTAAAAATTGAAGACAATACTAAAAGCAGCAAGAGAACAGAAGTATACCAAATACAATAGAGCCCCAACAGAGCTTCCAGCAGATTTCTCAGCAGAAACCCTACCTTCCAAGAAAGACTGGGATAATATTTTAGAAGTGCTAGAACAAAACACACAAAAAAAACAACTTTTCAACAAAGAATATTATATCCAGAAAAACTACCCTTCAAACATGAAGGGGAATGATTTTACCAGAAAAACAAAAGCTAAGGAAATACATCACTAACAGACAAGTCTTTCAATAAATGCTAAAAGGAGTCCTTCCATTTGAAAGGAAAAAATTCTAACATGTATCAAAACAACATCTGAAAATATAAAACTGTGGTAAAACCATACAAACTAAGAATACACCAATACTGTAATTGTGGCCTGTAAACCACTAATATCATTAGTATGAAGACTAAAACAAAAATTATTAATTATAATAACTACCATAATTGTTTAAGAGATATATAATACAAAATTATGTAAATTGAAACATCAAAAAGTAAAAGTGTGGGGGGATGGTGTTTGCACTGTAGATTGTGTTTCAGTTTCTTCTCTTTGCAACTAAAGTTAAGATGGTATCAGCTTAAAATGACATGTTATAACTATATAATTTTTTGTAAGCTGAATTTATTAATATTCCTTCATAAAGAACAGCTTGAACTAACCTTTCCTTGTCAAACAAATGCTTCCCCAGAGACTATCATGTCTAATTTCACAGTATATTTTCTATTAAAGTAAATATTTGTAGGATTTTAAAGTTTTAATGATGAAAGATAATTGAGTATGATACAAGATGTGCAAATAAAATGAATATTAGTTTACTTCTATAAGCATCAAGAAAAATAATTTGCTTAATAGGCAAGGGTGATGAGGCAGCACTTAGAGCAGATCGACTTTTTCACTGTTAGTGCTCCCATTAGTTTTCTGTTTTTTTGTTCCACTTTATTTTCTAAATTTTTTTTAAAAAGTATCATGGTATTGTTTTCACAGACTAAAGTTATAACCCATGACAATACATTGCAAATGCAATTCGTTGTTTAGAAATTACTAGAAGGGGATACACTTATTCCAGAATGACTTACCATTATTAGGGAATCAGCTTCATGAATCTAGATGCCCAGAAGCAAGTTATACAATCAGATTGAGAGGTGACAGCATGCTGGCAGTCCTCACAGCCCTCGCTCGCTCTCATTGCCTCCCTCTGCCTGGGCTCCCACTTTGGTGGCACTTGAGGAGCCCTTCAGCCCACCGCTGCACTGTGGGAACCCCTTTCTGGGCTGGCCAGGGCGGGAGCCGGCTCCCTCAGCTTGCAGGGAGTGTGAAGGGAGAGGCGCGAGCGGAAACCTGGGCTGCGCGCAGCGTTTGCGGGCCGGCTGGAGTTCCGGTTGGGCGTGGGCTTGGCGGTCCCCTCAATCAGGGCAGCCGGCTGGCCCTGCCGGCCCCGGGCAATGAGGGGCTTAGCACCCAGGCCAGCAGCTGCGGAGGGTATACTGGGTCCCCCAGCAGTGCCAGCCCACGGACGCTGCACTTGATTTCTCACTGGGCCTTAGCTGCCTTCCCATGGGGCAGGGCTCGGGACCTGCAGCTCGCCATGCCTGAGCCTCCCACCCCCTCCATGGGCTCCTGTGCTGCCGGAGCCTCCCCGACTAGCGCCACCCTCTGCTCCACGGTGCCCAGTCCCATCGACCACCCAAGGGCTGAGGAGTGTGAGTGCACGTGCGGGACTGGCAGGCAGCTCCACCTGCGGCCCTGGGGCGGGATCCACTGGGTGAAGCCAGCTGGGCTCCTGAGTCTGGTGGAGATGTGGAGAACCTTTATGTCTAGCTCAGGGATTGTAAATACACCAATCAGCACCCCGTGTCTAGCTCAGGGTCTGTGAATGCACCAATCGACACTCTGTATCTAGCTACTCTGGTGGGGCCTTGGAAAACCTTTATGTCTAGCTCAGGGATTGTAAATGCACCAATCAGCACTGTGTATCTAGCCCAAGGTTTGTAAATACACCAATCAGCACCCTGTGTCTAGCTCGAGGTTTGTGAATGCACCAATTGACATTCTGTATCTAGCTGCTCTGGTGGGGCCTTGGAGAACCTTTATGTCTAGCTCAAGGATTGTAAATACACCAGTCGGCACTCTGTATCTAGCTCAGGGTTTGTGAACACACCAATCAGCATCCTGTGTCTAGCTCAGGGTTTGTGAGTGCACCAATTGACCCTCTGTATCCAGCTGTTCTGGTGGGTCCTTGGAGAACCTTTGTGTCCATACTCTGTATCTAACTGATCTGATGGGGACGTGGAGAACCTTTATGTCTAGCTCAGGGATTGTAAATGCACCAATCAGCACCTGTCTAAACAGACCACTTGGCTCTACCAATCAGCAGGATGTGGGTGGGGCCAGATAAGAGAATAAAAGCAGGCTGCCCGAGCCAGCAGTGGCAACCTGCTCGGGTCCCCTTCCACACTGTGGAAGCTTTGTTCTTTCGTTCTTTGCAATAAATCTTGCTACTGCTCACTCTTTGGGTCCACACTGCTTTTATGGGCTGTAACACTCACCGAGAAGGTCTGCAGCTTTAGGAGTGAAGCCAGCGAGACCACGAGCCCACCGGGAGGAATGAACAACTCCAGACGTGCCGCCTCAAGAGCTGTAACACTCACTGCAAAGGTCTGCAGCTTCACTCTTGAGCCAGCGAGACCATGAACCCACCAGAAGGAAGAAACTCTGAACATATCCGAACATCAGAAGGAACAAACTCCGGACACGCCACCTTTAGAACTGTAACACTCACCGCGAGGGTCTGTGGCTTCATTCTTGAAGTCAGTGAGACCAAGAACCCACCAATTCTGGACACAAGATCATTCAGTGTTCAGGTTGAACTTTGTCCATACATGTATTTTTCAATGAATTATATGTAAAATGAAGAATTTAGCATTAAATTACCGGGTCCTGTTCCATTTTAGGTCCAGATATGTTTTCCATGCAGTAAAGTGCCAATGTGCATTATAAATAGCATTAAAGATTCCTAACATTCACTTTTATTTTATTTTCATCAAAGCACAGTTTGTATCTGAACTTCTCCCTTAGAAATTAGTTAAATGAACAAGCGTATATAATCTTAGCACATTAATTATAAACCTGCATATGATATATTAAAACACACTGAACTATTAATTACCATTGCATTTCTAACATTTCTAATTCCTTTACTTCACAATACTGAAATATTTAAATCAACATAGTGGTTGCTGTTTTTCTAGTTATTTGAAGAACTTATAGATTGAAAACATAACATAAATACATAACAATGATAAGTCACTATATTATAAAGCCCTAGGACAAAATTATCAGATACTATTATTTCCCTGAAAGGTTTATTTCCCCTTTAAAAGGGTAACAATTATCAGATTAATGTTTCATTTTCATGATCCACTCTCCCATGATTTCAAACACATTGTTGACACCAGCAGCAGCCTTTCGCATTATTTATTTCTCTTTGGCATCAAGTACAAGCTTGTCCTTAGTTAAATAGGAGTGATCATCAGATGATGATGACCTTCAACACCCTGATCCAAAACAACAGCCCAGTAACATTGATAATATTATTTCCCCCTTTTAATAAGTATAAATAGATGTTAAACAAATTAAACAATTTCTTGATGGTGACACAACCAGGAATGGCAGAAATGAGAATTAAATATAGTCAAGCCTATTCCCTTTAACCACTTCCTACTACTGTCTCTGTTTAACAAAATACAGTAAAATTATTTGCTTGGATGTCTATATTTACCACTAGTTAATAAGCCCCTCACTACCATACCTACACTAAGTTCATTCTTTTCTTCTAAAGTGGCCAAAGAGTGTTCTAATGATGGTTCATTATATATTTTTAAGAATGAAGGCCTAATCCCTAAAGAAGACATGTTGTATATCCTCCTGCCCATACACTCCTCCTTCACTTGGACCTCTGGACAGTGTTTACTCTTTTCTCTTCCAAATCTTGCTTCCATCCTCCAGTCTCATAATCTATCTGACTCGGACCGAATTTCCGGACGCCTGGTCCCTCACTCCACTGTCTATTCAGGCTTATCTTCAGGCCCCTGCATCCTCAGTCCTTCGATTTGACCAGGTGTCAGCTCATTCTCACGCTTTTTGCTCCATCACACTCTAGCCCTGCCCAGCCAGTGCTTTATTGGAATGTGTTAAACAGTATCCCAAACATTATGAGTGAATTATTATGTTCTTCTCCCAGTTAGGCTTCGATTTCTTTGAAATTTACGCAATGCTGTGTTCTGCTGGAGAAGGTTTTGCTGAGTGAAATGCTAAGGGTGGTTTTGTATAAAGCTGCCCAGCTTCTCTTTGCTCTACTTCCCAAAGGTCAGTTGAACATATGTCCCCAGAGATTTGGAAGTTACCGCATGTGAGTTTCATCAGAATCATGGGCACCCATCCCAAATGAAAGTCAATTTGCTAGCTTCAGTTGTTTTCCTCTTCCTAGAGAGTACTTAAGCTTTAGGCTAATAGCTAATTTTGTGTTTCAATCTGCTCCTCAAATGTTGAAACAACAGCTATCACCATTGTACACCAATGTTCTAAAATATTCATCTGATCTAGTTCACATTTGCAGAAGAAATTTTTTAGTTTTGCTTTGTAAGCTGTATGGCTAGGAAAGTGAATATTAAACTATTCATTTAGACTTGTTGCTAACACTGCTTTGGGATATTTATCATTCCATATTCTCAAACCTACCCTTTTGCTTTATTTTCAAAGTCACAGAGCCCCACTCGATGTAATGAATGTTATGCCAGACTCTGAAACACGTTCTCAAAATATGATTCAAAGAGCATAATTCCCTCGTAATAAGGATTTCTAAACTTTATCACTCTCCAACGACTTATTTTCATTTCTGCATTAAATGTATAAAGACTTTATTCTAAAAAACTGAAAGTGCATATTAGTTACTCACTTATTTATTACAAGTAGACCTTATACCACAGAGAGAGGATGCTAACATTAGCAATCCACATAATTAAGTGTGGGAAAGTCTTCTAAATACAAATTATAACACAAAGAACGCACCGTTGGGAAATATATCTTCTCTGTTGCTCTTCTGCAACAACTTCTCACCTTTCTTACATCTTTTTCTCTTTCTCATCATTTTTAAAATGATAGCTGCCTGACTCAGAATGCCAACACTACCATTTACTAATTGTCTGATTTCGAGCAAGTTATTTAATTTTTTCAGGCCTTAATTTTTCACATCTGATGAACAGAAATGAAAAAAAGCACCAGCCTATGGAGAGATTAAATGAAAGAATACTAATACTATATATAGAACTATTTTTCAAAAGCTGCCTCCAATAAATGCTACTTATGTTACTCTATAGACTCCTCTGGGATAAGAAAAATTACTTTGATATGTTGTTCTATTTCAACCAGCGTATTGTCATATGTTGTTGATCCTTTTATTGTTTTGTTTTATCTCTGAAGGTAAATATCATCCATTTCATACTAGAGTTAATTCCATTGTTTTCTGACAATTTTATTTACCTCTGGTCTTTTCTATACCCAAAACACCATGCATTCTGAGATCATATCGACATGCCTTAAAACATCATTTCAATCAATATCTTTCACTTCCTAGCATTTCCAACTAAATCCCTGACATATGAGAGCAGGAAAATGAATGTGCATATTTGACTGCTGTAGTATTTTGTAGTGTGCATAAATATGGCAAATGCTCAACAGTTATCTGTGATACTCACTTTCTCCCTGGAATTGCCCTGTGCCTTGCTACACTCATATACCTTTCCTTACATAATCCACCTTGCCAAGAGTACTCTTCCACATCTTTGCAGATATCTAAATTCTGCCTGTAAGTTAGCTTCAAAGACAAAGAAGTACTCTTCACTTAATCTCCAGGATTCCTTGCACACAAACCCAAAAGAGGAAAATTATATTGGTTGGCTTTTATCAACGTATTTAGACCACATATATATCATGATTGGTGCCTTAAAGGAGGAAATATAGATCATTAATCAGGCAAACTAAGAACTCTCTACTCTCTCTTAATTTTTGGCCTCAAAGGATGTGGCCTTTTCAAGCAGCAGAGGGATATGATTTTAGATTTAGGTTTATACTTAAGAGTTTGAAACACATACTATGCAGATCTATGACTGTATGTTGATTCTAGATTATATAGGCCAAAAAATAAGTTAATGCATGTTTAACAAGATTAAATCTAGCTGCATAAATTATTGTTTTACTCAGTTTTATATCATTTTGTATTAATTCTTTAGAAATGTCCTTGAAATGTTTGACTAGGAGAGGATACAGGCATTCTTAAGGCACTGGAAAAAATGTAACAATAATATGTAACTTTACTCCTTAATTGCACCTCTATCTATTATTACAAGCATGTGGCATGGCTGAGATTAACAAAATTTGACATAAATTATCCCACTTTTAAGGTTCAATTTAAATTCAACATGATGAACTTCAAAGAGAGAAGGAATTCTCCATTTTTACTACCATCTCTGGCATTTACTGTTTACTTGGCTCAATTTATTTCCTGAGTTATGCAAAAAATCATACTTCAGTCACCTGAACTTAATATAAATACTCCAAAGACTTAAAAATATGTCACTTTTATTACATATATAGATCCTCATCATCCTCTTAAATTTTCACCAAGGGTTTAGATAGACACACATTACTCAAGAGGGCTATCGATGCCCTTGCTTCTGACAACTGCGTAACAGCTACTTATAATCACTCCCAATGCTTTATTCCATTGTTGCTCATATTTTAAAACTTATGGTCCATGATCAACCTATGTGACCATCAAAAGATAAATGGATAAAGTGCAGTGTATATACACAATGGAATACTATTCAGCCTCATAAAAAGGAAATTTTACCATTTTTTATAATGTGGGTTAACCTGGAGGACATTATGTTAAGTGACATAAGCGAGGCACAAAAAGACAAATACTGCATCATTTCACTGACATGGAGAATCTAAAAAAGGTGAGCTCATGGAAGTAGAGAGTAGAATGGTGGTTACTAGGGGCTGGGCAGGTGGCAGCGGATGAGAGGGAATGAAAAGTTGTTGAGCAAAGGACACAAAGTTTCTGATAAGAGGAATAAGTTTTAGATCTATTGTACAGCAGGATGACTACAGTCAATGACAATGTACAGTATATTGCAAAATAACTAGGTGAGTAAATTATAAATGTTTCACCATAAAACATGATAGGTAAAAGAGGCAATGAATATGTTAATTAACTTGATTTAATCATTCTAAATTGTATATGTGTGTGTGTATGTGTGTGTGTGTGTGTATATATATATATATGTCACCTCCTACCCTCAAATGTATACAATTATTTGTCAAAGCAATATTAATTTAAAAATAATTTTTAAAACATCCTGTTCTATGGTGCTCTTCTCCCCTGAATACTTATGGGATTAACCCTAACTGTAGGAATAGTTTCAGACCTTTTAATATTACAACTGTTTTTATTTGATCAATACTATTAATTTAGTACTGTTGCAAATAACGCAACAGTTTTGGTCAGAAAACTAAATAAATGATTTCATAGCATCCTTCTCTGCAAAGATGCTTGAAGTCAATTATCTCCCAACTCAGGGTGAGTTATCATCATATCTAGTGCCACGCCCAGGAAGTTAAGGGGCAAACTATCTTCCTTTTTTTGTCTATGTGGTCAAGTCTTTGAGGTCAATTGTCAGCACCTAATTTTGTAGTATAATTCCTCCAAAGACACCTTAGACTAATATAATCCCTAGCTTCTTGCTCTTTCATAAGTTAATATGTCCAAATTCATTACAATAAACATAAGACTAGGCTTTACTATGGGAATATTTAACATGTGTATACATATTTAATCTCTCCCATTGAAGCGTGAGATCATTCAATACAATGATTGAGTCTAATAATATTTATCTACTTTGTGTCTAAAGAGGTACCTTCTTCTTGCTTAGCAGTTGTCTTGTTTCCAAGATAGAGGCAGTAAAGGCCCCTCTCCCTTAAGCCCAGACTAGGATTTAACCACCTAGGTGAATTATGAGCCTCTCAAATCCAACAAACAACAACGAACTTGAGTTTCACAAGAACCCTATCTCTTTGTACTCCCAGCCAATTCTTCTTCCCACAGACTTGCCCGATTTTATTTAAATGAAATCAGCATTTAAACATTTTTTAGGCTAGAGATCTGGCTCTCATCCTGATTCTTCCTACTCCTTTATCTTTTAGATCCAATCTAATACCAAGACATATTATTGTGTATATAAATGGATATCAACTCTAGGCATTTGAATCCCCTGCTCCTAAGTTTAAACCACCTTCCTCTCTTCTCTTTGGACTACTGTGATACCCTATTTACTGGCTCTTATGCTTTTCTTATTTCCCTCCAAAATAACTGCCAAACAACATCCAGAAGGAAAAATTTTAAAATGTGTATCTGATTATATTATTTCTTCTCATTCCCTTCCTCTATTGTTAATATTTTTCAGTGGCTTCCCACTGTACTTCAGATGAAATATAAGTTTTACCAGGACATAGAAGACCCTGCACGAGCAGCCTTTTGCCCAGCTTTTCATAGTTCTCTCTTATAATTCTCCCCTTCATCCACTTTGTTACACCCAATATGACTCATTTCCTTAGGCATTCTGAACCCTTTCAGAGGCTTTCAATAAACAAAGGCTGTTTGCTAGTTAAAGCACTAGTACAGAAAAGAGTCTTCTATTGTGACATGAAAATCTTGTCACAGCTATTGGGATAAACTTGAGCTAAAAGGATTTGAGGGCAGGGAATTAAAAAATAACTACTCAAAGCAACTTTACAATTGTGAAGTCCATAAATTCAAATTGAGAAACTGCTGCCAAAATCATGACTCCAGGTAGTGATTTTCAAAAGCATAACTGTCAAATCCCAGTATCAATATTGTGGATGTGTATTATATGACCAAGTATACTATTGTAATCCTAGCACTTACTGATTACCGTGTGATATCTGATTTACCCAGGAATATCTCATTTAGAACAATACCTGTCTTTCTCTTTTGTTTTAAATGAGGGATATATATTTTTGAGTATGACACATTTTTCCTCTGATTTAGAAGTCAAAATTTTGAAAGAAAGTGTTGCATTTTCTACATGAGATTCTTCCAAAATAAACCTTCTCCATGTTAATGCATGTACCATTTGACGGTTTGAAGTCAGCTTTTTAGCATATAAAGTAAATATGAGATACTGATTTGAAAAGGAGGCAAAGTCACAGAGTTACAGTCTTTTTACCGCCAGAGTCAGATAGTCTCATGCCCGGTATTTCCATACCTCATCACTGGTAATACTATCTAGCAATTTCACATTTCTTGTAGATACACTTATAAATCTGGCCAAGGGCCAGTTTCAGAACTACCACAAAAGGACAAAAGTGCTCTGACCTGAACAACTATGCTGAGATCATGTAACAACTTACACCAAGGAAACTAAATACAGCTAAAGATTTCCAATAAAAATGCAACATTGCAAACTATCATCAAATTCAGCTTCCTACTGAATAGCATTTCAATAAATAATGAAACAGGAAAATTCATCGGGCAAATAGGCCTGGAACTCCTCTGGGAGACCTTCAGTCAGGACATGTTTTCATGTGATGTCAAGCAGTGGTTGGGGTCAGCTCTTCATTTCCACAGTTGGCCAAGATAGGTAAGAAGCAAGCCCATTAATGTGTTAAGCTGATGGAGTCCACTAAAACCGTCATAATGTGTTTTTTTTTCCCTAGAATTATTTATTTATTTATTTTTGTATTTTGCCTTTCAGAATTAGGTAACTATTATGCCGGGTACTGAGTTTGGTGCTGAAAATAGAACAAATGATATGGAAATCTATTCTCTCCAGTCACTCACAGTCCTGTGAAAAGAAATCCATATGTAAATTATCAAAGTAGAATGGAAAGCTGGATATACAAGAGAAATATAACTGAACAGGAAGGAAATTCTTGACACAACTCAACTAACAATAGAAAAGGTATGTTCTATGTATTACAGTGAGGATAAGAGTCTGGGCGGGATGCAGCCAAATGGACTTTAGGAGAAATGGACATTTACATTTTGGGAGGAAGAGGAGTTAAGTAGGATGTAAGGGTCTTTTTCTTAGGAACGTGATTCGCTTAGCTGAGAATTACAAATAATAGGCATATTTAGTTTTTCTAAGAATGGGCATTTAATAAGTCATAAATACTAACTGATAATAAAAATAATAGTTGGTACTTACAGAAAGTTTACTTTTTACTTTTAAGTGTTACATATAGATAGTTGTAGTTGATCTTACAACACAGATGGAACTGTTTTCCCGTTTTTCAGATAAAAGATTGCAAGGAACTGAATAATTAAGGAACTTCCTCAAATGAAAACATCAGCAACAGGATTTGACCCCCTAGTCATTTGAAAAATTATGCATATTTTATTATAGAACTCCTTGTAGAGATGAAAAATACAATAGAAGTAAATAACTGGATAGAATTCACAGCAGATTCGATACTGCAGAAGATAAGATCAGTGAACCTGATAGTGTTGAAAACTATCCAAAATGAAAAAAAGAGAGGAAATATAAAACAAACAGTAAAGAGAAGCATCAGGAATATGTAGAACAATAAGCCATAGTTACTAAA
Organism: Hylobates moloch; assembly: GCF_009828535.3. Taxonomy (NCBI): domain Eukaryota; kingdom Metazoa; phylum Chordata; class Mammalia; order Primates; family Hylobatidae; genus Hylobates; species Hylobates moloch. The sequence continues at coordinate 88,711,915 of NW_026652276.1, forward strand.
AATAGATCAGTAAATTCCTGGACTTGAGGTGAGAGGAGGGCATCATGTTGCTTATATAACTGTATACATTTGTCAAAACACATCATAATGCACACTTAAAATTGGTGGATATGATTGTTTGTAAATTACACTTCAGTAAAATTGATTAAAGGAAAAAATAACCAAATGGATAACTCACAATTTGGCTTAAAAGATGGTTGATATAACATAAAGATAAAAAATAATTTATATAATCCAAATAATATTTAAATAATATTAAAAGTGAGAGAAATCCGGTCTCTCCAAATTTCACTGTTAGGATGTATTTGAATATTAACTTCTCTGGATACCTTTAGTATACTACAGTCTTCTGGAGCTAGTATCCTTTACTATATAGCCCCTAAATACACTTTCAAATACCAGTACAAGATTGCACACCTAATGATTGTGTTGAAGATGTTAACTATTGCCAATAATCTAGTCAATTATAAAAATAATTTAAGCTTGCAATAAACCCAACCTATGATTTTTTCATTTCGAATTCCAAATACATATTAAGACACAAGAACTCAAAAACAGATTATATGATTGTAAAACCTCCATGACGACAATATAGTTTAAGAATTGGGTATTTCATTAAACTTCTAAAGTTGTAGCTTCTATAAATAAAAAAAAAGCACTGAATGGATTTTACTTAAGAAGAATTTTATTATAGAAAAAGACTTTAAAATTAAAGATAACAGGTATAATCAAATATGATAGATCTTTCCTTAAGCTAACGAGCAAAATTTATTGCAGTTCTGTGATACCATTAAACATTTACCTGTCTTTTTCTCACATTATCTTTGCTTTCCTTTAGGAAGAAGCATAGTATTTTCTCTAGAAGGAAGAAGGTAAGTGACACCTTTATTGAAAATGCCAGTATAGCACAATACAAAGGGCACAGAATAAAATATGTTCATTCCATTTAGACCAATACACACTGCCACACGTTAAACAGCATGTTTATGTAATGAGATAGAATGCCAAGGACATAAAGGGTTGCAATGATATAAATTACACTCAAATTCTTTGTCACTACTTTATTATGCAAATGGAATCTCATTTTAGTTTTTGATTTTTGGAAATCAGAGTTTCAGAGAATATTTAAAGCTTAAATCTTTCATTACTGCAAACAAAAAACCATCCATTTAACATTTCGGTGTATGTCACAGATTCACTTTATCAGATAACTCCAACCAACCCAAAAATTAAAGGAAGAGGTGGAAGAGAATTAAATTACATTATTTTAAATGCATAATCTAAGTTGTGTTTCCTAATACTTAAAGAGTTTATAAATAAATATCAATATTAATTATCATTTACACAACTTTTAGGTGGAAACTATTGAGATACATTTTTTAAAATAAAAAAATTGAATGAATTGATAATATTTTCATACCATGAGTAATTATATTTTTCTAAGCTACTATAAAAGCCTGCATCAGATTTCTTTGAAAATTCTCTCAGCCTAGAATTCATAAAGGTTAAAATAACATTTATATTTACTCAAAAAGAAAAATTCAGCAAACATTGAAGAAACTATAGCAAATTTTACTACATGCTGTTCATATCAAATTTCGCTCTCTACGTAAGACAGAATTAGTTTATAAACAGAATAGACATTTCAATATTGCTTTTTAGTTTTCTGATAGATTAACTTTATAAAATTGTTATTATTGTCTAATTTATCTCCAGATAGAAATAGTTCTTGTTTCAATACATTAAGAAAATTTAGTCCTGTGTTTTTCTCTTCAAATTCTAACAAAAATTCTCAGCGCCTTAAATATACCCGGTAACTTAAATATCCTTAGCACCAGGGCAGAGAAAATACCAAAACTTCTTATTGCATATTCTTTTTTTTCCCCAGACAGATTAAATATGTCTGTCATTTGGGATTGTTTTTGTATAAAATTAAATTTATTTGATAATTTATAAATCTTTTGAAAAATAAAAATGAAGTATTATGTCTGCTTAAGATTATTGAACATGTCTCCAAACGTCAAGGTAGAAGTTAGAGCTTCATCATGGCGCTTGTTAAAGGAAACAGAGAGTGGATCTTAGAATAGACCCTATATTACCTGTTAAAGATAGTTAAGCTTCTCACCTATAAAATGAGGTAGCTATCTACACTGACAGATGCTATGCAGAAACTAATATGTCTCTGTCACTATTTTTCCTTAGGTACATTGACTTCAACATACAAAATTGGTGATAGATGACTATTACAACTTATAACAAAATTTGCAGTTTTCAGCAACTTATTCACAGATTCGTAAAGTAACATCACACAATATTGGTATTACAGTAGAAAATGCTTTGTATACATTTATAGCCTCTATATTTTGAAATTCATTTCAACCTTCCACTGAAAACAGATCAATATTTAAATACATTTAGCATTATTTACTTACTAAGATGAGCCAAGTACATTTCCATCCTTGCAAATGGATCATAAAGTTTTATTCCACAGTATAACTTCTCTCGGAGCCTGTCACTTTGATTTCTAGCATTTCACTTAACTAAAATGATAAATGTTGGTACTGTGTTTGTTCTTGTGGATTATAGTGAAATATGGGAGAAAAAATGTTAATTTCTCCTAGCACACATTTGTTACAGTTGAGTGTCAGTTTGAAAGAGCATCAGAAAGCTGAAATTACCTTTCAGTTTCTGTAGCAGAGGGGCATTCTGTGTGTGGTAATTATTTGCCCTTGATAGCAAGAAAAAGGACAAGACTACTCACTAATGCCACAACTGACATTATAGTAATAGACATGATAATATATATAGTAAATTAATAATAATAGAGAAAAAATAACTAGCAAGAAAAATATACATATTGTATACCATGAGCTAGAAAAAATTCTGAAAGCCAAAGGAGATAACCTGGTTCAATGAATTGCTGATCTCAGGTGACAAGGCAAAATTCAAAAGTGTTAAACTGTGAATTTAAGCAACTTTTGCCTTATTGTTTCTAGAAACTATATCGCGGCACTATTCACAATAGCAAAGACTTGGAACCAACCCAAATGTCCATCAATGATAGACTGGATTAAGAAAATGTGGCATATGTACATCATGGAATACTATGCGGCCATAAAAAAGGATGAGTTCACGTCCTTTGTAGGGACATGGATGGAGCTGGAAACCATCATTCTCAGCAAACTATCGCAAGGACAAAAAAAAACAAACATCGCATGTTCTCACTCATAGGTGGGAATTGAACAATGAGAACACTTGGACACAGGAAGGGGAACATCACACACCAGGGCCTGTTGTGGGGTGGGGGGAGTGGGGAGGGATAGCATTAGGAGATATACCTAATGTAAATAACGAGTTAATGGGTGCAGCACACCAACATGGCACATGTATACATATGTAACAAACCTGCACGTTGTGCACATATACCCTAGAAATTAAAGTATAATTAAAAAAACTGTATTTCTAAAATATCACAAGGATGAACACAATTTTGCATGAGACCAAATGGGTAGTAGCTCCAATCTAGTATTTAGTCTTTAAAGAAATAATTTTGGAGATAATTATGATAGTTGCCTTTCATGGCTTCATTGTCAAGTAATTAGGGTGTGAACTGAGATACCTCACTATTTAATAATGTACCAGAGAGTTTCCATTCATGAATAAAGATATTTTAAAATTTTTTAAATAAATAAAATATCATTTGAGATTGCAACTTATATAAAAGTAAAGCTCCTTTAGCTGAAAATGAAGAGGCTGGCTTCCTATACACAGGTATCTCCTCAATATACAAGGTATTCTGAGCCATTTTCATGATACCTTATGGCTTTAAGAAACAAAGCTTGCAAACCACTGCATGACTAAATTATTTGGAAGCCTACTTCTATTTCATACTCAGATGTCAATAAACATGAGAAGACAAATTTAATAGGTTTATATGAGTAGTTTTTCCATTCATCTGTCTTAAAATAAGAATTTTCAATTTTTAAAGTTGCCCCTTAGTTCTCTAAGATTCAGAAATATGTATCCAATTGCCGACTCAAAACTCTTACATGAATCTCTAAAGGGAACATCAGGTGCAACCTATCCAAGACTAAACTCATTTTCTTAGCAAAGATCATGATCACCCACGTGACACCTCATAAACAATTTACAAACATCCCCAAACTATGCCTATTACTCCTCCTAAACCTTTCTTTCTTGATTCAGTCTACTCTTCCTATTCCCTCTCTTTTTCACTAACTTTATTTAGGCTACCATTATGTACATTTCCAAGCTACTCTAGTATCTCCTAACAGGTCTTCCTTCCCACCCACTTTTCATGTTCTCCAACGTATTTTTTCACATAGCAATTAGTAATCCTTTTTAGTGCATATCTGACCTTAGTGTCTAAGGTTCCCTGTTTATAATCCTTCAGTGGTGCTCCACTGCTTTTAGAATTAAAAACAAAACTCTTAATATTGTCTACAATGATTTGACTATGTCACTAGCCTCCTTGGTCCACCTATGCTCCAGCAGTATTAGCATTCTCCCTGTCTCTGAAATAGTATTAATTCCTCCTTGCCTAGGGCCTTGGCACAAAGGAGATATCATCCATTTCCATGCTATCATATATATCACAATTGTAATTCAATATGCAATTCTGTCTTTAACTTTTATGTTTAATATTAGCTGAACTCTCTGGACTACTCTCACATCACAGCACACAACTTAATGTCTTGCACTGAATAGCGCTCCATCAGCCTCTATCCATTGAATTAGTAAATAACAATCTGGAATATGAGGAAGAATATAATCCACCTTTCATTTGGTTCTCATAGACTTTTGACGAGGCTTAAACATTTTAATCTTTTTTGTCTTGGCAAAAAGCATACATATCAGCCTCACGTAGATGCTGAATCTGCCCTTCTTTACTCTTTGTCAGCTTCCTTAGATCTGTAATGAGGTTGAAGAATGTTTATAATCATACTTATAAATGTTTTATTTGTGCATATGATATTATATACAAAGATTCTACTACAGAATAATTATGATTCGCATGTGTATTTTAAAAGTTATTAGAATAAAGAGCTCAACTCTTCAATGTCCTTTTATGCAACCAGGCATATCAATACCTATTGAAATTGATGAGCATTGCAGAACAGGAGGATGGTAGAAGAGGAATATGTATTCAGGTCACTAAGTTTGCCAAAGACCATAATCTCAGATCCTTAACTCCATCAAGCATCAGTGAATCTATTTTTAATTCATTCCTGGATATTTAGTTGTAAGTGCCTCTAGTTCACTTACAGATATTGATCTGTTCAAAAGCAAGGAAGCCTTTATTGCCACATTAATTTTTGATCCTGTGCCCCTCAGCAACCCAGCATATTATTTAAATAAGTTTGGCTAGCTGAATCACTAAGATTTATGAAAAACAACCACCCTCAAAGTACAAAACTATTGATTTGAGGTAATTCATTATAAGTAAATGTAAATTAAATAGCTAATTTAAAAAATTGTGTGTGAGCTTTCCTTGGATAGCTACAATAAAAGTAACCTCGATTTAAAATAATCAAATAATAATTATTATTATTAACCTTTCAGGGTGTTTCTTATATATTAAGAACTATGTAAAACTTTCTGTAGATGTAACATAATTTAATCCTAATAATAAACCTATGTTGTAAGGAGCATATTACTGTATTGTTATTATCTTTCCTTATTGTTTATTTTTTTAAGAAACAGAGTCTAGCTCAGCTGCCCTGTCACCCAGGCTGGAGTGCAGTGGTGCAATGAGAGCTCACTGCAGCCTCAAACTCCTGGGCCCAAAGGATCCTCTCACCCCAGCCTCCTAAGTAGCTGGGACTGCCTGTGTGAGCCACCATGCCCAGCTCAATTTAATAGATAAAGAAACAAGATATTTTATTAGTCTGTCTTCATGCTGCTGATAAAGACACACCCGAAACTGGGAAGAAAAAGAAGTTTAATTGGATTTACAGTTCCACATGACTGGGGAAGCCACAGAATCATGGTAGGAGGTAAAAGGCACTTCTTACATGGTGGTGGCAAGAGAAAAATGAGAGAGAAGCAAAAGCAGAAACCCCTGATAAACCCATCAGATCGCATGAGGTTTATTCACTATCAAGAGAATAGCAGGGGAAAGACCAGCCCCCATGATTCAATTACCTCCCCGGGGTCCCTCCCACAACACTGGGAATTCAAGGAGATACAATTCAAGCTGAGATTTGGGTGGGGACACAGCCAAACCATATCAGACATAGAAAACTATGATACTTGACAAAGGTCACACAAAACAAAGAGGAAAGCAAGAATTCATACTCAGGCTGAATGCAAGTAGAGATGATGATTCAAGGTTTCAGTCATAATGAAAATGTAGGAAACCTCTTCAATTTTCTGTTCTAATGCTACTATCTTAGTCTTTCAGGAAGTAGAAAGAAAGTTTCTGACCCTGAGAACCTGCAATCCCAGCATGAAAGCAGTAGTTTAGGGAATAAACAGACAATATTCTATCTCTGAGAAATTTACTTTGCATTAAATTCAGTACCTCATTTGTAATGTTTTGGAAAGCATGACTATAATTAATAAACAACATTTTTGGAAAAACTATTAAATCTATTTTTCTAGGTGATAGCTGAGACATGAATAGCATCCTCAAAGAGGAAGATTATCTACAAATCGCTGTAATTGAAGGCACTGTTTTTTTTTAATGCAATAATTCCCAGGATTGAAAGATCATATTTCTCTAGAATATTCAAGGAAGACTTCAATAGGTAGTGGATATGAGTATAGTCTTGAGAAGAAGTTAGAATTTCAAAAATTAAAAAGTTAATGAAAAGGGCATTTTGGACCTTCTAAAATTTGAATGGTCATATGAATAACTCAGATATATTGTTAATATACAGATTCTAATTAAGTGAGTTTAAGTGGGACTTGAGATTTTGCATTTCGTTAAATGCTCTGAGATAATGATGATGCTGGTTTGAGAACCACACTTTGAATAGTGATATGGTTTGGCTGTGTCTGCACCCAAATCTCATATTGAATTGTAGTTTCCATAATCCCCACATGTCGTGGGAGGGACCAGGTGGAGGTAATTGAATCATGGTGGTGGTTTCCCCCAGCCTGTTCTTCTGATAGTGAGTTAGTGATTTCACGGGATCTGATGGTTTTATAAGGGGCTTCCCCCTTTGTTGAGCACTCCCCCTTCCTGCTGCCATGTGAAGAAGGACATGTTTGCTTCCCTTTCTGCTTTAAGTTTCCTGAGGTTTCCCCAGCCTTGAGGAACTGTGAGTCAATTAAACTTCTTTCCTTTATAAATTGTCCAGTCTCAGGTATGTCTTTATTAGCCGCATGAGAACATACTAATACCAGTAGCATGGTAAGGCTAGACATAAAATAATATGAGCAAGTATATAGGCATAAAAGAATCATTTACGCTTTGAATAAGTCAGTAGTACCCTTTCCTTGAGAAGCAGTTGATGGAAAGGTTTATTTAAGTCAAATTATAAAGGGTTTTGAATGACAGCTTACTACACCTAGATTTCATGTCAAGCACAAAGCTTGCTTTCATTGCTTTCTCAAAGAAAAATATTCCCTCAATGACAAGAGCAATATTAAAAATAAATTAAAGATAAAGTGATTTATCAGTTCAATTATGACTAGTATGCCCTCTACTATTAGAGGAGGTATAGTGCAAGTGCTTAAAAAAATGCGTAGACGGAATTATTTCAATTATTATTTCCTAACTAAGCTCAAGTTTATTTTAAATGCATACCCATATCAATAATTTTTCATGTTTCCATAGTATTTTTTTGCCAATTGTTACAAAAATATGCAAATTTTCTAAAAATATCAAATGTGCTGTGGGAATTAATCACTTAGTAATATGGAATTAAATGTATTTACTATGTTACTTATTATATCGATTGACAAAAAATATTTGCCAATTGTTACAAAAATATGCAAATTTTCTAAAAATATCAAATGTGCTGTGGGAATTAATCACTTAGTAATATGGAATTAAATGTATTTACTATGTTACTTATTATATCGATTGACAAAAAAATCTATTTCTACAAGAAAAGCTAAATGAATGGCTTTTGTTTTCCAAAATGAGCTATTACCTCAACCATTTATTATTGGTTCCAAATGTTTTATTCACTCAACCCATGATTCCAATATAGCTTGTTCTTTAGAGCAGAATTATTTTACTACTTTAACTGAAATAAAACAAATGTTATTCTGATAAACTAATACCTAATTGGCTTGGAAGAAAATTTAGGAACAGAAGACATCCAGATTTTATCATAAGGCTTGAAATTTGTGAATTTTGAAGGACTGCTGTACAAAGATAAAATTGATTGAAAATGGTTCATGATTAAAATGGGTGCTAAACCTTAAACTTCAGTATCTTCATGGTAGATAACATTCAGTTTAGGAACTACAGAAACCATATTTAGTTACACTGTAAAACAGATTAATTAATTGATTGATTATTGAGTACCCATTATGTTCCAGCCAATGCTAATCTAAGCACTGAGGATAAAATGTCTAATAAGATATACAAATTTTCACTTTTATAGAAGATATCCTCTAAAGGTTGTAAACACAATAACACGTACATACGTAAGACAAAATCAAAATATATAACAAGGTAAGAGCTGTCATAAAATAAGGAAGACATAGAATAATTTTGAAGTGGCAATGTCACCTGGAATGGTCAGGTGAGGTATGTTGCGATGTGATATTTATTTATTTTTCTTTTTCCCCCAGCTTTATTGAAGTATAAATGACAAAGAAAAAATGCATATATTTAGGACTTGCAATGTGATGTTTTAATATAGGTATACGTTGTGAAATCATTATGACAATTAAACTAATTAACATATCCATCACTTTACAATTACCATTTTTGTGTATGTGTGGTGCTGTACGAACATTTAAGACCTACTCTCTTAGCAAATTTCAAGTATGCAACACAATTTTCTGAACTGTAGCCACCAAGCTATACATCATCTCCCCATTTATCCTGTGTAACTGAAACTTTGTTTCTTTTGGCCAACATCTCTCCATTGAATCATTTCATGATGAGAGGAAAGCAGCCAAATTAAGAGGAATTGTTATATTTTTTTCAGTTTCATCCATGGTAGAGTGAATAGGTGATTAATTAACAAATATGTGTTGAAGTGTTAAGTGAATGACTCTGTGGAAAAGCATTTTGAGTAGTTAAGAGTAGAAAATGCAAAGGGACTGATAGGAGCATAACTTGCAATTTGGGCAAATGAAAAGAAGGCCAGAGTGCAGAGAAAGGCAAGTGATAAAGACAATGGTAGGTGATAAGGTTAGAGAGAGAGGCATGTGCCAGACCATGTAAGTCAGTAGTTCTCAGGTCAGGATGCATATTAGAATCAACTGAGAAATTTGACAAAGTACCAGTAAAAAAAAGGAGCAGGGGTGAATGGTATCTAAGAAAAAGCATGTTTTCAAATCCTCCAGGTAAATGTGACATGTAACCATTGTTAGAAATAATGATCACACACTTGAAGGCACGATAAGAAGGCCAAGAGATGCCATCACAGGGTTAATAATGAGGGTTAAAAATATTAATGTCAAAATACATTTCCTTGAATTAAGAATAAAAGCTTTGCTGAAATTCTTTTTAATATTTCCTACCTAATTTGCTTATTTATACCCAAATACAAACAAAACAACAAAGACAAGTCACATGCAAATCAAGGAATGGGTAAAAAATAATTTCCATTCTTTCTAATGATGCTACCCATATAATACACTAATCAAGATTCCGTAAGTTTCCCACTTACCACTTAAGAAAAAAAAAAATTCAGATTTCCTTCCTCTAGACTATTTTACATCACAAAGACAGAGGAAGACTGTCAAAACCAACTTTCTTTTCCTTATACATGACTCAAATTTCCTAGGACCTACTGACAGAACAAATAATAGGAAGCTTGAATTAGTCTATCTCTAAAAATCTTAATTCTTCTGGTAACCATGACTTCTGGAAATCAAGGCAGGAAGAATATCTCATTTATACTTAGACTGATTTCCATCCTTCCTCTTCTCCAGAACTCTTCCTCCATTCCTAATAGCCCCATACCCACTTATTTTTTTATATAGCATTTATTACTTTTTAGCCTACTCTATAGGTTATTTATTTGTTATATTTATTATCTCCTCCACTAGCATGCAAGCTCCAAAATAATTTTGCCTACTTTCTTTATTGACTCATCCCAATACCTAGAGAAGTGACTAGCACATAAAAAACACTCAATAGATATTTACTGAAGGAAGGAATAAAAATCCATGTGGTCATTATTCCTATTTTCAAGATGAAAAAACTGAGGCTCACAATAGCAAATGAATTTAACAACGTCACACCTTCAGGGAATGACAGACTGATTAAAATACAAATCTGTCTCATACAAAAGTACAATTGTTAACCACTATACAGTAAATATTTAGGAAAGTATTTGAAGCTAAGACTATGTCTAGCCAGACCATAGACAGTTTCTGGTGCCAAAGTAAGGAGTTATGACTTAGAGCTGCCGTTAGTTGGAAATTATTGAAGGACACTGAGCGGGCAAGTAACAGCCACAAAATAGTGTTTCAGGAAAATTTATCTGCCATCAGTGTGGAGAAAAGATTGGTAGGGGAAGAACATTAAGGCAGCAAGAAGGTTCAAAGGAAAAAGCACAATGTCAAGACAATTTCAGGAACTAGTTCAAAGTAAAAGTCTATAAATCATTGGTAACATCAAATTGTTCTTCAGCTTGAGATGTGGACCTATTACAAATGATCATTCAGGAAATATTTATTGAGGGCATGCAATGTTCATAGCCATCATCAACAGACTCTACCAGACACTGTATGTCACTTGGTAAGACAAGATCATCTATATATGGTCATGTTCATCTAATTCCACTAGGTATGCATGTGAATAACATAAAAAACTTACTTAAATATCTTCAAAGAACGTCTAAAAAGTAAAAAGGAGGAAAGGATGTCCAAACTACATCAAAGTTTATTCATTCACGTTGGTTCTGTACCTGCTATATGAAAGATACTTTGTTAGATGCTTTCCTTAAATCACAGATCAATCATAGGTTCTGAACTCAAACTGCTGTCAGTAAGGCAAAAAAAAAGAAAGAAAAGCACATAAATAGCTGAAAATAATAAGATTATAATGGGAGAAGTTTAGATAAGGTACTATATGAGTTGAGAAGATAAATGGGTTACTGTAAATTTGGCATTGCAGAAATCTTCAGTGAGTTGACAGTAATTGAGTTATAAAATATATTCCACCAAAGTACATCAAAAATAGTGTATTAATGGATTTGTGGTAATTCTTCGTAAACATCAGTAATTCTTAATGATATTTGGCACAGCAGATAGGATGATGTTGACACATTTCAGAAAAAGATATAAAATTAATGAGACCAAAAGCAGGGTTGTAAATTATAGAGGTCTTTTCACAATCACTCTAATTTTTACATAGAGCTCTAGGTCAGAATCCTCAAAGCTCTCAGTAGTTTTATCTTGGCCTCTACTAGTTGTCTAACTTTGATAATTGATGTACTTTCCTCGTATCTCCATTTCCTTGTTAGGAAAAAAAAGGGGGCTATGAACGACTAACCCCTCTTTACATAGAAGAATTAAATATTTTATCAATTAATAAATTGTATTTACATGAGATTTTATTTGAAAATGTATCTATGTCATTGAGCATTTTCAGAAGTTTGAAAATAGCTTAAACGAATTCTAAGATTGTGACCAGTTCTAAAACTCAGTGACTACCTTTATATCATTCTTTTCATTTATTCTTTGTCACATGATTACTAACTCTTAAGTGTTACATAATATAAATTCTATTAATGAGGCCGCTTCATAGGTTATCCTGAATTATCTAAATTAGTAAGTTCTACTTCATTAAAGGAAGAAATACCTTGACATATATGTCATAATATGGGCATATAACTCTATGTTAAGTGCAGGAAGTATCTGCATCACAAGCTGAAGCAATAAATGTCCTTATATTAACATTAATACACTATTTTATATTAGGTACAGCAAGTACCTAATATAGAGTTATATGCACATATTATGACATCATCCCCAATTCATCTGTAGCATTTTTGTCATGATAAGTAATAGCTGCAAATTATGAAATATAAGCAGCAGCCTACTTATATAAGTTGGTAAATGTTATACATTCTCAATATGTAGTTATTATTTCTCTAATGAGGGGACTTCCATAAAAAAGTATTATATTTTTATAGAACTATAAATTGTATATCCTAATATTAAAGTCGAAAAGATGGAGAAGGATATTTGTGGTAGCATCTTGAACCAGGAATAAAGACTTCTCAGTGTCACATCAATATCCTGACCGAATCACTTGCGATTTGAGACAAGCCATGTTTTGACTCTTCCTGTATTTCTATGACTGTGGAACATTTGAAAAATTGTTATTAGTTGCTATATTTGTTTCCTAGGGCTGCCAAAACAAATTACCACAAACTTGGTGGCAAAAAACAACAAAAACATATTCTCTCACACAGTTCTGGAGGCTAGAAGTGCAAAATCAGGATGTCAGCAGGGCCGCACTCCCTCCAGAGGCAGTAGGAGAAACTCTTTCCTTGTCTCGTTCATCTTCTTTGATGACCCCAAGCATTCCTTGGTATGTGACAACATAACTATACTCTCTGCCTTCATTTTCACATAAATTTCTCCCTTCTATGTATTTCTTTGCATTCTCTCCTCTTATGAGGACACTGGTCATTGGATTTAGAGCCTACTCTAATTGTGTATGATCTCATCTCAATCCTTGACTAATTACATCTGCGAAGACATTATTTCCAAATAATGTTAAATTCTGAGGGTCCAGGTTGACATATTTTTTTTCTGGGACACTATTCAACCCATTATAATGGTTATGATATATTTTATCAATTCGCATAAAATATGAAAAGATTTACAGGTTATAAGAATGCATGCATTTTTATCAGCACTAAAAAATTATATCATAAAAGCAAATTTTGTGATGCTCTCAGTTGTTGGAACACCTATATTTGAAAACTTCATGCTTTCTCTATAAATTTTGCATGTTTATATTCTGTTTATGTTGTATATAGATTTCTAGTTAAATTCTTGAAATAAGTCTCTCTAGTGGTAAATTATTACTGGAACAAAAGTTGAATTCTTGCTCTGCAGATTCTTCTATCATGACAGCATTAAGCAAATATTCACTCGGTATTCCTTCCCTCATTCACATATCTGATGTGTCAGGCACTTCTAGATACTGGGGAGACGGCAGTAAAATAGACTTACAGGATTGTTATTGGGCAGAGAGGGAGACTAGAAAAGAAAGAATGTAAATAAGTAAAACATAGTATGTCATGCAGTGAAAAATACAGTGGTAAAAAAACAAGGCAGAGAAGAAAGACAGGGAGTATAGAGATGGGGGACAATTTACCTTTTCGAATAGTGTGGCCATGTGGGCTATACTGAGTCACTGACATTTGAGATAATGCCTGAAGGTGGTGAGGGAGAAAATTAAGACATGAAGTAAACTGGAGAAAGAACATTACGTACAGAAGAGTTAGCAAGACAATGGTCCTGAGGTAGAAAGATACCTGCCACATTACAAGAATAGCGAGAACGCCAATGTGACTGGAACAGAATGAATAAGGGGAGAATACCAAGACCTAAAGTCAATGTGACTCCAGTGCTCAAGGCACAGAACTTGAGTAAGCCATCATAATAACCTTTGTTTCTACTCTGAGTATTGGGGAGCTAGCAAGGAGGTTGGAGCAGAGGAATGGCATGATCTGACTTAAGTCTGAATTCTAAATATACTTTAAAGAAAGTTTGCATATAATAATGCAAACAGGATGTGCTAATGTGAAATGAGAGAGAAAAGGAAAAGTTGAGAACATCTGAAATTTGGGGTTTAAGCAGCTGGAGTGATGAAACTGCTAAAAATCGACACAGAAAAGATGACAAAGAAAAAAGCTTTTGATGAAAGATGAGAAATTCAGTTTTGGATATGGTAAGTTTGAGATGTTTTTTAGAATCCAAAAAGATATATCAAGTAAGCCTTGGTCACAAATGTCTAAAAATTAGGAGAGGAGTATAACATGGCTATGTAAAGTTTGAAGTGATAAATGTATGATGAGGTATATAAATGAACAATATATTCAAAGAGATCACTAAAGGAATAAGTACAGAAAAAGAACAGATAAATCTAATTCTGCTTCCTGGCCTACCTCAGCTTTAGGAGGTAAAGTGAAGACACGGAAGCTGCAAAGGATATCGTGAAGAAGTCGTCAGTGAGGTAGAAAACCAGGAGGGTGTGACAGCCTCTAAGACAAGAAACAAAAGTAATACAAGGAGGTAGGGATGATGAACTGTTTCAGATGTTACTGATAGTCAAGTAAAATAAAGGTTGAGAATCATTGGACTTAGCAATATGGAAACAATAAGTGGTCTTAATAAAAGCATTTCTGGTGAAGTCATGGTGAAAAGAAGCTGATTGGAGTATCTTTACAAAAGAAACTATGAACTGAATTCAGAGACCACGAGTACAGAAAATTTTGTCAAGATGATTCTCTCTGAACTTCTCCATAGCGATGTTTGAAAACTAAGTGATATAGCACTTGTGCTTTGAATTCATGGCATGGTACGTAGTAAACACCTAATAAGTGGTAGCTCCAATAATGGTGAATATGTTTATAATAATGCACATAAACCTTCAAATTCAACAAGAGTGCCAATTTCCTTAAGAACACTCTCTCACCGTCAGCAATCCATCTTTTCAGGTCCCGCTCACATCTTGAATAAGAAATAGTAAGTAGGATTAGGCATGCCCCAAATAAGTAAAATAATAATGAAATAAATTATAACACACAGATTAAAGAAGAAAAGGAAAACACATAGAACCATACCATGTGGCAGAAAATAATGATAGTTATGAATGAGGAACTAGTAAAGAAAGATTTTTAAACTTTTATCATCCCTTTGAAAATCCAGAGGAAAATGTTTAAGCAAATTACAATAGGTGGAATAATGTACAGTCAGTAAAACTGTGGTTTAAGGAAGATTTAACACTGTAAGAAAATGTCCAAAATATAAATTCACACAATAAAAGCAGGATGTAAAAATGAAATAAAGCAAGATCTCTATTATAAATATAAAAAATAAACCAAGATTATAATTGTAATAATCTATATGCATTGGACTTATAAGTTCTTTTTTATTCTTCTTCTATTTTTCTATATTGAAAAAAAAAGTTTAGATAGAGATCATGTGTTATTGCAACCTAAAAGGAGATTAAGTCTTCTAAAAAGTCAATCACATATTTTATTCAGGTAATTTTTAATTTAAAAAAATTAAAATTTTTCTAATCAAAGGTATTAGATTTGTTTTTAAACTATTAACTTCAGGTAAATTATGGGGTGTGTATATTAATATTTTTCTCTAGAGGCCTTTGTGATGCCTAATGCATTTTTTTTATTTTACCTCTCTAATCCTCAAAAAATGGAGGAAGTGAGATTATATCTGGATCAGACTTCGAAGTATACAGACCCTGGTACACATAAAGATTTTCTACGTGTTAATTTTAACATTACAAATAAGTAATGAGAGCAAAGACAATTCAATATATGTTTTCAATATATGTTACAAGTGAATCATTATCAAAAGATTAAAATTCATCCTCATTATTACTCTAAATAAAAATATATACAGATCAAATTATTCAATGTGAAAAAAACTAAAAACAGAAAAAAAGAATTTCTGATTATAAAGTAATTTAGCTCACAAATGTGTTTAAATGAAATTATACTGTGGTGAGATATATAGACACATATACTGATGATGAGATAAAATCAATACCCTTGTTTTTAAACGATTAAAACTATTAAACTATTGTTTTAAACTGTTACAAACAAGGATATTTAAAGCAGTGAAAGTTTCTATCAAGATAATTAAGAGAATATTCATGTCTTTAAAAATTTAATCCAATACCAATAACCCAGTCTAAGAATATAATAAGAAACTACTTTTCAGAGGAATGTAGAACAAACTGACCAAAATAACCCTCTAGAGATTGTTGCCCACAGGAACATCAAATTCAACAACTATCTATGCAAAGAAGCATATTCATAAAAACCAGATAAGCAGGTAAGGACCACATACCTGGGTTCAGCATAGTAACAAAGAAAAAGGCATTGAAGGGGATAGGAAGAAGAGTTTTGCATTGCCTACAACACCCCTCCTCTCACCCCAAGAGGCACAGCCTGGAGAAAGAATCTGGGTGCTTGGAGAAGGGACAGCAAAGAAAGTGTGAGACTTCGCACTGAAGCCAGGGCCATTCTGTCACAGTAAAGTACAACACAGGGAAAATTTCTGCTGGTGGTCACAGAGGGAGTACTTAGAACACCACTGGGTCTGAGAGGTATCCTCTGCCTCAGTGCGAGGAAACTGAATTCTAGTCAGCTCTACCAGTGACTGATTAAAATGGCCTGGGACTCCAAATAACTTTGAGTGGCATCCAGGCCACAGTGACTGCAGTCCTTGGTCCAGCTCTGGTGCTAGGCTGGTCTCTGAGGCAGTGGACCTGGGGTACGGCCCAGAGCAACACCAGCTGTGGTGGCCAAATGAGTGCCTGTGTCATATCCCTCCTAACAGTAGGCAGTGGTGCAGCACTGGGAGAGACTCTTTCTGCTTGGGTCAGGAGAGAAGATAGTACAGAGGACTTTGTCTTGCAACGTGGGTACCACCTCACTCACAGCAAAGGAAATTCTCAGGAAGATTTCTGAAGTGCCTAATTCCAGACCTTTGCTCCTGAAGGGCATTTCTAGACCCATCAGGGGCCAGAAGGGAATCCACTGCACTGACAGGTTGGGCCAAGTCTCAGCAGGAATCACCATCTGCTGACTAAAGTGGCCTTGGGCCTTGACAAAAATATCCAGGGCAGACAGAAAGTAGTAGATGTGGTCCATGGGTGAGCACCACTATTGTGCTGCTCTGGAAGGCAGTGGTTTCAGGTGTGACTCCTCATGATACCAGCTGTGATAGCCATGGGAGGACCCACATCACCCCTCCCTCAACTCCAGGCAGTGCCATATGAAGAAAAACTCCTTTTGCTTGGGGAAAAGACAGGGGAGAAAACAAGAGGCTTTGCCTAGGAACACAGGGAATACTCTGTCTTCCCCAAATCCACCAAGACTGTGTATTTAATTAAGTGAAGAGCCACAGTGTTCCTGGGCTTATGGGGGCCACCTACTGCTGAAACAGCTGCAGTGACGACAAGCTTAGGTAACAACACACAATCCCCTTTGAATTCCTGGAAAGCTCTCTAAAGAAGGATGAGTACAAATATGCTCTGACTGCAAAGATTATGATAAATACCTAACTCTTCAATGCCCAGATATCAACAAACATCTACAAGCATCAAGGACATTAGGAAAACATAGCCTCACCAAATTAACTAAATAAGGCACCAATGACCAATCCTTGACTGGCAAAGACATGTGACCTGTTAGAAAATTCAAAATACCTGTCTTTAGGAAGTTCAGCAAATTTCAAGATAACACAGAGAAGGAATTCAGAATACTCTCAGAGAAATTTAACAAAGTGATTGAAATATTTTTTTTTAAATCAAGCAAAAATTCTAGAGATGAAGAATTCAAGTGACAAACTGAAAAATGCCTCAGAGTCTCTCAAAAGCAGAATTGATCAAGCAGAATAAAGAATTACTAAACTTGAAGATAGACTGTAGGAAAATATACAGTCGGGGTGAAAAAATAAAAAAAGAATGAAGTAATCCCACAAAATCTAGACAATAGCCTCAAAAGGGATAATCTAAAAGTTACTGTATTAAAGAGGATATAGAGAAAGGGATCAACGTAGAAATGACACTAGAAACCTTCCCAAACCTGGAAAAAACACGAATAACCAGGTAGAAGAACATCAAAGAACACCAAGAAGATTCAAAACAAATAAGATTACCTTAAAGCATATAATATTCAAATTCTGAAAGGTCAAGGATAAAAAAACAATCCCGGTGCCGGTCGCGATGGCTCACACCTGTAATCCCAGCACTTTGGAAGGCCGAGGCAGGCAGATCACCAGGTCAGGAGATCGAGACCATCCTGGCTAACAGGGTGAGACCCCATTTCTACTAAAAATACAAAAAAAAATTAGCCAGGCATTTTGGCGGGCGCCTGTAGTCCCAGCTACTTGGGAGGCTGAGGCAGGAGAATGGCGTGAACCCGGCAGGCGGAGCCTGCAGTGAGCCGAGATCGCGCCACTGCACTCTAGCCTAGGTGACAGTGCAAGACTCCATCTCAAAAAAAAGGAATCCCAACAACCCAACAACAGCAACAAAAAAAAGCAAATAGCATATTAAGAAACTTTTATACATCTAGGACCAGACTTCCCAGTATAAACCTTATAAGTCGGGAGGGAATGGGATGACATATTCAACATGCTAAAGTAAAAAAAAAAGAAATCCAACCTAGAATATTGAGAATTGTTTCCAGAAAAGTTAGGAGAAATGAGGACTTTCCCAGACAAAGAAAAGAGGGAGAATTTCAGCATCAACCCTTCTTACAAGACATGTTAAAATAAGTTCTTCAATCTGAAACAAAAGAATACTAATAGGCAATACAACATGATACGAAAGTATAAAACTCACTGGCAAAAGTAAGTTCACAAAAAAATACAGAATATCCTGAAACTGTAACTTCAAACTGTCACTCATATATGTAGTAGAAAAACTAAAAACCAACCTATCAAAAACAGTAACTAAAATAATTTGTTATGAGATCGATAATATAAAATATATAAGTAGAGACAACGGAAGTCTTAAAGTTGGGGGGATGGAATGAAAATGTAGAGTTTTTTTAGTTTTGTTTTGTTTTGTTTTGTTTTTTTGCTTATTTTTTCCCTTTCATTGTGACCAGAGTACAGTTGTCATTGCTTTAAAATCATTGATTATAAGATATTATCTACAAGTCTTATGGTAACCACAAAGCATAACCTAAAATAGATACACAAAAAACAAATGGCAAGAAATTAAAACTTTCTACCAAATAAAATTACGTATCCATAAAGAAAAACATTAAGAAGAAGAAAAGAAAGGATTTATGAAACAACCAAAAAACAAGACCCTCCTGTTCTTTACATATAATCACGAATGGCAGAATTTGTCATTTGTCACTTCGCAGATTCTCCTCTGACAGGAGGAGATTCTCTTAAATAAAACAAGCCAGGCATGGAAAAACAAGTATTAAATTTTCTCACTCACATTTGGGAGTTAAAAAAAATTGATCCCATGAAGATAGAGAGTAGAATGATGGTTATCAGAAGCTGGGAAGGGTAATGTGGTAGGGGTAGAAAAGAAAAATTAGTTAATGAGTACAAAAATACACTTTTGATCAAAGGAATAGTGTTTGGTAGTACAACAGGACAAGTACAGTTAGCAATAATTTATTGTATATTTAAAAATAACTAGAAGAGAGGAATTGGGATGGTCCTAACACAAAGAAATCATAAATGCTTGAGGTGATACATATCTCCATTACCCTGATTTCATCATTACACGCTGTATGCTTGTATCAAAATATCACATGTACCTCATAAATATGTAAAACTGTTATGTATCCATAAAAATATTGAAACATACTTTCCATTACGTAAAAACTTAGTCACATTTTGAAAGATAACTTCATAAAAATATTTATAATAACATTATTCAGTGGTAAAAAGTTGGGTGCAATCTACATGAAAATTCATGACAAATAGTTATGAATACTACCATATAGACTTATGATAAAATATTATGTGGCCATTAAAACCATATTTTTAAAGAATATCTTATGAAAGACAAAATGCCCATAATATATTAATTTAAAAAGTAAATTTCATTTTACTGTGAGGGCAATATCTAGGTGGAATTCAAATTTAATTTTCTTCTTCATTTTTATTTATATTTTATTTTTTTCTACAATGAATATTAATTTTATTAAGAAAAATAAATAGTACTTTTTTGAAAGAAATTTAACAAAATATATTTTTCATTGTCCTTCAATGAACTATCTAGAGAAGATTCAGTCTGTAACAATTACATATTTTTCAAGTTATCTAATGAATTTTATATCATTACATATAATACATTATGAATTTTAAAAAATAAACCTCAGTATTCATAACTAAATTATTCCCATTAGCAATAGAAAAACGTTTAAGAGAGTACTGAGAAATATATGAAAATGCTGTTCCTTTTTTTGCTTTGAGACAGATTCTTGCTCTGTAGCCTACGCAGGAGTGCAGTGGCATGATCTTGGCTCACTGCAACCTCCATTTCCTGGGTTCTAGTGATTCTTGTGCCTCAGGCTGCCAAGTATCTGGGATTATAGGCACGCACCACCATGGCTGGCTAATTTTTGTATTTTTTGAAGAGATGGGTTTTCGCCATGTTGCCCAGGCTGGTCTCAAACTCCTGAGCTCAAGCAATTCCCTTGTCTTGGCCTCCCAAAGTGCTGGGATTACAGGCATGAGTCACTGGGACCTGGCTAAAAATGCTGTTCTTATTTCTAAAACTCATGCCTTTCTTATCTTCAAGGGGCATATATTTTTGAATGAATGGAGGGTTTCTTTTGGAAGAAGAAAAAAAAAAGGAACTTTGACCCTCCTCATCCTCTACACCAAAATTAAATCAAATCTTAAAGTCTAAAACCATAAATTTTCCAGAAAGAATTTTCACGGCCTTGGCATTGGAAAAGATTTGTTAGCTAGAACAATAAAAGAAGCATAAAAAAATACGTTAGATTTCATCAGAGTTAAAAATTTCTGATCTCTGATAGACCCCATTTAGAAGAGTAAAAAGGCAAGCCACAGGCAATCCAATTTTTAAAATGAACAAAAGATTGAACAGACAGTTCATAAAACAAGTCTGGCCAAACACACACACATGCGCACACACACACACACACACACACACACACACACACACACACAGAGAGAGAGAGAGAGAGACAGAGAGAGAGAGAGAAATTGATGCTCAGTATCAATAGTTATCAAGAAATCCAAGTTAAAGTCACAATGAGATACCACAATTGACTCAGTAAAATGGCTAAAATTTAAAATTCTGGCTATGATGTGTTGGCAAGGATGTGAAGTAACTAGATATTTCCTACATTGCTGATGGGAATAGAAAATAGTCTAACAACTTGGGAAAACAGACTGGCAGTATCTCACAAAATTAAACATACACTTGGCATATGACTCAGCACTTCCATCCTTTGGTATTTTCCCAAGAGTTGTGAAAACATATGTCCACACAAAGACTTGTGTATGAATGTAACCGCTTTATTCATAATAATGAAAAGATGGAAACGACCTAAATGTCCACTAGCCAGTGCAAGAATAAAGATAATTGTACTCCATCCATATGCTATGGCCTAAATGTTTCCCCAAAATTTGCATGTTGGAAACTTGACCCCCAGTATGGAGGTATAGGGAGGTGAAGACTTTTAGGTGTTTAGATAGTAAGACCTCTGTTCTAATTAATAGAATTAATGCCACTACTAATAGGATTTATAGTGGCACATAAAGACAACAATGCTCCTCCTCTTTGGAGAACAAACCAACAAAGCACCAACTTGGAACCAGAGAACAATCCTGCCTGCACCTTGATCTTGGCTTTCTAAGCCTCCAGAAGTGTAAGAAATAAATTTCTGTTATTTAATAATTACCCAGACCCACGTGTTCTGTTATAGCAGCATGAAACAAAGAAACAATACCACAGAATATTTTTATGCAACAGAACCGCTGATACACCCAATAACATGATTAATCTCAAAACACTTAATGCTGAGTAGTACAATTCACCTTTTAAGATTTGCTAGAATAGACAAAAGTAATCAATAATCACAAAAACCAGATCAGTGGTTATCAGGCCTCAAGTGGAGGAATGGGCTGCCTAGAGGTATGAGGGACATTGTGCAGGGGAAGTCATGATTGTGAGATTAAATCTGGGATCAATTTGTCCAAACTCATGAAACTGTAAAATTAAAATGGAGCTTTTTATAATATACCTTAATAAAGATTATCTTGGAAATAAGTTCCTTAATTATTCCCAAAGCTATACTTACAGGGAGTTTTACTTATTGGCTAAACCATGAGTTCTGTTCTACAATGTAATCACCTTACTCTCAGTAGTTTTCCTTTTTGATTGAATTTTTCACTCTTAAAACTTTCCATTATTACTTTATTATTTTCATTTGCTATTGTCTCCATTTATTAGCTGCTTTTTACACATAAGTCAAACATACCACCTATCTCCATCTTTTTCAAAGTTCCTCAATCTTATTTTCATGAGTGCTTCTGCTGAGTCATCCATGTACTGATTCATTCCACATACTCCACATGATACGTCCATTCCATCTAGAACTCGCTTTACTCTCTTGACTTATTGACTACTATAATGTAAATATGCAATGATCTTATGAAAACCTCTGTATATCGTGGAGACAGTGAAAGTATATACAATGTGACATAAGGCAGGTTCTGAAGGAAAAAATATCATCTCCAGACTATAAATTTGCCCAATCTGGGCTATAAATCAAATTATATGGGCCAAGAAGAGACACAAGAAAATATTCTACGCTTGGGTTGTGTGTAAGGTATACAATTTTTTAAGCCTATTTGGGCCATGATAATGAAGTTACATCAAGTTTCTTAATCATATACATAAACTGGCTACTCTATGATCATGAAAACAGTACCAAACTTATCATGCATTCATTATTCAATCAGCAATTTTAAGTGAGCACCCACTATAAGCCAGGCACTTTTTTAGGTGATGAAGATAGAAGTGGACAAAATTCTATTATAGCCAGTTGTCTCTGTACAACATAGCCCTTTAATTACAATAATTTCTACTGAGTAGAGATAAAATTTGTCCATTCCCATTTTATTGGTGGACAATTTGGTAAACAGTTTTGTTACCCACTCTCTAATCAATCAAGTATTTGTGGAATTGAAAATTTGATCTTCAAGCTTGTGAATTTTGTTTTCTATAGCTTTTATTTCCATTTTTTAAAGATTATTAATTTTTGAAAGCATTTTGCTACATACTCGACTATGAAGTTGGGTCTGCTAATTTTTTCACTGTAATTCTATTTTTTCCTAATTTTATATAAAGGGTGTTGCATATACATGTCTAAAATTATTATGTCTTCTTGATAGACTGTTACCTTTATTATTATGTAGTACCTCCCTTTACACTAACTAATGCATTTGCCTTACATAAACATGAATGAAAATATCTGCCTGATATTTACATTGCTGTAATAACTTATTATTTTCATAGAATATGCTGTTCAATATCACAAAAAAAGAATATTAGGCCTTGCCTTCAAAGGACAGATAGCATCCTATTGATTTTTTGGTCTTAATTTCATATAGTCTCTCTCCTCCTAATAGTACAGCATTGATGTGCTGACATTTCATTCACTTGATTCCAAATTCCTTTCTTCCCTGCTAAACATGAAAACAAAAATATGTATTCTTTCTCTTTCCATCTCCAGGCTTTGTCACAATCAGTATTCAAGTAATGTTTCTTGGATAAGTTGTCTCAACTTACACTACATGAGTAAAGATTTTTGAGTAGTTACTTTTTTATACTTTATTGAGGTATAATTGATATACAAAAATATACATATTTGATGTATACATTTTTATGAATTTGGACTTCAGTAGTTACCTTTAAAACTAATATCTAAACTCAGTTTTACAGGATGAAAATCTTTCTCCTACCAATTAATTTGTAAAGTAAAAATTTTAAATGACAGTATTCCATTTAGTTATTAATTTGAGTGGTTTTAATTAATGAATAAAACTTCAGTATGAATCTTTATTTAAATAAATACTAAAATGTTTTAGTGCTATTGTATTATAAACATCGGCAAATAATCAATCTGAGATAAGAGGCAAGACTCAACTACAGAGGCAGGCCTCCAACACTGGACCAGATTGAGGACTAGCTAAAACAGGCCAGGTAAAAAGAAGCTTTCACTCAGATATTCCCACCACTGTCAATGTCAATTTGCCATTGCCATGGCGATACCCCAGAGTTGCTGACCCTTTCCATGGCAATGACCCAATGATTACTACCCCTTCCCTGAATAAACCACTCCTTAATCTCTTAATCTGTATGCAATTAAAAATGGGTATAAATGTGACTGCAAAACAGCCCTGGCTGCTACTCTCCGTCTATGGGATGGGCCTGCTCTGCAGGAGCAGTCACAGAGCTGCAACACCACCAGAGCTGTAACACTGTCTGTTTAATAAAGCTGTTTCCTTCTACCTCTGGTTTGCACTTGAATTCCTTCCTGGGCAAAGCCAAGAATCCTCATGGATGAAGCTCAACTCGGGGGCTCTCCTGCCCTGCATCAGCTTGGCACCCAACATGGGGCAAAGACAGAAGATGGCAATGGGTGATTAATGAGGCAGCAGTCAGCAATCAGCGAAGCAGCAGTTGGCAGGATTAATGGGACAGTGATCAGCAGAGCCAATTGTGGCAAAAAGTGATCAGCAGACTGAGGATTGGAGAGGCAGCAAAACAAAGTTGTAACACTTGAGATCTGTCACTACCAAAGCTCTTTTCAGAGCCATTATTTTCCCTGGCAGGCAGTGGAGCTGATCAGATGAACAAGCTGCCATAGTGCGCTGCCTCATGTGACACCTGCTTCTCTGACCAGCAGCCCAGTGGGTTACTGGCCATGCAGGCCCCTCCCACTGTGGCAGCTGAGCCCATTGGTGAGACGGCTATGATGGTGTCTGCTTTGTGTGGGGCCCAACTCTCTGACAGGCAGCCCTGTCAGTTACCTGCCTGTACAGGCCTCTCCCACCCCAGAAGTAAAGTCCATTGGTGGGGGGCAGCCATAGTGCCATCTGGCTTGTGTGGGGACGGCCTCTCTGACTAGTAATGGGTGGGTTACCAAATTGGTGCAGGCCTCTCCCTCTGAGGCAGCCCCGCCGAACTCACCCAAGCTGAGGTATCCTGGAGAGATCTTCACCAGGTCCCACAGTCTGTGCCATTTCTGCTGAATGGGTGGTATCCCCTCTGCCCTTCCTTTCATAATATTTGGTAAAGCTAGGGAATAAAAGTCTTTGGCTAAGTTGTCAGTTCATCACAGTTTCAGTGCCGTGAAACACGTCCTTGTCACCCCTTCTCCAAGTCCTTTGTCTTCTAACTCCATTTTATTGCTCCACCATTTGTTTCATTTTCTTAAATGATTTATGCCTTAAAATGTGTTTCATGTGCAGTCTTACATTTGCTTTAAACTTTCTGTTAATTGTGAGTGGACAATTAATGCAGGACACTTGGTTGTTAGAGGTCCCCTGTTGTGTTGACTCTGGGATGCCAGAGTCACAGTGTTCTGTGACCCCAACTTGGTCTTGGGTTCACTGTTGGCTGCCCCCTGGTTGCCCCAAGGTTTTCAGCATTTGGTGAGGGGACCCTCATTGGTTGACACTCTGTAACTCTGGGTTTTCAGCATTAGTATTTTTGGCCAACCCCCACATGCTCTGGGATTTTCAGCACTGACATTCTTTCTAGTATGGTGGGTTATAGCCCCTCCCCCTAGGGGAATATTGGTCTTGCCTTTTTCTGCCCTAGAGTTAGAAGTATTATTTTTCTAACAGCCAGCTGCAAGTCTCTTCCTATGTGCCGTCTAACAAGTGCCTTGCTCAAGCCCCTCTTGGCCAAAGGAACTGGGAGTTCCTAGGCCCCTGGCCTGATGGACAGCCACTTACAGCAGCAGACAAGTGGCCATCCAGATATTTTTGTGTTTGGTGTCTCCACTACTGGGTAAATTCTCCTGCAATTCAGGGCCTCTGAGGTCTCCCCTTGGGCAACGCTGTTTACCCTTTCCTTTCTCTCTTCCACAGCCATTTGTTTATCCTCCCTTTCTGTGTAACCCTCTCCCTGTGGAATTTAAGTTCAATATCCCACTGCCTTTTTGTAGCTTATAATCTAATTTGTAACACCTTGCTACATATGAAAAGTGGGAATGTAAAAGGGAAAAAGCAACTTGGCATTTACTAAACTTAGGCTAACCAAAACCCTCTGTAGAGATCCTTATAAGACATGGGTACAACAGAAAGCATCCCAGAGGACCTACCACTGGGGTATCTTTTAGGCCAATGGAGCAAATTTAAATTTGGCTAAAAGAAGAAGAAACTCATTTAGTATGGCAATAATATTTGCGTTCAACACAAATTGGCAAACCAACACATTTGGCTTAAACATGGTTCTATATGTTATAATGATACTTTACAATTAGACTTCTTTTCTAAAACTGAAAGAAAACGGGAAGAGATCCCCTATGTACAGGCTTTTATGGACCTTTACTGGCTCATGTTACTTCCAGGCAACAGAAATTCATGCCTAAAGGATCCCCTCCCAGCTGCTTCCCCTTGGAGGCCTACTCCCCTGCCAGGGTCTCCTCAGTCTCCCAACTCTGAGTGGGTTGGGGGGGGTCCCACCAGTTCTCTAATGAAGGACTGTACCCCAAGGACATCAGGCACACCTCATCCTTATCCAACTAGCCTCAGCCTATACCCCTTGCTGCCCTAGAAAGTAAGCCCAACCAATACCACCAGGAGTCATCCCCATACCAGCTCCTAAAGTCAAACCTGTGTCCATTGCAGGAGGTACCTAATGGAAGTTAGGGAATACTTAAGAGTACATGTGCCATTTTCTATGTCTAATTTGGCTTTACACAAGGAGAAACATGGAAAGTTTTCAGAAAATCCAGTAAAGTGTATACAGGACTTTGTTAAGTTGACCATGTTCTTTAACTCATCATGACTTACAAATAGTGTTATCTACTTGCTCTGCTGTGGGAAAAAAGCAAAGGAAAAAGTATACAGGTAAGCCAGTCAATTATGGCACAGTTAGAGAACTATCTCAGGGCAATAGGAAGAAAAAAAAAAGAAATAGACAAAAAGTACAATTGTTAACAGTTGCCTAAGTCCCCTGCCCCCTAAGAGTTATCTATCATGAGAAAATGTTACGAAATTGGCATCTGGGATGGGATGCCTAGACAAGAGCCCCAAACTTGCCTCCCCCTGAGCCAGAATCAGTGCACCTACTATAAGCAAGAGGGCCCTTGGCAATAAGCATGTCCTAACTGTCCCTGGTAAGAGAGAGAAGAAAAGCTCTCCATCAATTCTAGAGCTAACCTTCTTCCACTAGCCCCCACAAACTGCCTTGCTCAAGTAAGTTTACTGGGAGTCTTGGACCGTTGTCCCTGCAGATGGCTTCCCACAGTGGCAGACAAGCAGCTGCCTGAACATTTTTCTTCAGTGACTCCACTGCTGGCTGCGCTCTTTTGGTAGCTCAGGGTCTCCTGGGTCTCCCCTTGAGCAATGCTGTTTGCTACCTCCCTTTCTTATTTGATGCTATTGGATCCCCTTCCCTGCCTCTTCCTGTTTTCATACCTACTGAGGCAAACAAAATTTGGCCAAGTAGATGGACCCAATTTTGTAAATAACTTGAATCCAGTTGTCTTGCGTAGGTAACTTTATTTAATGTGTTTGTTTAGGCATATATACAAGTATCGTGATACATATTTTGCCTAGCATGCTATCAAATTGGTTTATAATCTTCATAAATTAAATGACTAGTCAAAGTTTATTAGTTTGAAGATAATGTTACGTCTTCTGAAATTTGACATTAAGATTTTTACTTTGGTAAATCACTGATACAGGCTTTAAAATGGTTAAAATGGCTTTAAATGGTGACTAGATTTGCATAGCAACTTGGTTCTTGGAAACAGTCTACATAAAACTGTTAAAAGTGAAAGAATGGAATAGATACTTAAATAGTGATCTTATTATATGGTTTAATGTCTTAAAATGATAGAATGATTCTTATCTATAGAATGCCAGTGTCTGGTGGGCAGTTTAGAATTTCTTCCTTCCTAGGTTTACATAAAACGTGCCAAAGAAATGTATTCTTTTTTGGGAAAAATAATTTTGTCTAATTTGGTAGTTATTAAAGGGGAGGTTCAAAATATAAGGGAACCAGTGAGTAAAAAAGAGAGATGTAGAGAACATCATGAATAGAAGATTTATTATTATTTTGCAAGGAATGATATAAAGAAAGAGTAATTTTATAAAAGAAGGGATCTCGTATAGGAAATTCTTGCCCTAGAGTAAAATGACTGGTTATTTAAGAAATAGGCAGCATAGGACAAGTCAGAACATTCTAGAATGTTAGAGATGATCTGCATAAGTCTTGAAAAGTTTGTAAAGGAGAATGTATGGAAGTATTAAAAGGAAACTGTCTATAAAAGGCTTTTTAGAAAATAGTCTCTATGTCTGAACCAAATTTTCTTAAGGTATTAATTTGCTAAATTACCAGAAATTTTTATTTTCAATCCTGTGATCTACTTCTTTTGAAAGCTTCTGAGATTCATGTAGCTCTCTCCATTAGTTTTTTTGTCAGCTCCTTTGAGTTTTCTTCCTCTGATTATGACTGCTGTTGTGGCCTAATGCTAAAGTGTTTTGTCTTAGAGGTCTGTGGGAACAGTGTTTTCTCCCAACATAACTTAATTCTATGCTATTGGTGTTCCTCAGTGTGTAACCTCATTTTGGCTTTTGGTTTTTGCTTAGAAGGGTTTTGAGGTTGGCAGGTACTTGCCCAACTCCATTCCCTTTGGCCTACGGATTTTGGGTTTTGTTTTGTATCCCACCTTTTTTGTCAGGGTGCGCCGAAGGCAGTGTCAATGGCCAAGCTCTTATTTTGTCCTGTACCAATGCTAGGGTAGTGTGCTGCCTGCTTCGGGTCCATCGTGTCCCTTGGTAGGGCCCCCAGAGCCAGAGGACTTCAAGTCAGTGGAATTGTAGTCAGCTGGATGTTCTCAGCCAGATGAGAGTGGAGGTGGGCAAGCACTCTTTGGCAGTCACAGAGCAGTAACCACACCAGAGCTGTAACACTGTTCAATAAAACTGTTTTCTTCCACCTCTGGGCAAAACTGAGAACCTTTACAGGCTAAGATCCACTCTGGGGCTTGCCAGTCCTGCATCAAATCCACACTTTTTTTAGAGAAACCATCAATGATCCCTTTTCCTAAAGAACAAGGTTAAAATTCCTTTCCCCAGCACTCAGTCCTTCAAAATCTTTCTCCTGATGTTCAACCTAAAATCTAGAAACCCTTTTATGACTGATTCTGCTCCTATCAACTAATTCACTGATTTCTTATATCCATACTTTGGGAAAGGCAACATGTTTCTCCTGGTACTTCACTTCCTTCTGCTATCTCTTCCCTCCCAATTTTCAAATGTCCATAAAACTCATATATTTCAAGGCCTCCTAACTCTTATGCAAGTTTATTTGGTGCTTCTCTTACAGCAGGTACCACTTTCTGTTTTGTAATGTATTATTTACGAACACATCAAATCTCCAGTACCTCTACTGAATGAATGAATGGTATCAAATATTTTTATTAAGCTTTGGGGAAAAGTTGGTGTTTCACTATTGCTTTCAATTTTTAACTATTTTTTCTAAGACTTGTTAGGTTGACCCCAAAACTCACTGCTGAGAAAAACTGCAATCTAAATTAATCAGTATGCTCTAGAGACTCAATAAATGGAAAACTGCTAGTCTAAAATAAGGCTAGGTGAGCCTGGCAAAGGTACTTTTCACTTTTCTATTAAATAAGACATTTTTTTTTTTTTACCCAAAGTCAGTGGCCACCTCTTTCTATGTCCACCAGAAATACTCCTGTTTGTATAAATAGTTCATACATAGTATATAAATGTTATGATTACTTTGGCAAACAGGAGTCTAGGCATGCCTAGGTCAGGGGCACAACATAGTCTACCGTTTCAACACATGGGCTCAAAAGTCTGACAAACCAGCTGTGAGTCCTTTCTTCCTTCTTACTAGAGGTTTGTAACCTTGTGGAATTAAAATAACCTCGCCATAGCCCAGTTTCTCATTTGTAAATGGGTATAATAATAGTACCTCCTTTTAATGCTGCTTTTAAAATTACTCAAAATAATGCTTGTAAAGCACCTAGCACAGTAAACCTAATAATTTTTCATTATTTATTTATTATAATAAATTATTATTATAGCTATAATTATTTATTAAAATAAATAAATTATGATATTGATTATAATTAATTGTTATTCCTGACATTACTATGCCCTTGTAGAAGAGCAGAAGGGTCAGAGTGAATTGTGGATAAGAGTATGAAAGAGCAAAGCAAGTATCAGAGGTCAAAATTTTATAAGACCTATTAATTTTGGGAAACCGTATATAGAACTGATTGAAAATTATCTGGGACATATATGCCCTTAATCCAAATCAATCATGTTGGTATATTCCACTGTTTTACAATTATAAATATTATAATCTCAACATTCCAGTGGTCATTATAATTTTTTAAGGACAATTCCAATACTGACAATGCATTTTAATCAATCATACACTCTACTTATCTTGCAAAAGATGAAGCCATATATTTTTAAAATTTGCTGTTAGTTTTATGCTTTAATTCACCAGTCTTTAGTTTTCCCTTATGTAAACATAGGAATTCTCCCCCAAAGCACCAAAGATTAATCAGACAAAATCAACAAACATTTGCTGTTTAATAAATGAGTGCATGGCTATAAGGAGGAGATAATTTAAAAAACAAAAAAAGAAAAGGCTGACACAACAGCCTTTTGCGAAACATGTAAGAGAGCAAGGCCATCTGTCTCCCTGGATTTATGAGAAGAAACCTTAGCCTCCTGGCAGCACCAAGAAAAATGTAAAGGTTTTGAACTGAAGTCATTGGTCAGCAATTCCACTCATTTTCTTGATTTCCCCCAATTCAGAGCAGCATTGAGGAAGTCTGAGGGACAAAAGTGAATAAGAGCAACTTAAAATGCCAGAGAAGGTGATAACTGTCTTACTAATTATCTGCAAGCAGAATGATCACTAGTAAATATTTTCCTGGCTGAGATTTACACATCCTACAGGCTAGGGAGACCTGGAGGGTATAGAGTGTCTCTGAGAATAAAGGCAAAACACGGAGTTTTCAGAATGTGTATCTCTACACTGGTATCCAAATGAAAACACAGTACTTGAATTCCAATGCAAACTGGTATTTACTGATGACAGAATCATTTTGTGAACTTACACTATAATAACCAAAGCTCGTTCCATTGGTTGTAAAAGTTCTGGCAGATCTCTTTACCCTCTCTTTGTCTCAGTTCCTCACATGTAAAATAATAATAATAATAATGCCAACTTTACAGATTTTTTTGTGAGAATTTACTAACACTTGTAGTGTTAGTTGTAGCACTTGTAAATAATTTAGAATAGTTAATACTTAAAATTATTATTGTGTTATTATTATTGACTAATGTATCTTTTTTCTATAGAATCAGAAATTTTTGCTTTGCTATTTTCCCTTTTTTCAAGTAAATTTCATTTCATTTTCTGTGCATATGTCATATGTTTAAGGTTCAGAATAAGACAAAGAAAGTAGGTTTCCTTCCCTTCTAGAATATCATGTGATAATTAATATTGAGTGTCAACTTGATTGGATTGAAGGATGCAAGGTATTGATCCTGGGTGTATCTGTGAGGGTATTGCCAAAGGAGACTAACATTTGAGTCAGTGGACTGAGAGATGCAGACCCACCCTCAATCTGAGTGAGTACCATCCAATCAGCTGCCAGGGTGGTTAGGATAAAAGCAGGCAGAGGAACATGGAAGGACTATACTGGCTAAGTCTTCTGGCTTTCATCTTTCTTCCATTCTGGATGCTCCCTGTCCTCGAACATTGAACTCCAAGTTCTTCAGCTTTTGGACTCTTGGACTTACACCAGTGGTTTGCCAGGGGCTGTTGGAACTTCAACCACAGATTGAAGGCTGCACTGTCAGCTTTCCTACTTTTGAGGTTTTGGGACTCGGACTGGCTTCCTTGTTCCTCAGCTTGCAGACAGCCTATTGTGGGACTTCATCTTGTGATTGTGTCAGTCAATACTCCTTAATAAACTCCCCTTTATATATACAGCTATCCTATTAGTTCTGTCCCTCTAGATAACTCTGGCTAATACATATCATAACATCATATCCCTTTTCCCCTCTGTGATGATAAGAAACCTCTGGAGTTTCTAAGCAGATCCTTTCCCATTTTGTCTTCTCTGTATGACCATTTCTCAGCTCAAACCAAGTATTATCTATAGACTAACCAAAAGCTAGATAATAAAATAGCTGGTTTTCTATAGGTTTATTTTCTTAAAGCTAGAAACATATAATCATTCACTTCGGACTGGCATGATTTTAAAAATCATGATTCATATTCATTTCATATTACATATTACAACTGAGGCCCAGAGAGATCAATCTACTTGCCTGAGAATATAGGCCATGAGTGGGGGAGCCAGGACAAGGATCCACTATGTCATAATGCCCATGCAAACCTACCACACGCCCTCAAATTTCCACAAAGTGTTTGCAGGTGTACTGTGGCATCATTGGGCTTTTTAAATACCTGTTCTCTCAAATACCTATTCTAACTCTGCCAAATTGGGAGTAGCAGCACTTAGTATTCCATACCATTTAGGGGTCAGAAATATTTTTAGTGCACTTTAATTCCAGCTGGCATCAGAGTGGCACAAAAGGGTTAATATCATCCCCTAACAAGTACTTGTGTTACCCAAGAGCAGTCCTTTAAAAAACAGAAAAACAAATAGCGTTCATGGGTCTGTAGCTAATATTGGAATAGATCTACATGCTCCCATAAAGTCCCTGAAATCATTTCTTTTTTACAGCATCATTCAATAATTGATGTGTAAAATGATAATACTGACTCTGTAACAAAGATTCCATTATAGTCCATAAACTTCACTTTTAAAAAAGGAGATGAGAATGTAATCCATTTTAGAAAAATGTCCATTAAAGTGACTGTTTTTTCAAGTTTGATATTTAGAGTTTGAGGATATAGCCAACTTCCTACTGAACAGTTCCTTTCAGAGCCCTAACAGGCATCTCAAACTCAACGTGTCCAAAACAAACTCAAAGTCCACCCTCAAATCATCTCCTACATCCTTCCTTCTCTCAGGAAATTGGATCAAACAAATTCCTGCAAAAATCCGGAGACTTGACCTTGACACTCCCCTCTCCTACACCTGCCAGAATCAAGCAAGCAATCCAGCTCTCTTAATCTCATATCTTAAATGCCTCTTGGTTTTACCTACTCCTCTCACACCTCACTTTGCACTATTTTTCTCTAAGCAGACATCATTTCCTACACAGAATACATGGAATACTGCCACAGACTCCTACCCAGACCTCTTGGAAAGAATAGCTCTTCCCTAATCCATTCCCTACATTGTATCCACAGTAATCGTTCTGTGACACAACTCTTACCCTGTTTGCTTTGATTTTTAAGTCCATTCAGTGCCTTCCCACTTTTAAAATCCATTCAGTGTATCTTATTCACTTATTTAGTTATCCACATAGAGAAAAAGACACATCAAACCCATATCCGAATCAAATCTAGGACTGTAATAATACCCTACATTCAGTCAAAATTTTCACCCCCATCTCATACCCCAATTTCCCGTACACATGACAGACAACATCCTAATTCCCATATTCATAATTAGCCTTTTTTGGCTTTTGTAAAGTTTTGTTGTATTTTTCTATATTCTTAAATACTACATTTTAAAATTTTAGTTATTTTTAGTGTCTTAAGCAGTATTATACTGTATATAATCTTTGAATGATACAACTTTTTTCATTTTATAATTTTATTTTAGATTCTGGGTATATGTGCAAGTTTGTTACATGGATATATTGTGTGATGCTCAGGTTTGCGGTACAAATTATCCCATCACACAGGCTGTGAACATAGTACTCAACAGTTAGTCTTTGTACATAATTTACTATTATATGTTCAAGATTCAATCATGTTGATGGAAGTCTCTGAAGTGCACTCATTTTAACTATTAAACTACTATATAAGAGCTCCTTGTATTGATATACCAACATTTATTAATCAACTTTTCCATTAATAGATCTATGGATTATTTTCAGGCTTTATTTTTATGAATTGTTGTGCTATGGATATTTTGTTTGTGTGAAAGAAATTTTCTTGGGTATATGACCATAAGTGCTGAGTTATATATGAATCTTCAGATTTCAGAGATAATGCCCAACTGTTATCTGAAGTTATTATAAAAATGTAGAGACACATCACCTTTAGCAATTGGTATTATCAGCCATTTATAGTTTTTGCCAACTGACTATAAGTGATATATCACTGTAGCCTTGATCTGCATTTTTCCAAGTAAAGCTCATGTTAATTATTTCTTCACAAATTTATTTGCTATATGTGTTTCATTTTCTATGAAGTGTCACTTCAGTTCTGTTGCCCATTTTTTTCTATTGGGTTATTTGGGCTTTTCTTATTAATTATAGAAAAATTTTATATATACTTGATATATATAACAATGAAGTTACTGACACGTACTTAATAATTTGTCAGTTGTGTTTGCTTTATATATATTCTATGATTTTTAACTTCTCTTTTTACCTTCTTTAAGGTACATTTGAATGAACTAACTTTCTCAAGTTTAACATAGTCAAATTTATCAATTATTTTTTGCAGTAATTTTTTTATGTTTTAAGAATTTTTTTATTCCAAGATCTTACAGATGTCTAAATATTTTTCTGCTAAAGTTTTAGTTTTGTTTTTGACATTTAAGTCCTAAATCCAAACTTCATGACATGAGTTAGGCATCCAATTTCATCTCTTTCCACATGGATTGCCACTTTATTCTCGGTTCCATTTATTGAACAGCCTCTCTTTTCCCCACTGATCTGCAGTGCCTCTCCTGTCATATACACAATGTTCCAAACATATGTACACATGTGGTTCACCATCAGAGGGCTAATTCTCTTCCTTTGGACAATTTGTCTCCCCCTGTGCTTCTCTGTTCCAATTATATAGCCTTAATTACACTAAATTTTAAGAGCTGTTACTTGTCACATTCCCACTCTGTATTTTTCTCCTTTAGAAGTATCCTGGGCTTTCTGGAATCTTTATCGTTCTATTAGGATTGTAGTATTTTTTTGCTTTTCACTAGTTATTTCCTACTCTTATGCTGTAAACCTCAATTTTAATGTTACAGCCTTTGTGAAGGTTTTTTTTTTTTTCTTTTTTGAGATGAAGTCTCACTATATTTCCCAGCCTGGACTCAAACTCCTGAACTCAAGCAATCCTTCCACCTCAGCTTTCTAAGTACCTGGGATTACAGGCACACACCACCATGCCTGGCTTGAGAAATTTTATCTAATACTCTAGATCCAGTGTCCTCTTCTTCCTGATCCTAATATCAATTATGTTTTATAATCATTTCTAACTTACTTTTCCTTTTTCGTTGAATATATATTCAGTCATTCATTGCATAATGATGGGGAAGTGTTCTGAGAAGTGCATCACTAGGCGATGCCATCATTGTGCAAACATCATAGAATGTACTTACACAAGACTAAATAGTATATCCTACAGCACACTTAGGCTGTATGGTATAGCCTATTGCTCCTAGGTTACAAACTTGTATAACATGTTACTATGCTCAATACTATAGGAAATTATAACACAATTGTATTTGTGTATCTAAACAGATCCAAACATAGAAAAGGTACAGTAAAATGTTATAATTTGTTTAACTTTTATTTTAAGTTCAGGGGCACATGTGCAGGTTTGTTCCATCAGTAAACATGTGTCACTTGGGTTTGTTGTACACACTTATTCATCACCCAGGTATTAGGCCTAGTACTCATTAGTTATTTTTCCTGATCTTCTCTCTTCTCCTGCCCTCCACCCTAGTGTGTTTTGTTCCTGTCTACGTGTCCATGTGTCCTCACTTCTTAGCTCCCACTTATAAGTGAGAACATGAGCTATTTGGTTTTCTGTTCCTGCATTAGTTTGCTAAGGCTAACTGCCTCCAGCTCCATCCATGTCCCTGCAAAGGACATGATCTCATTCTTTTTTATGGTGCATAGTATTCCATGGTGTATATGTACCACATTTTCTTTATCCAGCCTATGATTGATGGGCATTTAGGTTGATTCCATGTCTTTGCTAATGTGAATAGTGTTGCAATGAACATATGCATGGATGTCTCTTTATAATAGAACAATTTATGTTCCTCAGGGTATATACAATAATGGGATTGCTGGGTTGAATAGTATTTCTGTCTTTAGGTCTCTGATGAATCAATCACCACACTGTCTTCCACAATGGTTGAACTAATTTACACTCCCACCAACAGTAAAGAAGTGTTCCTTTTTCTCCACAACCTTGCCAGCATATGTTATTTTTTGACTTTTTAATAATAGCCATTCTGATTGGCATGAGATGGAATCTCATTGTGGCTTTGATTTGCAATTAGCTAATAATCAGTGATGTTGAATTTTTTTTTTTAGTCCCATTAAATTGCCATTAACATTCTTCACAGAAATAGAAAAGACTATTTTAAAATTCATATGAAACCAAAAAAAGCCCAAAAGTCAAAGCAATCCTAAGCAAAAAGAACAAAGCTAGAGGCATCATGCTACTTGACACCAAACTATACTACAGGGCTACAGTAACCAAAACAGCATGGTACTGGTACAAAAACAGACATATAGACCAATGGAACAGAATACAGAACCCAGAAATAAGTTTGCACACCTACAACTATCTGATCTTTGACAAACCTGACCAAAATAAGCAATGGGGAAAGGATTCCCTATTCAATAATGGTGCTAGGCGAACTGGCTAGCCATATGCAGAAAATTGAAACTGGACCCCTTCCTCACACTATATAGAAAATTAACTCAAGATGGATTAAAGACTTGAATGTAAAACCCAAAACTATAATAACCCTGGAAGACAACCTAGGCAATACCATTCAGGACATGGGCACAGACAAAGATTTCATGATGAAGACACCAAAAGCAATTGCAAAAAAGCAAAAATTGACAAATGGGATCTAATTAAACAAAAAAGCTTCTGCACAGCAAAAGAAACTAACAACAGAGTAAACAGACAACCTACAGAATGGGAAAAAATTTTTGCAATCTATGCATCTGACAAAGGTCTAATATCCTACATCTATAAGGGACTTAAAACAAATTTACAAGAAAAAAAAACCCACTAAAAAGTGGGCAAAATACATGAACAGACACTCCTCAAACAAAGGCATACATGTAGCCAACAATCATATGAAAAAAAAAACTCAACATCAGTGATCATTACTTTAAAATATTATGGGATCACCATCATATATGCAGTCAGTTGTTGAACAAAAAATCATTATATGGCACATGATTAAACACACACACACACACACACACAGTCACAGAAATACATACAGAAAGAGAAAAATGTCTACTATATATTTGGCTTTAAGCTCCATGGCAGGTGGGAGCCTTGTTCCCTTATGTCCCAAACATCAGGGACCTCAGTTATATCCCCAGGATTTGCATAGAGTAAGAACTTAATAAACAATAAATGAATGAATGAATGAATGAAAATACCTCAAAAATTCATTAATAGTGTATGTTAATATTGGGTCCTTAGGAATTGTGTAAAATTTAGACATACAAGGGAACTTAGAAACTGCCTACTCCAAAACCTTTGCTTTAATAATGGAGATGCACAGGTCCAGAAGGATCTTTTTTAGTAAAAAAGCCTGTTTTTAGCAGACCTAAAATGTGAAAATTTCAGTTAGGTACACTTTGCACAGCATCATCTGCTTACAGATAAAATATTTTGAAAACAAGGTGCAAATTCCTAAAGTAAAATTCTGAAATAATAAGTGACAAATGAAAATGAAATTAAAACCCTCAAGTCTATTTTCCATTTATTCAAGACAAATAGTATTAATATAAAACTTTAAAGTAGTACAATGTACTGAATGTTTGTGTCTCTGCAAAATTCATATACTGAAATCCTAACCTTCAAAGTGATATTAGGAGATAGGCCCTTTGGGGGGTGATTAAGTCATGAAGGTAGAACCTTCACGAATGCAATTAGTGCCCTTATAAAATATGCCCCAGAGAGATTTCTCAACTATTCTGCCTAGTGAGGTGAGTGAGAAGACAGCTCTTTATAAGGAACAGGCCCTTATCAGACATTGCATCTGCTAGGCTAGCACCTTCATCTTGGAATCCCCAGCCTTCAAAATTGTAAGAAATAAATGTCTGTTCTTTGTTAGCCACCAAGTCTATATTTTTTAACAACCTGAATGAAGTAAAATAACAAGTCTTATAAACAAAGAGAACAATAGTTTAATTTTACAATTTAAGTACAAGGAAAAGTTATTTTGCCTTGCATTGTTAAATTTCACATTTTGAGATTTAAGACTTAAGGAGCATTAAGGACATAAATCAGCAAAACTGTACCTTTTTGTTACTTGCAGAAAAGGCTATCAAAGTTTTGCTGAATCATATTATAATATTTTTTGTGTGTGACCAACCTAGATGGTTTCCTTCAACAAATCACAAAGTGATCATTCCAAACTGATGTAATCCATCAAAAACACTTTTCTACATTCAGCCAAGCAGCAACTCAACTGATCTGACAAAGAAGCTTAGAAGGCTGATTAATTCTGGGGTTTTAACTAACGATCCCCAAATCATTCCCCACGTTCATTTGTCAAAAACATGGACTTACGATGTTCCCCTCTCAGAATAACTGAAGTAGAAAGGCATAAAAACATGCATGCAAACTACCTAAATGGGTCTAGCATCAGTCACTTCCAAATTTTTTTAAATTATTTGTATTAGTCAAAATCTAAAATGTAAGTTCCATTTTAAAAGACAAGGAAGCGATTCAGAATTTCTCTAAATGAACAAGAGTATTTTTTTAATCTAAAGCAAACTCAACATGTCTAAAGTAATCTTTGATTGGCAATCTAAAGCAAACTCAACATGTCTAAAGTACTCTTTGAACAAAAATTAGATTTTGGAAATGCTCTTCTGTTTCCCTAAATTTCATATAACCTGATAGTGTTAATGAGATTCTGCTTATTAAATATTTTGTTCAATAAATATCTCAAAAATATCTATAACATTAAAAGCAGATCATATTCATTAAATAAATGTAAATCTCAACTTGATAATTTAGATTCACTTTTCCAAAAGGTACAAACATGTCATCAAACTTCAATTGAAGCTTGGTTTTTGTCATATTTATGCAGAAAACTTTTGCCAAACAGAGAATATGTTAGTTCAATGAGAATAAAACTAATTTTGAGTACTCTTACACATTTTAGAAGTATTGAATTTTCTAGGAATACTTTAGAAATATATTTATAGATTTTGAATTTAACAAAAAAGAAAGCATAGAGAAAACTGGAATAACTTCACAGAAAACAAATCTCTATGGCTTTACTTGATAAATAACCATTCATACAAATTATTATGTTTACATTCATATTTAGGCTTTGAAACTGGTCCCTCAAGAGGAAAATACTGAATTAAAGTAATTTTATAGTATACTTGAAATTATCTTTTTCACTTAACATAACAGCTAGCAATCTGGCAAATCTGCATACCACCATGTGTTTTGTTTTAAAAATTGGTTGTTTTATTTCAACTGTTTTGGAAGTCTTTAGTGGTGTCATTCATGCACAGTTCGTTTGCTAAAATCGCCACCTGTCTCACTTTAGTGGTTTTTCCGTTTTATGTTATGTGCTTGGTCTTTAAAGGCTTTTGGCTTCTAGCAGCCTAGATTTAAAATTCTGCCCAGTTTGAACGTCCACTAAACTGTCCTTTTCATACAGTCACAGAACACCAGAATTTATTAGGTTGAACAGTATCTTAGAGGTTAGCTAACTCTTCTTATTATTTCCAAGAAGACATCTAAGACCAAGAAAGGTAAAGTAACTTCTCCATGGTTAAACACGCATTAATAGTGCTGCCAAAATGCTCTTCTAACTCACTAAGGCAAAACTCTTCTGATTCTGAAGTTTCTTATTTTGTCAAGGCACCACTTTTCTCATCTCTATAAAAACAATATTTGCTTCATAAGCACTTACCCCTCAATGCAGGAAGCAGAGATCTCTCCTTCTTGTCATCACATTTGTTACATTCACTGAAGTACAGCAGTAAGAAGACATCAACAAGAACCCACATCAGTGAAGTGGCTAGAACCACCTTGCAGTAAACAAATCTCCTCATGTCTTTCCTTGATTTCTAGTTAACACACAGATTGAAGACAAATGCTACTGTGATAAATCCAAGCCACACAGGTGAACTCCAAGATGAAAGCAGGATACATTCCACTGTATTAAAAAAAAGAAGAAAATTTCATTAATTGTACACATAGATTTTTGGATAAAGAACATATAACATGAAATGTATGACTTATTAAATGTTCTCAAATACATCAGTACTCAAGCCTTTGAATCCAAAATTAAAAGCCTAAATAAATGAAAGTTGCTAGCAAGCTAGGTGGCTAACATTTTAATACCTAATACTAGATCTGCCACTACTCTGCTAGGCCCTTGACAAACTATTTGATTCCTTTAAATTGTATTCTAATGATCTTCAAGTCATATCATGATATTCTTTATAGCTCCAGGTTGTCAAATAGTGCAATTCTGACTTTACTCTAATTCAGTACTTCTGACTAGCCAATAATTCCGAAATAGAAACCATCCTGGGATATAGTGTCTAAAATCTGGCCTTCATAGACAGACACGTCTGGGTCTATACACCTCCTAAGAATAGAAGACTTTCTAAGCCGCAGTTTCCTCATCTGTATAATGTGGATAGAAACGCCAAAGCTAAACCTCATTTGTTATGAGGATTATGTAGAATCATACTTATAAAGCATCTTGCAGAACAGATAATTAATAAAACATAAAACAGAGCTGGGCACGGCGGCTCACGCCTGTAATCCCAGCACTTTGAGAGATCCAGGCAGGCGGATCACCTGAGGTCAGGAGTTTGAGACCAGTCTGGCCAACATGGTAAAACCACGTCTCTACTAAAAATACAAAAATTAGCCAGGCATGGTGGCACGTGCCTGTGATCCCAGCTACTCAGGAGGCTGAGGCAGGAGAATCACTTGAACCTGGGAGGTGGAGGTTGCAGTGAGCTGAGATCACACAATTGCACTCCAGTCTGGGTGACAAGAGCAAAACTCTGTCTCAAAAAAAAATAATACATACATACATAAAAATAAAATAAAATAAATACATAAAACAGAAAAAATTGTTCTCATATTCTTAAGTAGAGCAATTGCAAGACACGATCAATAATTATGTAGCCTCTAAAATCCCAGCTGATCTGCAGAGAAAGTATCTACAATAAATGTGTATTTAGAATAGATAGCACGCATCTAATTTATCAGGGGAAAAATATATTAACATAAATGATTTAAAATAATCAGAGCAAGAATTCCAAAGGCTATAACAAAGATATGTACATAATTATTAAGAGACATTTTTCAAGGTAAGTGTAGAATGAATACCTTACACTTATTTGTTTTATTTATACTACATTGAGCATTTTATTTATACTACTGCATTTGTTTAACTACCTGGTTAACCAACTTTTATCTATAAAGTAAGTAAATCAGACAAAACATAATCTGGTATCATTTGTTACATTTCAAATAATATCAAGTAAAAGGTAAACTTATTGATGTGAATAAGATAAGTGATGAAGTTTTGACAGAGCTATTTGGGGTGAACAGTATTAAGTACAAAGACACTTGAAATATTTCATAAATATTTGTCTCAAAAACATCAAAGTATATTTTGATGAGCACAAGCTCTTTAAATTAACAGCAGCTGACAGCACCATAAAGCAACAGAAATTCTGTTGCCTGTTATAACCAACCTAAACTAGCAACAAATTCAAAATTCACATAAAGCGCCAGTTACAAAATAATTATTGTAACAGATTTTATTTTAGTAATTACAAAAAAATTACATTTACATTTATTCAGAATGTATATACATATATAAAAAATGGAGAGATATATGTAAATCCAAAGAATACACATTTGGGTTTTTCTTTTCTTAGTAAAAAGTAACATGTTATTATCTACTTTGTTTCATTTCCACTTTAACTTTCTATAAAAATGATAGCTAAATATTGGAAATCAGCCTCTAAACCTGATAATAAAGGAATGATTGTCCCATATTTATTTCCTGTTACTGTATACATTCTTTTCTAAATTTGAGATATGAAACAATTCAAGCTATCAAATGTTCTGTCTTCAGTCTTAAGATAGGGTAGATCCTTTCACTTCATTGTAGAAAATAATTCCATGGGGAAGTACCTATAACATTGATGGTCACTACACGGCCATCACCAAGTTTATAAGGCGTACCATATACATAAATGATCCTGGAAGATGTAAACAGCACCATTCCTGGCTCTGTCATCAAATAAAGGGATGACCTTAGGTAGGTATCTTGCTTCTCAGTGCTTCATTTGTTTATAACATATTTCCTGCCCCATCAATCTCACAAAATATTGTGAAGCTTAAGCAAGATAAAGAATTTTAAAAATCGTTCAAGAAAAGATGAAGAATATTATTATAATAGAAAATCTGAAATCACTCAGTATTAATTAAATATTAAAATGTCTAAGATAAGTCATTTCCTAATAAGAGCCTAACAGTTGAAGTTATTGAGAATTTAACTTAAACTTTAGTTATGATACAAAGTCAAAATTACATATTATTGCCACTTCAAGCAGTATTCAAATTATCCTAATTTCATAGCCTGCTAGTGCTATATATTAAGACATTAGCACTGAAAAAATTCTAACTATACCATTTCATGTGAAAAACTAAGTTGCTGTTTAAACTTCTTATCTAATTATGAAACAGACTCTGCTTATATTTTTTAATTTTAAAATTTACCGATACCTTGAAAACACCTACACCTTGAAAACAGGCTAAACTTTATCATTCACAGAGATCTAATCCCCTGGTACTTATAAAATAATAATCTTATATATTGTATTTCAATATTCCTCTTAAGAGAAGAAAACTGAGCAGAAAAATGGTACTTTAAACACAGAATACTAACCAACATAAGCACAGTTGTTGGCCCAGGTTTATTTAAGATAATCAGCAACTGTATTATGTTTCTATTCCAGGAAACTCCTATTTATTTGGAAATACTGTTCTGTTTCTCAGTCAGAAAATCCAAGTTCTTCAATATCCCTGGCTTGCCAAACCAGTGTAGTGCATGAGCAACTTGCATGAACTACAGACTTTTCTATCCAATACTATTACCTTTTTCCTAATTGTTTCAAAAACATTAAGTAATGGTATCAGCAAGATTGTCTATGTTATAGGATTTTTACTTGAAAATGTGTACCATATTTCCTATCTTTATTAAAAATTGATTTTAAGGCTGGGCACAGTGGCTCATGCCTGTAATCCCAGAACTCTGGGAGGCTGAGGCGGGCGGATCATCTGAGGTCAGAAGTTCGAGACCAGCCTGGCCAACATATCGAAACCTTGTAACTACTAAAAATACAAAAATTGGCCAGGCAAGGTGGTGTGTGCCTGTAATCCCATCTACTCAGGAGGCTGAAGCAGCAGAATGCCTTGAACCCAGCAGGCGGAGGTTGCAATGAACAGAGATCGTGCCATTGTATTCCAGCATGGGCAACAAGAGAGAAACTACATCTCAAAAAAGAAAAAAAAAATGATTTTAAATATAAGAAATAAAATCTAGATAAAGTTTAGGGTATTGTAACTATATTGTTAAGAAGAAGAAAGCTTTTGTTTTTGCTTTGGTTTTTTATTTGTTGCTCTTTTTTAATTAGGAAGTTATTACTTACTCAGGGAATCTATTTTACTTGCTATTAGACATATTTTTATCTGTAGTCATAAACTTTCTTTTGTAGAAAATTGTGTAATGGGAGCAAATGTTTTCAGTCTATTTTATGAGGCTATCCTTGAGGCTGCCAAGGGATCCTGGAAACTAGTGTAAGGCTGCTGGTAATGCTTCCAGAAGTTTGAGGCACTCAGCATACTTTAAATGTTTTAAATAGTTAGGCAGGAGCTTCTGTGAACTAATGACCAAATAATTTTGCAGTTTGATTTATGGGCTGATAAATGTAGTGAGTAAGCCTTGAAAAAATACCATAAATTAGCTTCAGGTCTGACTGATAGGAAAACAGATCTTTGTATGAATAAAGATAAGAAATTGGCCGGGCACAGTGGCTCACACCTGTAATCCCAGCAATTTGGGAGGCCGAGGCAGGTAGATCACCTGAAGTAAGGAGTTCGAAACCAGCCTGGTCAACATAGCAAAACCCTGTCTCTATTAAAAATGTAAAAATTAGCTGGGCGTGGCGGCGGACTCCTGTAATCCCAACTACTCAGGAGGCAGAGGCAGGAAAATCACTTGAACCTGGGGGGCGGAGGTTGCAGTGAGCCGAGATTGTACCATTGCACCCCAGCCTAGGCAACAGAGCAAGACTCTGTCAAAAAAAAAAAAAAAAAAAAAAAAAGACAAAAACTTAAGTTAAACCCAGGAAATCCACTCACAGCCTAAACCCAAGTGTCCGCTGTAATAACTACATCACACTAAAGGTTAAACTAAGAGACAAAGAAGCCAACAAATATAATGCTAAATAAATGCCTTTTACTGAAAGATGGTAGAAGAGAAGCAATAAACAAAACTGAAAAACAACAACAACAAAAAATGCCCTCATTTGCATATACACTAAGGAAA
This sequence comes from Hylobates moloch, assembly GCF_009828535.3. Taxonomy (NCBI): domain Eukaryota; kingdom Metazoa; phylum Chordata; class Mammalia; order Primates; family Hylobatidae; genus Hylobates; species Hylobates moloch. Next base: position 88,756,719 of record NW_026652276.1, read on the forward strand.
GGGAGAATAATGATAACATAAAATTCAATTCTCAGGAGGGAACCTAACATAGGCTGTAAAAGAAAACATTTCAGAGTTAAATCGTTATGATTTGAGTCTGGGTTCCAACACTCACTAATTGTGCAACTTGATTCAAGTTCCTTAAATGTTTAATGCCTTGGTTTTCCTACTCACAAAATGTGAATAGTAGTAGTTACCTTGTAAGGCTAGGATGAGTACAGGGATGTAACACGTAACCTCTTATAACAGTGGCTGGCACATAAGAACTCAATATACATTAGTTATTATTACTAGTAGTAACACATATTGTTATCATCAGAAACATCATTCTAAGAGCAAGAAAAAATAATGAGGATTCTCCCTACCCACCCTTGCAGAAACAATGCATTTTCAATGTGTAGGTGTTCAGGGGATTGGAGAACAAGAGTACCACAAAGCAGAACTATTTTAGATGTAGTTTCTAATGTGGTATGAGTCACACAAGGTTTTACAATAGTGAAAACTCATCGAACTGTGCACTTAAGATCAGTGCATTTCACTCTATGTAAATTGTACCTCCCTTTTAAAGGTAAATAGGTATCATACGATTCCCTGATATCATCTTTTGATTAAATAAATTGTAGTCACAAGTTCACCAGATAAGAGAGCTTCTACTTAATGCCTTTCTGATCTCATTTCCTACCATGTTCACATCAGTCACTTAGGTCACCTGGCTGTTCCTTAAATATACCAATTACTAGCTTGCCTCAGGGCATATGCGATTGTGCTTTCTCCGCCCAGTCATAGGTTCATGGCTCCCTGCTCTTGTTTCCTTCAGATCTTCCTTCCTTCCTGCTCAAATGTCACATCACCAAGAGCTTTCCTATCAGCCTATATAAAACAGCACACACACCTTACTCACTGTCTTCTCACCCCACTTAATTTTCCTTCTTAGCAATTATCACCCCCAATTTATTGAAAAATTGTAGGGGTTTTTTTGTTTCTTATTTGTCCCCCTTTCTTAAATGGTAAGCTATATGAGAACAGGATTACGCTTCTCTTACATACGCCCTCTCTCACTCCAATATATTTAAATTTTAAAACTCCAGCATTTGTTGTTATGGGCTGAATTGCCCCTGCCTGCCACATTCCAAAAATTCATGGGTTCAAGTCCTAATCCCTAGTATCTTAGAATGGAACCATATTTGGAAATAGGAGATTTAAAAAGGTAACTAGACAAAATGAGGTGTGATGGGTGGACCCTAATCTAATATGACTGGTACCCTTCAAGGAGGAGATTAGGACCAGGAAAACCACGTGAAGATACAGAGAGAAGGCATCCATTTACCAACTACAAAAAGAGGCCTCAGAATAAAATCAACACTGCTGACATCTTGATTTTGGACTTCTAGCCTCCAGAAATGTGAGAGAAAATATATTTCTGTTACAGTTTAAGGCACCCAGTCTGTGGTATTCATTATGGCAGCCCAAGCAAACTAATACACTGGCTAGTTAAATTCACTTTCCTATACTCCACTTCTACATGCAAACAGGTGAACATGGCTGTCATGAAACTCCCAAATTATTCCACCTCTTCTCATTTTAAATCTATGAGCCCACACTGCAGTGGAGTCCAAATCAATCTCCATCTTTCAGACAATGATTTTGCAGCTTATTTGACTTCCTCATACTGTCATCTCCACACTTTCTTTTTCTCATGGCTGCCCACTATGCATCTACATTTAACACAGAACATATAAACAATCAGAAGAGAATTTTGCACATTGCCATGTTAAATGTATTGCTTGCTTGTTTCTATTACTACCATACCAAATTCTACAAGTCCAACTGTTACCCTGGTGAACTGTCCCTTTAAAGAATGCAATGCCCTCTGCCTTCACATATTCAAGGATTTGACTAATGCACTTTTCTCTTCTGCATTAGTTTATCTTCTCTAACAAGTCATTATTACCAATATGTAAAGATGTTATATTAATAATAATCTTTGAATAAAGTAATTTCACCACACATCTCTCTTCAGGTACCCCTACATCCACCTATTTACCCTTAATGTAAAACTTTTGACAATAATTACGTATGTCTATACATCCCTATCCTCCCATTCTCTCTTAAACTTCACAGACTTTAGGTCCTGCCACTATGTGGAAACCTTATGTGATAAGGTCAGGGACAAATCCAATGATCAATTCTTAATCATTATCTTACATAAACACTCAGCAGCAGTTGGTATAGGGTGGCCAAAAACCATGTACTCCTTTCTATCAACTTGTTTCTTTCACATTCCATATTTGATTGTGCAGCAAATTCTTTTGACTCCACTTTCAGATTTGTGCCACTTTTCACCAATTCCACCACTACAACTATACATCAAGCAGCCACCAGGATTTTGAAATGCTGCCTTAGATTGTTTTAAAAAACAGTTTTATTGAGATGTAACTCATATATCTGATAATTCACTCATTTAAAGTATACAATGCAATATAGTCACACATTGTGTGTCTATCACCACAATCAATTTTAGAGCATTTCCTTTCCTCAAAAAGTAAACCACTCCCCTTTGCTAGAACCCTCAATCCTACCATCATCCATAGACAGAGGCAACTACTAATCTGATTTATTATCTATGAATTTTCCTATTTTAAATGTTTCATATAAATTGAATCATACAATATGTTGCCTTCCTGACTATCTTCTCTCACTTAGCACAATGTTTTCAATGTTCATTCACATTGTAGCATATACAAGTACTTCATTTCTTTTTATTGCCAAATAATATTCCATTGTATAGCTATATACATTTTACTTATCCATTCATCAGTTTATGCACATTTGTGTTGTTTCTACCTTTTGACTATTATGAAAAATTTAAGCTGTTAACATTTAGGTAAAAATTTTCTGTAGACATATGTTTTCATTGTTCTTGGGTATATAACTAGGTGTAGAATTGCTTGATCATATGCTATGCGTTGCTGTCTTAAATGCACCCCCATTATAATCTAGTCTTCACACAAAAGGCAGGTGGTTCCTGTTAAAATTTAAATTTAATGGCCAGGCGTGGTTGCTCACGCCTGTAATCCCAGCACTTTGAGAGGCCAAGGTAGGCAGATCACAAGGTCAGGAGATTGAGATCATCCTGGCTAACACAGTGAAATCCCATCTCTACTAAAAATACAAAAAATTAGCCGGGCGTGGTGGCGCATGCCTGTAGTCCCAGCTACTTGGGAGGCTGAGGCAGGAGAATCACTTGAACCTGGGAGGTGGAGGTTGCAGTGAGCCAAGATCATGCCACTGCACTTCAGCCTGGGCGACAGAGTGAGACTCTGTCTCAAAAAAAAAAAAAAAAATTAAATTTAATTAGATATCTTCCCTGTTCTGCTCATTATTGATCAACAGCTTCTATCACATTTAAAATAAATTGTAAATCCTATCCTTGGCCTGAAACACAAGTATGGTTCATTGCTAAGAAGGGATGGCAGGAATAAGAATATTTATGGCTCTCTTTGATAAAGGTGCCTACATCACCATCCTACCTGGTTTCAGGTTACAGGGCTGCTGTTTTAGGCCAATCAGTCACCTCCAGCCATACCACTGTGGCCCATGAAACTAAACTGGGTCTTATTTGCTGGTTTCCAGACCATCTACAGTCTGGCAATGTTGTGCCATTTATTGCAAAAGCCACCTAATAATAAAATGATAGTCAAGGTATTAGATTTTCCAAACTCAATGCTCAAGTCCATTATATAAAATGGCATAGTATTTGTATATAACCTATGCACATATTCCTGTAGTCCTTAAGTCATTTCTAGATTATTCATAACACCTAATACAATGTAAGTGTTATGCAAATAGTTGTTACGCTAAATTGTTTTTATCTGTGATTTTATTGTTGTATTTCTATTTTTATTGTGTTCTTTTGCAAATATTTTCAATCCAAGGTTACCTGAATCTGTGAATGCAGAAACTGCAGACACAGACAGCTAACTCTACTGCTAACTGAATCCCTCTACAATGGCCTATGTGGGCAAACACGGGAGGTACAATGAGTCCCTGTATATTTTGTAAAAATGTCTCTGTTCCACTTGCATTTAACATTCTCATATGAAAGCTCTGGGTTAGATTAATAGAGGACTGGAGAGAAGAAAAGCAAAGTTATACTGAAATAGGGCACACAAAATTTCATGGCCGTGGAGAAAGCAATAACTCTGACATCTGGGTGAAGAAATGGCTTGTACATCAAGAGTTATGGGGAAGAGGATGGGTTAATTAATGCTCTGTTTGTCACCTAGATCCAGAATCAGAGCCTGGCAAAATAATCATATGGCCTGCCTGAGTGAAGTAGCATCTGTGGCTGACAATCTAGCCTGCTGTTCCATTTGTCATCTCTTCCAAGTGCTATGAAACAGAAAAACTCATGTGGGCATGGCCAGTCCTGAACTGCTCTGCTGTGCCCGATGCCATAAATGGCTGCTCCCAAAAAGATACCCTTCCTCCCACCTAAACAAACACAAGAAATTGCACAACATTGTTTCTATCTGGCTGATAGAAATTCACCTGCTTCTCCTGATGTCTGAGCACTTTGGCTTATGCCACGTAAACAATCCAGGCTACAACTCTTCAGTGACATGGCACATGCTTAATCAGACCAATGTAATGATGATCCAAATACAGTTTAATAAAAAATCCTGATTGGACAGATTTGTGTCCCTTTGGGCTATATGTTTGTATATGGGCTGAGTGAGCCATGGACTATCTCTCCATGGAAATTCAGATTCTATTAAATCATCTATTGCAAAGATAACCAAAGATAAGCAGTTCTATGTAAACTTCCTTGTATCAGTTGTGCTGGATAATACATTGTTCTTAGACTACTACAGTTTGGCTTTATAGAATAAAATGTACTGATATCCTCTTAGACTTATTTACAGTGACTGAGTCCAGGACCATGCGGAAACATGAGTAAAGTCAAAACTCCAAGTTGGCCTAATCCTGGTGTTAGAAGTTCTGTTCATAATAGCCTTATATAAATACTGTATGAGAAAAACTAAATAGATCTGACCCCAGCCACTGTCATATTATTTAGGGTGTTCAATGGAGTGCCATAATCACATGAAAGTTCACCAGAAGCCAACATGATGAAAGATCAAAAGTGGATATCATTGACAGACACTCCTCCACTCTCATAAACTCCTAATACTTCTTGCTGGGGATGCCAAGAATGCAAGGCCCCGAACACCCCAGGCCACTTTTCATAACTGTGTTTGCAGTAAGGAATATTGAAAAATGTTTATTATAAAAAAATAGCTTATCTAAGGTTATTGGTCTTTTTCTGTAATGCAACCCAGCATGTAAGTAGGAATCCACTGGAGCTATCCACATACCCTCAATAGGACACAGGAATCAAGTGGAGCTCACACAAACACATATTGTACTTCTATAGTCATAGCATCTTCATAGAATGGATATCCGTACATGCAAGCATGTGTGAAAAGACCAATATGTGACAAACTGCATTGACACATGACATCTGATGGCTCATGTATTTCCTGTGCCATGAGTAAAAAATGTCCTTTGCTCTAATACAGAAGTCCATTCTGCCCAAATCCATGTAATAATAACAAGCCAACCTTTAGCTTTTATGTGAGGTAAAATCAAATTCCAGAATCTTCACAGACCTGAGATCATCACACACAGAAAAAGCAGGAAATATGTATGTGTGTCTGTCTGTGTAAATTTTCATATTCCCAGAAAATTTATAAATACACTCACTAAACTTGGTAATCTCTGAACAACAGAATTTACAGTCTTCTGCAAGCTTGAATTTTTGCTACAATCATGTATTACTTTAAGAATAAAATTACCACCTTAATTATAAAACTAAAATATTCCTTTCATGTATCCAACAGATATAATTTAGTGCCCACATAAGTGCCAACACTGTACTAAGGCATTAAAGATACATTCAGAAAAATCCTCTGAGATACCATAAAAGATGACCATCCCCCAAGACATGCAGTCATCAGATTCTCCAAGGTCAACACGAAAAAAAAATGTTAAAGGCAGCTAGAGAGGAGAGGCAGGTCACCTACAAATGGAACCCCATCTGGTTAATAATGGACTTTTCAGTAGAAACCTTATAAGCCAAAAAGAGACTGTGGGGCCTATATTCAGCATTCTTAAAGAAAAGAAAGTCCAACTAAGAATTTCCTATCCAGCCAAATGAAGCTTCATAAGAGAAGGAGAAATAAAATCTTTTTCAGACAAACTAATGGAATTTGTTATCACCAGACCCACCTTACAAGAGGTCTTTAAGGGAGTGCTAAAGATGAAAATGAAAGACCATTACTGGCCGCCAAAAAAAAAAAAAAACACTTAAATAAATAGCCCACTGACACTATAAAACACCTACATGATCAAGTTTACATAACAACAAGATACTATAACAACATGATGACAGGATCAAATCTACACATATCAGTATTAACCTTAAACATAAAGAGGCTAAACATCCCCACTTAACAGGATAAACACCCCACTTAAAAGGCACAAAGTGAAGATTTGGATAAAGAAGAAAGACTCAAGCATATGCTGACTTCAGGAGAACCATCTCACATGCAATGATACCCATAGGCTCAAAGTAAAGATATGGACAATAATCTACCAAGCAAATAGAATGCCAAAAAAATATTGAGTTGGTATTCTAATTTCAGACAAAACAGACTTTAAAGCCACAAAGATCATAAAAGACAAAAGAAGGATATTATATTTGCAACCAACACTGGGGCACAGAAATTCTCTTCTTAGGAAGCTACAAAGAGACTTAGATAACCACACAATAATAATGGGAGACTTCAACACCCAACCGAAAGTATTAGACAGATCATTAAGGCAGAAAACTACAAAGAAATTCAGGACCTGAACTCAACATTTGACCAAAAGTACCTAACAGACATATACAGAACTCTTCACCCCTTAAAAACAGAAGATGTATCATTTTCATCTGTACATGGCAAATACTCTAAAATCAATCACGTATTCACCCATAAAGCAATTATAAACAAATTTTTAAAAAAGCTGAAATCATACCAACCATACTCTCAAAACACACAGCAATAAAAATAGAAACCAAAACTAAGAAGATCTGTCGGGCCAGGCACAGTGGCTCATGCCTGTAATCCCAGCATTTTGGGAAGCCAATGCAGGAGGATCACCTGAGGTCAGGAGTTTGAGACCAGCCTGACCAATATAGTGAAACCCCATCTCTACTAAAAATACAAAAATTAGCCAGGTGTGGTGGCAGGCCCCTGTAATCCCAGCTACTGGGAAGGCTGAGGCAGGAGAATTGCTTGAACCCAGGAGGCGGAGGTTACGGCGAGCCAAGATTGAGCCATTGCATTTGAGGCTGGGCAACAAGAGCAAGACTCCATCTCAAAAAAAAAAAAAAAAAGAAAAAAAAAAGAAAGAAAAAAAAGAAAAAGAAGATCTGTCAAAAACATACAATTACATGGAAATTAACCTGCTCCTGAATGACTTTTGGGCAAACAATGAAATTAAGGTAGAAATCAAGAAATTCTTTGAAACTAAGAAAAACAAAGAAGTAACATGCCAGAATCTCTGGGACACAGCTAAAGCAGTATTAAGAAGAAAGTTTATAGCACACATGAAAAAGTTTAAAAGATCTCACATTAACAACATAATATCACTCCTAAAGGAATGAGTAAAACAAGGGCAAACTGACCTCAAAGCAAGCAGAAGAAAAGAAATAACCAGAAACAGAGCTAAACTAAACTAAATTTGGATATGAAAAACCATAGAAAAGATCAATGAAGCCAAAAGTTGGTTCTTTGAAAAAATAAATAAGATTAATAAACCACTAGTTAGAATAATAAAAAGGGGGAGAAAATTAAACACAATCATAAGTGACAAATGAGACATTATCACTCCACAGAAATACAAAAAACCTCAGACTATTATAAACACCTCTATTAACACCAACCAGAAAACAGAAGAAATGGATAAATTCCTGGGTGAGTTCCAAAACTGAATAAGCAATAAAAAACCTACCAACCAAATAAAGCCCTGGATGAGAGGGATTAACAGCCAAATTCTACCAGACATATAAAGAACTGGTGCCAATCTTACTGAATCTCTTCCCAAAAATTGAGGAGTAAGAAATCCTCCCTAACTTATTCTGTGAGGCCAGTATCATTATCATACCAAAACCTAAAAACAAACACAATGAAAATAGAAAATATCAGGCCAATATCCCTGATGACCATAGATGTAAAAATCCTCATAGAGGTAAAAGCAACATACTAGCAAACTGAATCCAGCAACACATCGAAAAGCTAATCCACCATGATCAAGTAGGCTTTATCCCTAGGATGCAAGGTTGGTTCAACATACATGAATCAATAAATGTGCTTCAGCACATAAACAGAACTAAAAATAAAAACCACATGATCATCTTGATAGACACAGAAGAGGTTTTCAATAAAATTCAACATGGCTTCATGTTAAAAACCTTCAACAAACTAGGCATGAAATGAATATACCTTAAAATAAGAGCCATCTATGACAAAACCGCAGCCAACATCATACTGAATAGGCAAAAGCTGGAAACGTTCTCCTTAAGATCCAGAAAAAGACAAGGAAGGCCACTCTCACTACTCCTATTCAGCATCATACTGGGAGTCATAGTGAGAGTAATCAAGCAAGAGAGAGAAATAAAAGCTATCCAAATAGAAAGAGAGGAAAGAAAACTATCTCTGTTTGTGGACAACAGGATTTTATACTAGAAAACCCTACAGTCTCTGCTAAAAGGCTACTAGATCTGATGAACAATTTCAGCAAAGCTTCAGCGTACAAAATCAATATACAAAAATCAGAAGCATTTTTATACACCAATAATGTCAGAGCTGAGATCTAAATCAAAGAGGCAATCCCATTCACAATAGACACACACACACATACACACACACACACACACACACACACACACATGCACACTTAGGAATACAGCAATACAGCTACGCAGGGCAATGAAATGTCTCTACATTGAGAAGTACAAAACATTGCTGAAAGAAATCAGAGATGACACAAATGGTTAAACAGTCTATGCTCATGAATAGGAAGAATCAAGACTGATAAAATGGCTATACTGCCCAAAGCCATTTACAGATTCAATACCATTCCTATCAAACTACCAAGGACATTCATCACAGAATTAGAAAAAAAATATTCTAAAGTTCATATGGAACCACATAAGAGCCCAGATAGCCAAAGCAATACTAAGCAAGAAAAAGAAAGCCAGAGGAATCACACTACCTGACTTCCAACTATACCACAAGACTACAGTAACCAACACAGCATGGTACTTACTGGTACAAAAACAGACAGACCAGTGGAACAGAAGAAAGAACCCAGGAATAAAGCCATACACTTACAGCCATCTGATATTCAACAAAGCCAAAAAAACTAGCAATGAGGAATGGACTTCCTATTCAATAAATGATGCTGAGATAACTGGCTAGTCATATGCAGAAAATTGAAATTCCTTTCACCATATGTAAAAGTCAACTCAAGATGGACTATAGACTTAAATGCAAAACCTAAAACTATAAAAACTCTAGGAGATAACCTAGGAAATACCACTCTGGACATAGGTCCTGGCAAAGATTTCATGATGAAGATGTCAAAAGCAATTGCAACAAAAACAAAAATTGCCAAGTGGGACTTAATTAAATTAAAGAGCCTCTGCCAAGCAGACAACAAACAGACAACCCTCACAACCCTCAGCAAGGAAGAACGTATCTGCAAACTATGCATCCATCAGAGGTCTAATATTCAGAATCTATAAGGAACTTAAATAAACAAGCAAAAGTAAACCCCATTAAAAAGTGGACGAAAGACATGAACAGACACTTCTCAAAAGAAGGCATGCATGTGACCAACAAACATAAGAAAAAATGATAAACATCACTAACAATTAGAGAAATACAAATCAAAACCACAATGAGATGCCACCTTACACCAGTCAGAATGGCTATTAACAATTCAAAAATAACAGAGGCTGGTGAAGTTGCGGAGAAAACGGAATGTTTATACACTGCTAATGAGAATGTAAATTAGTTCTGCCAATGGGGAAAACATTTTGAAGATTTCTCAAGGAGCTTAAAACCGAACTACCATTTGACATGGCAATTTCATTAGTAGGTATATATCCAAAGGAATATAAATAATTTTATTATTAAGACATATATATATGTATGTTCACTGCAGCACTACTCACAATAACAATGACATAGAGTCAACCTAGATGTCTGTCACTGGTAGACTAAATAAAGAAAATGTGCTACATACACACCATGGAATACTATACAGCCATAAAAAGAACGAAACCGTGTCTTTTGCAGTAACATGGGTGGAGGTGGAGGCCATTGTCCTAAAAGAATTAACACAGGAACAGAAAAACCAAATACAGCATGTTGTCACTTATAAGTATAAGCTAAACACTGGTACACATAGACATAAAGAAGAAAAAATAGACACAAGGGCCTACTTGAAGGTGCAGGGTATGAGGAGGTTAAGTACTGAAAAACTACCTTTTGGGTACTATTCTCGTTACCTGGGTGACAAAATAATCTGCACACCAAACCTCCACAACATGTAATTTACCCATGTAACAAACCTCCACCTGCCCCCGTAAACCTAAAATAAATGTTGGAAAGAAAAATAAAATAAAATGCAAATTTCAATACAGTAGGGCTGGGATAAGGCCAGGGATAGCACATGTCTAACAACCTGGGGTGATGCCAGTGCTGTGGCCCACTCGACCTCAATTGTCTGATAGGCAGGTTCTGTGATGTATTTTCAACTTTTCTCTTGAATTAAATAAAAATAAATATGAGAATAAAACAAAACAGACAACAAGACACAATTCCTGCCTTCTGTCTTAGGATCCAGGAGGGGAGACAGACAAGAGCAGTGGATTAGGGATAAGAAAATGATGTATGAAACAGATGAAGTAATTCCAATATGTAAAACTCTTAACAGATAGTTTTTATACATAACTACTAATGTTGAGAGAATAAAGTGACAAACAATACTTGGCCATAGAGTGAGTGAAATAAGGATGGAGACAAATTTACAGAGAATGTTTAGAAAGCAGTAATATTGTATAAGGCAGATGTCGTGTGTCAAGGCAATTTGTTACACATAGCTCTCTTCAGCCATGCTTTAATTTAGGGATATTCATTCTATGCAGATGCTATGGCTGTCAAAACCTAAAATATATGATATTGGGACTCTAAAAGGAATAGATTATTATTAAAATATAATGAAATTAAGAAGTCCTCATAAAGAAAGCTTTTAAAAAGGAATATATGAGCCTCAAAAACACAATGAAATAAAGTGATTTTAAAAATCCTATTCATCAACCTAAAAATTTCTCATGGTTCATTTGATATAGCATTTAATGACTGCTGAGTATTCATCTTATAACATAGCAAACCAATGATTCAAGCTTGTTCATTAATAGTCACCAAGAAGGGAAGGGAGAAATTCAGAATGTTCAAGTAGATATAAAACTAGAGATTTAAAACAACACTAGGGCATTTAGACAGTTCCCAGTTGACATCTATCAGCTAGCTGGCCACCTTCTGCCATAAATCTCCTGATTAAAAAGAAAATAAATGTTTCCACTGAGACATCAAACCATTAGGAAATCTAAACCGCAGCTTCCTAGTTGGCCTTAAGGCTTATGAATTCTTCATGACAAAATATGTAAGAAATATATTACAAGTGTTCTTTCTCTGAAATGTGTAGAATAATGTGGTTATTTCTTATCTAGGCTTCCATTTCAAAACAGTGGCATTTATTTGTAGAAAATAGTGAGGAATAATATATTATCTTGTAAAATTATATCAGAGTCACTCCGACTAGTCTGGTTGACAATTAATGGGGGATAGAAAGTGAAATAAAGTCAAACAAAAGCACAGAACCCTAGACAGAAAAGAAACCCCAGTAGCATAAAGGGGAGATGAAGAAGGGGCTTTTACAGGATACTCTAGAGGTATACTAAAATTGCATACATGTAAACAAAGTTTTATTTGTCTGCTCCTATATTTTAATGATTGATATTTAACCACATCTTATCCATGGAATAAATGCACTCTTTTCTTAAACTAGTTAATAAAGTATTAATAGGTGAAATAGTCATCTTCCACTGGGGAAAAAACAAAACAACTCATTAAAGATTATATAAACATATTTAATAATTTGACTTGCAGCTTCGGTTTTTTTCCTGCAAACTTCCTGGTAAAGTTATTAATCATAAGTTAAGTGCCTTAAAAGACAGGCAATTAGAGGAAAGAAGTAAATAATTACATAAAGAACTAAATATTCCAAATATTGAATACTCTCCAATTAATTAACAGTAAAGTAAAAGTTTCAAGTCCTCATGGACTTAAAATTCATATTCTCATTAGCAAAGCAAACTTGTCATATAACATTGCTAAAGATGATAATTTGTTAATCAATATAAAGCAACTAATAAAATGGAGTGTATAACCCATTAATAGAAAACACAGAGATGCTAAAAAATAAGAAAATCTGCCACAAATATAGGAGAAAAGGAAAAATATAACGCAAGATATAACAGGTAAGCAGAGATTACCATTATGTGTAGAAGCACATGAAAAGACAACCCGTAAACAAAGCGACATTTCCCGTATCATCTGGCAAAACTTCTAATTAATTTAATTAATAATTGTGCATATTAAAGGACTATAAACCAAAATTAAATATTATTTGTAACAAAATTATGTTTTAGCAAAGATGGGATAAATGGGTACTTTCTTTCTTTGCAGATAGAAATATAAATTGGTAAAAACATTTTTGGAAAGAAATAGCATTTATTAAAAATAAGATTTTTGACCCATTTCCTTAAAAATTATCATGTACTTTGAACTAGTAATTTCTCCACTGAACACTGTTTTAAATACCCGATATTGAGAAAAGGCTTTAAGAGATATTATGACACTATTTTTAAAAATTGCAATGTCTACTTATGTATGCACTATGATTGCAACTGTTTTTTAACTTATTCATATACGAGCATTGGAAAAGCATGTGCAAATGTGGGAATTTTCATTGCGCTTCTCTAATGCGTTTTGTGATTTTATGTAGTAACTAGAAATAGTATCTATTATCTGAATAATGGGGAAGATATATGTTTTATTTTAAAGTAATAAGAAAATCACCAATAATAGTGATATGGACTAAATTTCTGACTCATCTGATATTTGTGCCGATGTGTACGTGAGTACATGGCACGCACACAGTCATGAAAACCATGCAAATATAGACCAACAGACCCAAAGGATTGTCAAGGGTTATTCACAAAACAGAATAAATGAGAAAGAAAAGGAAGACAGAATTCCCCATTAAAACGAAGCCTGATTTAAGTAATCTGTTTCCAAAATTCTAACTTTTACTAGTCTCTAGTATTACAGACTCTGGAAAGATAAGAGTTTGCCTTAAATGTGAAATTATTTTAAAACTCCACATTCTTTTGAAGAAAATAGCTAACTTTTCAAACCTGGACTCTTAACCAAAATTCAGGAACTATCTCTTTCTAGTTGTATATGTGGCTTTTGTTTCAAACAAATACAACCTTAAATCCATCAGGACCATATTTAAAAGTGATTATTTAAAGTGGGAAAGACTATTCACTTCTAACTATTCTCACCATTGCAGCCTGTATTTACCTCAAATCCAATTAAATCTTTAGAACAGAAAAGAACACCAATAAATTGTATATTCATCTCATGTAAATAAATTTTAATATATTGAAAACATATATACTTGGACCCCAGAACATTATTCTTTTTTATATGATTTAGATTAAAATCACATGCAACTTGAGGTATCTGAGACCCTTAGTGATTTCTGCTTTAGAAAAGCATCGTCTCCTATTAATAGTGTACTACAATTTGAAAAAAATCATGATTGACAGGCAAGAGAAATAAATAAAGGGTATTAGACTAGGAAGAGAGGAAGTCAAACTCTCTCCGTTTGCAGGTAACATGATCCTAAATCTAGAAAACTCCATCATCTCAGCCCCAAAGCTTCTTAATCTGATAAGCAACTTCAGCAAAGTTTCAGGATGCAAAATCAATGTGCAAAAATCGCTAGCATTCCTATACACCAACAACAGGTATACAACCAAATCACGAATGAACTTCCATTCACAACTGCCACAAAAAGAATAAAATACTTAGAAATACAACTAACAAGGGAAGTGAAGGACCTATTCAAGGGGAACTACAAAGCACTGCTAAAAGAAATCAGAGATGACATAAACAAATGGAAAAACATTCCATGCTCACGGATAGGAAGAATCAATATCATGAAAATGGTCATCCTGCCTAAAGCAATTTATAGATTCAATGCTATTTTCATTAAACTACCATTGACATTCCTCACAGAATTAGAAAAAAGAATTTTAAAATTCATATGGAATCAAAAAAGAGCCCGAATAGCCAAGACAATCCTAAGAAAAAAAAAAAGCTGGAGGCTTCATGCTACCAGATGCCAAACTATACTACACAGCTAAAGTAACCAAAACAGCATGGTACTGGTACAAGAACAGACACATAGACCAATGGAACAGAATACAGAACCCAGAAATGAGGCTGCACACCTACAATTATCTGATCTTTGACAAACCTGACAAAAACAAGCAATGGGGAAAGCATTCCCTATTTAATAAATAGTGCTGGGAGAATTGGCTAGCCATATGCAGAAAATTGAAACTGGACCCCTTCCTTATACCATATACAAAAATCAACTCAAGATAGATTAACTATTTGAATACAAACCCAAAACTATAAAACCCCTAGGAGAAAACCTAGGCAATACCATTCAGGACATAGGCACAGGCCAAGATTTCACGACAAAGACGCCAAAGCAATTGCAACAAAAGCAAAAATTGACAAATGGAATCTAATTAAACTAAAGAGCTTCTGCACAGCAAAAGAAATTATCAACAAAATAAACAGACAACCTACAGAATGGGAGAAAATTTTTGTAATCTATCCATCTGACAAAGGCCTAATATCTAACATCTATAAGGAACTTAAGCAAATTTACAAGCCAAAAACAATGGCATCAAAAAGTGCACAAAGGACATGAGCAGACACTTTGCAAAAGAAAACACACATGTGGCCAACAAACATGAACAAAAGCTCAGCGTCACTGATCATTAGAGAAATGCAAATCAAAAACACAATGAGATACCATCTCACACCAATAAGAATGGCTATTATTAAAAAGTAAAAAAACAACAGACGTTGACGAGGTGGTGGAGAAAAAGGAACGCTTATATACTGTTGGTGAGAGTATAAATTAGCTCAACCATTGTGGAAGGCAGTATGGCAATTCCTCAAAGACATAGAGGCAGAAATGTCATTTGATTCAGCAATCTCATTACTGGGTATATACCCAAGGGAATATAAATTGTTGTATTATAAAGATACATACAGGTACATGTTCATTGCAGAACTATTCACAATAGCAATGACATGGAATCAATCTAAATGTCCATCAACAATAGACTGGATAAAGAAAATGTGGTATATATACACCATGGAATATTATGCAGCCATAAAAAGGAATGAGATCATGTCCTGTGCAGGAACATGGATGGAGCTGGAAGCCATTATCCTTAGCAAACTAATGCAGAACAGAAAACCAAATACCAAATGTTCTCATTTATAAGTGGGAGGTGAAGGATGAGAACACATAGACACATGGGGGCAAACAAGATACACCAGGGCCTATCTGAGGGTAGGGGGTGGGAAGAGGGAGTGCATCAGGAAGAATAGCTAATGGATGCTGGGCTTAATACATAGGTGATGGGATGATCTGTGCAGCAAACCACCATGGAACACATTTACCTATGTAACAAACCTGTACATCCTGCACATGTACTCCTGAATTTAAAAATAAAAGTTGGAAATTTAAAAAAATCATGATTGACATGCTGCTATAAAGACATATGCACACGTATGTTTATTGCAGCACTATTCACAATAGCAAAGACTTGAAACCAACCCAAATGTCCATCAATGATAGGCTGGATTAAGAAAATGTGGCACATATACACCATGGAATACTATGCAGCCATAAAATTGATGAGTTCATGTCCTTTGTAGGAACATGGATGAAGCTGGAAACCATCATTCTCAGCAAACTACCACAAGGACAAAAAAAAACAAACACTGCATGTTCTCATTCATAGGTGGGAATTGAACAATGAGAACACTTGGACACAGAAACGGGAATATCACACACCGGGGTATGTTGTGGGGTCGGGGGAGGGGGAAGGGATAGCATTAGGAGATAGACCTATGTAAATGACGAGTTAATGGGTGCAGCACACCAACATGGCACATATATACATATGTAACAAATCTGTATGTTGTGCACATGTACCCTAGAACTTAAAGTATAATAAAAAAATTTAAAAAAGTGATTGAGATTTAACAAAAAAAATCAGATTCCAAAATCAAATCAACATGAATAAAATACTCTCCCTGTTAAAAGTAAGCAAGGTAGAGTATGATTTTATTCAAAAGCCAAAAAAGTACATAAGTAATAAAGTAGTAGTATATAACAAATGTAATCGGTTCTATTATAATTTGCTACTAATCCAGCAGAAGAGCAATCAACATTTTATTTTCCTTTTCACTTCACATTTCTGGCAAAGATATGTACAAAAGCAGCAATCTGAATTAATGAAGCCTGTTAATTAATACATAAATTTTATTCTGTTTTTAAATGTCTAATCTAAAAATGCTATTTCAGGCCAGGCACAGTGGCTCACGCCTGTAATTCCAGCACTTTGGGAGGCTGATACAGGAGGATCATCTGAGGTCAGGAGTTCGAGACCAGCCTGGTGAATATAGTGAAACCCAGTCTTTATCAAAAACACAAAAATTAGCTGAGCATGGTGGTAGGCGCCTGTAACCCCACCTACTCAGGAGGCTGAGGCAGGACAATTGCTTGAACCCGGGAGGCGGAGGTTGCAGTGAGCCCAGATCACACCGCTGCACCCCAGCCTGGGTGACAGAGGGAGACTCTGTTTCAAAAATTAAAATAAAAATTAAAATGCTACTTCAAATGACCTTATTGCTTTAATATAATTATTAAATAATATATCTCTGAGTTTCTAAAATATTCATTTCCATTTATCACTTCATGCCAGTCATTGCTAATTAAAGCAATTTCTGAAAACAATTTTTCTTTCCGTATTATCCACCAGAAGTTACATGGATTTTTTTCTGTATGTCATTTTAATTCCTGGTTATTCCACTCCTCATATTTTTAAAATTATAGATGTATTTTAACATATTTAAATTATGTTTATCCTTATTATATTTCTAATATCCCTTTTTTATTCATCTTATTTCCCATCCATAGTCTTTTTTCAATTATAAAAACCATCTGACTTGGATTTTTTATTTCAGTTTTTAATTGGCTCTGCAGGATATATTTGTTAGTTGTTTGTCCATGTGTCAATTGTTTCTGCCATCTTTTCCAAATTTACTGTATTTTCTTCCTCTACTATGGAGAAAACACTGTATCTCTTGGCCATCCCAATATTTCTTCATAATTTATACTTGCATTCTATCTCCCTTACTCTTACATAAACTCTTAAGGCATTCTTTTTTATTATTATTACAACTTCTATGTTATGTTCAGAGGTGTATGTACAGGTTTGTTTTACAGGTAAACTGCTTGTCACAGGGGACTGGTGTACGGATTATTTCATCACCCAAGAATAAACATAGTACCCAATAGGTATTTTTCTGATCCTCTCCCTCCTCCAAGACTCCACCCTCAAGCAGGCCTTGGTGCCTGTTGTTCCCCTGTCCATGTATTCTTGTTTAGCTCCCACTTACAAGTGAGAACATGCAGTATCTGGTTTCCTGTTCCTGTGTTATTTTACCTACTATAGTAGTATCCAGCTCCATCCATGTTATTGCAAAGAATATGATCTTCTTTTTTATGTCTGTATAGTATTTCATGGTGTATATGTTCCATATTTTATTTATTCAGTCTAACATTGATGGGAATTTAGGTTGAGTTCATGTCTGCTATTGTGAATGGGGCTGCAATGAATACATATACCCATGTATCTTTATGGTGGAGTGATTTATATTCTTTTGGATATATATTCAAAAATGGGATTGCTGGGTTGAATGCTAATTCTGTTTCAAGTTCTTTGAGAAACCATTACACTGTTTTCCACAATGGTTGAACTAATTTACATGCTCATCAGCAATGTATAAGCATTCCCTTTTCTCCACAACCTTCCAGCATCTGTTTTTTTGACTTTTTAATAATAGCCATTCTGACTGTTGTAAGATGGTATCTCATTGTGGTTTTGATCTGCATCTCTCAAATGATCAGTGATGCTGAGCATGTTTTCATATGCTTGTTGGTCACATATATGTCTTCTTTTGAAAACTGTCAGTTCATGTCCTTTGCCCACTTTTTAATGAGTTGTTTTTTTGTTTTGTTTAATGAGTTGTTTGTTTGTTTTAAGTTCCTTAAAGATTCTGGATATTTGACCTTTGTTCGATGCATAGTTTGCAAATATTTTCTCATATTCTGTAGATTGTCTGTTTGTTCTGTTGATAGTTTCCTTTGCTTTGCAGAAGTTCTTTAGTTTAATTAAGTCCCATTTGTCAATTTTTATTTTTGTTGCAGTGGCTTTGGGATCTTTGTCATAAAATCTTTGCCAGTTTCTATGTCCAGCATGGTATTTCCTAGGTTGTCTTCCAGGGTTACTATAGTTTTGGGTCTTATATTAAAGTCTTTCATCCATCTTGAGTTGATATTTTTATGTGGTATAAAGAAAGGGTCCAGTTTTAATCTTCTGAATATAGCTAGCCAGTTATCCCAGCACCATTTATTGAATACAGAGTCCTTTCCCCATTGCTTGTTTTTGTTAGCTTTGTGGAAGATCAGATGGTTGTAGGTGAGGTGCCTTATTTCTGGGTTGTCTATTCTGTTCCATTGGTCTATGTGTTGGTCTTTGTACCAGTGCCATCCTGTTTTGATTACTGTAGCCTCTGAATGCATATTGTAAGTTATTTTTTCCAGACAATCCAAACTATAATCGTAATTGATGACACCTAAGTCATGTGCACCTACTGAGAATCTGAAGAGGCCTACTAATAGCAAAAACATCAGAACATGAATGTCTGTATCAAAGAACCAGGAATACAGACGGTACTATTTTTTCTAAAAATTCATATATATAATTATATTTAGCTATATATAATATATATAACTGTTATATATTATAATATATAATATAACTGTATTATATATAATAGGGTATTAGACAACATTGATTCAAGTCCAACCCCTATACACATTCAGTTTGAAGATACTGAAGAGGTTAATTTGCCCAGTTAACTCCAGTTGTTCCCATGTTTATAACATAGCAATAAGAATTATACCTACTTTAGAATTCTGGTAAAGATTATATATATGAAATGAGAATCAGAGGAACTTGCACAATGTGATTAATC
This sequence comes from Hylobates moloch, assembly GCF_009828535.3. Classification (NCBI taxonomy): domain Eukaryota; kingdom Metazoa; phylum Chordata; class Mammalia; order Primates; family Hylobatidae; genus Hylobates; species Hylobates moloch. The sequence goes on from NW_026652276.1 coordinate 88,776,323, forward strand.
AGCACATGCTAGCCATTGCTATTATCGTAATCAATATTAGGATGAGCAAAATAATTTAACACAACTTGGAAAAAGAAAATCCTTTAAGATTCATTCAAATATTAAGCTATTTATTTTATTTATTTCCCAAATAATTTTTGAGTACATAATATGCTCCCAACCCAAGCCCAAATTAGGTGCTTGAGACACCTTACCTCACAGTTTATAATCTAGAAATTCTAAATAAAATCAAAGGCCTGCTCAAGATTAAAGTTTCTGGGGTTTGCATCATTGTTAAGAACATTAATTTTATTGTTTTCATTTTGTTGTTTATATATATCAATATCACATATATTTTAATTGTTTATAACAGAAAAAATAGTGGTATTCACAAATTTGCTGGTAGATTTTAATAATTTTTGAATTTCCTATGGGATATACAAGCGGAGCTGCCTAGAAGGCAGGTGAGTATAGGGACTGAATATCAGAAGAGGTAAAGATGAGGGAGTCAGCAAGTCAATTGAAATTGAAGACATGGAAATTGATAAAATTTGTTCATTCAGTGAGAATCTAAGTATGATAGAAAATGAGGGTGCCATAAAGAATCTTGTAGAATATGTATTTTAAGAAAGATAAGCACACAAATGAGATTGGGTAATGCTATCAAGGGAGGAGAAAAACAGAAGTACAATAATATAGATTTCATCAAAAAATAGTATTCTGAAATAGAAGGAATGATCAACAGTACAAAATTGTGCTAAGAGAGCAAAGAAGTATATTCTATATGCAATATAAGTCACACAACTAACTTTGGTGAGCTTGGAGCAGCTTCAGACAAGCAGACAAGGAAAGCCTCAGTGTGTTGAGGTGTGAATGAATGTGACACCAAATATTGAAAAATCCTGGAGACATTTAGCTATGAGTAGAGGTAACAGTTACAGTGTAGCTAATAATGGACTTGAAATAAGGTGAAGATTTATGCACAAATGCATTTTTGGTTTTAAGGGGAAAGATATTTTGACATGTTTAATGCCAAGAGGAAGGAATCAGGAGAAAGGGACAAGGTTGAACATGCAAAATGAAAATATTCATTTGAACTAGCACCCTTAGAACATACACAGATAGCTGTAGGATTCAGAGCATTGATGAAAGAATTGGTTTATAGGGGAAGAGGCATCAATAGAAGGGGAGAATAAAAGGATTTATGGACACTGGTAAGTTAGTAGGAATCTCAAAAGTTCCTGTCTCACAGATGCTATTTTCTCTGCACATGATCTGTTAAGAAGGAAGGGAGAAGAGTGGTGGTGGGTTAGAGCATAGGGGAGTAGCAAAGGTTGGATATGAAAATGAAACTGTGGGAAATGGAAGATACCTCTCTAGAAAACCACATTAAGAGTTGCTTTGCAGAGCCAAGGGCTTACTTGACTTTGTCATCCCAAATTCTCACCCTGTTTGATTGGTGTATGTTATCTCCACCAAAGTTCACCGAGAGAGAATTAGGAGCATTTCCTTTTCCATTTCTTTTACCTTCCAAGGATTCCAGTTCAAGTGGTAGACAGATATTTTTACTTTGTATTCCCAATGTTTCAAACACAGTATTTCAATATAAAAGTCAGATTAATTATTTTAAACATGGCTGAATCAAACATAATCCTGAATTAATAAAATCTCAATGAACTCCTAGTTAACATGTTTTGAGTATGCTGAAAATGCTTTTTAACATCCTTCTCTCCAAAAAAGTAATGATGATACATCTTGCCAAACCTTTGCACTCACACGTGTACATGCACGAGAAAAACATAGTGAAGGAAGTAGAAATCCAAGTAATTTTGCTGTAAGCTAGCTGCATTTTACTAGAAAAAAAAAAAAACTGTGGTCATGATTAACACAGATAACTGCCTAATTGACATTCTGCCTCTTTTTCTTCTCTCTCTCTCTCTCCCTTCTATCCTCCCTATCAGTTGAACCCTTTTGTTTCCAAGATACCTTTTAGTTTGACTCTAAGGCTGCTCAATTGGGTGTCTCTCATACTGACTAAGGTTGCCTGGCAACATGACTGATAGAATACTCACCAGCCTGTGTGGTAGCTCTATTTTTTGGCTTACAGGTGGAAGATTTGGATAGAATTTTAAGAGATTTTTCACACTGCAATTCTGTTTCATTTCAGTGCATGTGCAATTAAGTTTATTACTTATAACATCATTGTTATAGTTTATTGCACTTTTCAGCATTATTTAGAGATTTTTGGTTTTATCATAATTGTTAATACTTCTAGAACAATTTTTAAGTTTGAATTACCCCTCAAAACACTACATACCTTTTTCAAATTATATTATCATAAAGTCAAAATAAAAAATAATAAAAACCAGAAGGTTATTGATGGGGAAGAGATGTAAAGGGAAGTTATTGGGGGTTAGAAATATTCTATATGTTCTTGATCTAGGTAGCAGTAATGCAGACATATAACTATGTAAAAACCCATCAATCCATATATTTAATATTAGTGTACTTTACACATCTTAATACACATACATTTCAAGATAAAGATGATGGCAATATGAATAAATATATACACACAGACACAAACAGAGACAAGGATATTTCTTTTGGCAAAAGAATCTGTCTTGGGCAAAAAAAAAATGCACAGAATTATGGTGTTTTAAAGCTGTTAAATAGGTGGTAGAGGTCATCTCATCAACTAACTGATTTGTCAGCTGAATAAACTGAGGCCCAGAGGCATATAATTTCTTTCATAAGTTTCATAACTTACCAATGGCAAAGGTTAAAGAGAAACCTTTAAATTCTTATCTATTTCTTGGTTTGACATTACATAAAGTGCTACTATCATAGACCTTAACTTTGAGCAATCTTTCAGTTTAGTTCAAAGTACAGAAATTATACATCAAAGAATAGAAATTGAGACTCAATCCCATCTAAAAGCTCTACTCAAGAGAAACAAGGTTAGTTGCCTTTGTACTCTATCAGTCTGTATTAGTCATTTATAGACACCATCCTCTCTTAAACTGAATTTATGCTAATATAAGAAAGGTAAACTAAACATATCATTTCTTGACTATTTCCTATGCAATAAGCCCTTTGAATGTATTATCATATTCTATCCACACCAAAACATTTAAACACAGTTATATCATGCCCTTTTACAGCTGAGGAGGTATAACCAAATAAAAACCTTGCTCAAGGTATCACAGCTAGTATTTGCCGAACTGAGATCAGAATCTAGTTCTGTATGATGTTAGAATCTGTGCATTTTAACCCACCCCATCCTGCCTCAAAAATCGGATTACCTAGGTTGGGCACAGTGACTTGTACCTGTAATCCCAGCAGTTTGGGAGGCTGAGGCAGGAGGATCATTTGAAGCCAGGAGTTCAAGACCAGCCTGGGCAACATAGTGAGACCTCATTGCTACTAAAAATTGAAAAATTAGCCAGGCACAATGCCACACACCAATCATCCCAGATACTCAGGAGGCCAAGGCAGGGAACTGCTTGTGTACAAGAGGTCAAGGCTGCAGTGAGCTATGACTGTGCCACTGCACTCCAGCTTGGGTGAAAGAGGAAGACCTTATTAAAAAAAAAAAAGAAAAAAGGAAGGAAGGAAGGAAGGAAGGAAGGAAGGAAGGAAGGAAGGAAGGAAAAAGAAAAGATTACCTCAATGTAATTCCTATCCTCTCCTTGTGACTATGACCACTAAGAGCTTACTAAATATCTATCTTCCCCTTCATCCTTACTAGGTAACCAACAGAACAGTTGTGTGCGCAGCTACAACACTACGTGCAACAGTCTCCTTTACAACTAAGAGTAATGATGGGTAGGTAGAAAATATAAGGAAGAGTTTCCAGGTAATCTCTTTGATGAGGGGTAAATCAGCTGGTTGCATGCCTCATTTGTCATTGCATTTTTTTTTTTTCATTCTTGCTGCATAGAACACACATGTGATGGCTAGGCTGCAGAAGTCATCTTAAACCACTGGAAAACTCTTGTGGATGAAGTTATGTAGCTAAGACTGTGGAAACGAACTACAAAAGGAGACTAAATTCCTAATGATCTAAGAGCTATAATTTCAGCCCACGAATGATAATGATCAGGCTTCATCTACGCAGAGGGCAGGAGTTACCAGGCAAAGAGATGAACAAAATTTCAGAGGGTAACAGCCACTCTGAGGCGTGACAGGACATATGAACTATTTCACTTTTAACAGAATAAGAGAGAAAGAGGTAGGTAAGAAGAAAACAGCTAAAAGTGTAACAAATACTTAAGGATCAAAATTGGCCAACAGAACAGTATAGACACCCAGGAATCCCCTATATACAAATAAATATGTGTTCATTCATAAACTTCTTTATGAGGAAAGATTCAGGCCAGGGTAGAGACCAGTGAGAACTCTTTGGAGGTATACAGTCACAAAATCCTTACTAATTCCCCAAACCTTTCTCTAATACAAAGCAAAATTTAGCATTTTAGGACGAAAAAAAATCCTCATATTCCCAACACCCTGGAAAAGAGCTATAGTTTCGGGAAGGGGTAGAATGATCCATCAAACCTTGCTGAATGGGCAGGTAACTTTCTTGTGCCCAGAATCTTAAGCTAACATAAAACAGAGGTCTGCTAACACTGGGAGAAGAGCAGGACACCTCTCCCATTCATGAATCCCACAGACTCAAGGAGGAGCTTGGGCCCCATGGGAGGAATGGGTAGGTATTCTGTAAGAGCCACACATCTAAGGTACAAGTGCACAGGCCATGTCTAAGATAAAGACTGGAGAACAGGATCCAGGCACCCTCCTGTCCCCCACCAGGAGTAGTATATTAATATGCAACAGCAATTTACCACTTGAGGATTGTCCAGAGTGTAATAAGAGGTTTCCTCTCCTATGCAAACATGCAAGGAACATGGAAAGGGTTGGAGGAAAACACCGAAAAAATTCTCATGTGCCCCAGGTACTGTACTAAGCAAGGAAGCCTGTCGGGGGTTGGGAGGTAGAATAATATCAATATAAATCATCGGATAAGAAAGTAAAAGAGATAATTTGATAATCTCAATAGGTTTGAGATAATTTGAAAATCTCAATATATGCAGAAGCATTTGATAAAAATTAAAAATCTAGCTATAATTAAGAATTCTTACAAAATCCGAATAAAACTAGATTCTTTCAATCAAATATATGCTATTTTCTCAAAATAATAAAGTAAACGTCTTTTTTTTTTTTTTTGAGACAGAGTCTCGCACTTTTGCCCGGGCTGGAGCGCAATGGCGCAATCTCAGCTCACTGCAACCTTCATCTCCTGGGCCCATATGATTCTCCTGCCTCAGCCTCCCAGGTAGCTGGGATTACAGGCACACACCACCACACCAGACTAGTTTGTGGTATTTTTAGTAGAGACGAGGTTTCACTGTGTTGGCCAGACTGGTCTCGAACTCCTGACCTCGTGGACATCATTCTCAATAGTAAAATAATGGACAGTGTTCTCTTTGATTTGTGAATAAGACCAGAATGTTCATTCAGCATTGTTCTGGACATTCTAGCCAAGTCAATAAGACACAGAAAATACAATTAAGCTATAAGATTTTGAAAGTGTTAAGTAATACTATCTGTCTTCACAGACGACATGGATATTTACAAGGAAAATTCAAAATAATCCACAGAAAAAACACTAGAATTAATGAGTTTACAATGTACTATATGCAAGGTTGATATTTAAACATGTATTTTTATACAAGGAGCGAAGAGAAAATAATTTTTTAAGATATATCTTGCCTACCCCAAGATGGCCAACTAGACACAGCTAGGAGGAACATCTCCCTCCAAGGGACCGGAACATCAGAAAGACTGGAGTCCTCTGAGCGTATCTTCAGAGGCAAGGCATTGAGAACAGATGGAGGGAAGACACAGACACTGGACTGAAGGGACAGGGGACTGGGCACCCTGCATGGGACTGCCGTTCACCAGGACTTATTCCTGGCCCCGAAGAACTCCTGCGGAAAGTAGGAGTTGAACACACAAGGAGTAAGCTACTGTCATCACAGCCCTCTGGAATCCCAGCAGTAGGAAACCCCTCTACCACCATGGACCCTTCAGTTGGCAGAAAGAGTAACTTAGAAAAGTGTTAGAGGCAGAACTCCAGCCAGTGCAGAGGCCAGAGGGTTTGGTGTTGGAGTGTCTGTAGCGGAGCATGGCCAGGGATGCCCATTCCCCTGGGCTCAACTTGCTTCCATAGGAGACTTTAGCCATAGGGGAACTGTCCAACCTGAACCTGAAGGGCTGTTTTGCCCATGAGACAGGACATGTGTACACAGACAAACCTTCCCTTCCTTTCCCTGCCACCACATGTCTGTGCATGCACCCTGCTGTGCCACTGCTGTTGACATGGGTGCATGCTGCCCCCCACCCCACCTGTCACATTGCCATTGTCGTCAGAGCATTGGCAGGCATGAAATCCGCCTGCCCTGCTGCCAGCAGCACCCACCACTTGGACTGACACTGCTGCCGAAGTGAAATGAGGCAGGGAAAACAGACAGCTTGCCCACAACCTAGGCAGCTACCATCACCAGTGTGAACATGCATAGAGGGCATGCACAGTCCTGCGCCCACCAGCACCCCCACCACCATGCTAACACCAACACTGGCATAAACACATGCACAGTTGCCAGTGGAGGACCTCTGTCTCCCTGAGTAATACTGCCATCACCACTGCTGCAAACACCTGCTGGCTACCCAGCACCCACTACCACCCTGCCACAGCTGACGAGTGTGCACTTGGCCATGCTGCTGCTGCCACTGCTGCTAGCACATGCAAATGAGGATAGATTCCACTGCCACTGCCCTACAAAGAGCTTTGGCTGGCACCATGCATACAAGTATTGTGACCAGCAGTCCAGGAACATTTCAGCCTATCCTGTGCAACAGGTTCCTAACCACAAGGGGCCAGAAAACAAAGCCAGTGCCCAATAAGAGTCACCCAGAATTAGAAAACACAGTCCAGGAGTCCTGATTTAAGCCTTGACTCCCTAAAATCTTCCAGAAATGAATCCAATTGACTGAATGCACCTTATACCACAATTAAACCCCCAAGGTCATTAAATAGGATAAAAGAAAAAAGAAACATCTAAATGACAGGAACTTCAAATATTGAAGGAACAGCAGACCTACAAAGATGAGAAAGAACCAGCACAAGAACTCTGACAACTCAAAAAAAGCAAGAGTGTCTTCTTTTCTCCAAATGACCACCCTAGTTCTCCAAGAAGAGTTGTTAACCGAGCTCAGATGGCTGAAATGACAGAAATAGAATTCAGAATAAGGATAAGAATGAATATTTTCAAGATTCATAAAAACACTGAAATCCAATCTAAGGAAACTAAGAATCATAACAAAATGATACAGAATCTGACAGACAAAATAGCTGGTATAGAAAAGCATGAAGCTGACCTTATAGAGCTAAAAAAAAAAAACTACAAGAATTATATAACACAATAGCAAGTAAAAGCAACAGATTAGACCAAGCTGAGTAAAGAATTTCAGAGCCTGAATACTGACTTTCTGAAATAATACAGTCAGACAAGAATAAAGAAAAAAGAATAAAAAGGAACAAACCAAACCTCAGAGAAATATGGGATTATGTAAAGAAACCAAATCTATGGCTTATTGACATCCCTGAAAGAGATAAGGAGAACGGAAGCAACTTGGAAAGCATGATTCAGGTTATTATCCATAAGAATTTCCCCTATCTAGCCCAGGAGGCCAACATTCAAATTCAGGAAATGCAGAGAACCCCCACAAAATACTTCACAAGAAGACCATCCCCAAGACACATAATCATCATATTCTCCAAGGCTGAAATAAAAAATGATAAAGGCACCAAGAGACAAAGGACAGGTCACCCACAAAGGGAAGCCCATCAGACTAAAAGCCAACTTCTCAGAAAGAGCACTATAAGCAAGAAGAGATTGGGGGTCTATATTCAACATTCTTACAAAAAGATAAATTCTGACAGAGAATTTCATATACGAACAAACTAGGCTTCATAAGCGAAGGAGAAATAAGATGCTTTTCAGACAGGCAAATGCTAAGGGAAATCATTACCACCAAACATGCTTATAAGAGCTCCTGGAAAAAGCACTAAATATGGAAAGGAAAGACTGTTACCAGCCACTACAAAAACACACTTAAGTACACAGACCAGTGGCACTATAAAGTAACTATAAAAACAAATCTGCATAATAACTAGCTAACAACACTGCGACAGGATCAAATCCACACATATCAATGCTAACACTGAATATAAGAAGCTAAATGCGCCAATTAAAAGGCACAGAGTGGCAACGTGAATAAAGAAGCAAGACTCAGTGGTATGCTGTCTTCGAGAGACCTATCACACATACAATGACATTCACAGGCTCAAAATTAAGGGATGGGGAAACGTCTACCAAGCAAATGGAACACATAAAAACGCTAGGGTTACAATCCTAATTTTAGGCACAGCAGACTTTAAATCAACGAAGATCAAAAAAGGGCATTACATAATGGTAAAGGATTCAGGTTGACAAGACCTGAATATTCTAAACATATATACACCCAACTGAGAAGCACCCAGATTTGCAAAGGAAGTTCTTAGTGACCTTCAAGGAAACTTTGACTTCCGTACAATAATAGTGGGAGATTTCAACACTCTACTGACAGTACTGGACAGATCATCAAGGCGGAAAGTTAGCAAAGAAATTTAGGACTTGAACTCAAAAGGACCAATGGACCTGATAGATAACTATAGGACTCTCCATCCAAAGACAACAGAATGTACATTCTTCTCATTGCCACATGGCACATACACTAAAATCAACCACACAATAGGACATAAAACAATCAGCAAATGCAAAAGAACTGAAATCATAGCAACTACTCTCTCAGACAACAGCACAAAAAAAAGAGAATTCAAGAAAATCAGTCAAAACTATACAATTACAAGGAAATTAACCTGCTTCAGAATGATTTGTGGTAAATAATGAAATTAAGACAGAATTCAAGAAGTTCTTTGAAACGAATGAGAACAAAGCTACAACGTACTAGAGTCTCTGGGACACAGATAAGGCAGTGTTAAGGCGAAAATTTGAAGCACAAAATGCCCACATCAAAAACTTAGAAGTATCTCAAATTAACAACCTACCATCACAAATAAAAGAAGTAGAGAAGCAAGAAGAAATCAACTCCAAAGCTAGCAGAAGACCAGAAATAACCATAATCAATGCTAAACTGAAAGAGATTGACACATAAAAAAGCCATTCAAAAGATCAATGAACCCAGGAGTTGGCATTTTGAGAAAATTAAAAAGATGGATAGAAACTAGCTAGGCTAATAAAGAAAGAGAAAAAGATAGAAGATAAACACAATGAGAAATGACAAGGCAATAACCACTATCCCCACAGAAACACACATATATAACCATCAGAGACTACTATGAACACCTCTATTCACAAAAACTCAAAAATCAACATGAAATGGATAGATACCTGAGCACATATACCCTCCCAAGACTAAACCAGGAAGAAACTGAACCCATGAACAGACCAATAATGAATTCGGAAATTGAATCAGTAATGAATAGTCAACGAACCAAAAAAAAAAAGCCCAGCCAGGGCCAGATAGATTCACCAACAAAGTCTACCAGACATACAAAGAAGGGCTGGTACCATTCCTACTGCAATTATTCCAAAAAAATGAGGGAGAGAGACTCCTCCCCAGCTCATTCTATGAGGCCAGCAACATCCTGATACCAAAACCTTGCAGTGACACAACCAAAAAAGAAAACTTCAGACCAATATTCTTGATGAGGATAGATTAAAAAATCCTCAACAAAATACTAGCAAACCAAATCCAGCAGTGCCATCAGAAAGCTAATCCACCATGATCAAGTAGGCTTTATCCCTGGAATGCAAGGTTGATTCAACATATGCAAATCAATAAATGCAATTCATTACAAAAACAGAAATAAATTCAAAACCACATGTTTATCGCAATAGAAGCTGAAAAGATGTTTGACAAAATTCAACATCCCTTCATGTTAAAAACTCTCAACAAGCTACATATTGAAGGAACATACCTCAAAATAGTAAGAGTCATCTATGACAAAACCACAGCAAACATCATATAAATGAGCAAAAGCAAAAGCATTACCCTTGAAAAGCCACACAAGACAAGGATGCCACCTCTCACCACTCCTATTAAACATAGTATTGAAAGTCCTGGCCGCAGAGATCCAGCAAGAGAAAGAAATAAAGCATATACATATAGAAAGACAGGGAGTAAAACTATTTCTGTTTGCAGATGACATGTTTCTGTATCTAGAAAACCCCACAATCTCAGCTTGAAAGCTCCTCAAACTGATGAACTTCAGCAAAGTTTCAAGATAAAAAGTCAATGTACAAAAATTACTAGCAAAATCTGTACAAACTAGCAAAAAATGTACAAAAATCACATAAAAAATCCTATATGGCAATGATAGCCAAGCTGAGAACCAAGTCAGGAACACAATCTCATTCACAATTGCCACAAAATGAATAAAATACCTAGGAATATAGTTAACCAGGGAGGTGAAAGATCTCTACAGTGAGAATCACAAAACACTGCTCAAAGCAATCAGAGATGACACAAACAAATAGAAAAACACTCCATGCTCATGGAGCTCATGGATAGGAGGAATCAATATCATTAAAATGGCCATACTGCCCAAAGCAATTTATAGATTCAATGCTATCACTATCAAACTATAAATAACATTATTCACAGAACTAGAAAAATATATTTTAAAATTCATATGGAACCAAAAAAGAGCCTGAATATCCAGGGCAAGATATCTAAGCAAAAAGAACAAAGTTGGACACATTATGTTACCAACTTCAAACTATACTACAGAGCTACAATAAAAAAATGGCATGGTACTGGTACAAAGGGAGACATATAGGCCAATGTAATAGAATAGAGAGCCCAGAATTAAGGCTGCACACCTACAACCATCTGGTCTTCCACAAAGTCAACAAAAGCAAGCAATGAGGAATGGACTCCCTATTCAATGGGAGTGTGCTTGGATAACAGGCTAGCAATATGCAGAAGATTGAAACTGGACTCCTTCTTTATACCACATAGAAAAATCAACTCCAGATGGATTAAAGACTTAAATGTAAAACCCAAAACTATAAAAACTCTGGAAGACAACCTAGAAAATACCATTCTGGATGTAGAACCTGTTAAAGGTTTCATGACAAAAACACCAAAAGCAATTGCAACAAAAGCAAAAATTGACAAATGGGATCTAACTCGACTAAAGAGCTTCTGAGCAGCAAAAGAAACTATCAACAGAGTAAACAGACAACCTACAGAATGGAAAAAATATATGCAAACTATGCATCTGACAAAGCTCTAATATCCAACATCTATAAGGAACTTAAATTACAATGAAAAAGCAAACAACCCCATTAAACAGTGGGCGGAGGACATGAACCAACACTTTTCATAAATGTGGCCAAAAAATCACATGAAAAAGCTCACTATCACTGATCATTAGAGAAATGGAAATCAAAACCACCATGAGATACCATCTTACACCAGTCAGAATGGCTACTATGAAAAAGTCAAATAACAGAACAGACAAGGTTGTGGCGAAAGGGAACACTTATACACTGCTGGTGGGAGTGTAAATTAGTTCAACTATTGTGGAAAGCAATGTCACGATTCCTCAAAGAGTTAAAAACAGAATTACCATTCAACTCAGCAATCCCATTACTGGGTATATATATAAAGGAATATAAATTATCCTACCATAAAGACACATGCACACGTATGTTAATTGCAGCACTATTCACAATGACAAAGATATAGAATCAACCTAAATGCCCATCAATGGTAGAATGGATAAAAAAAATGTGGCACTTATACACTATGGAAAACTATAGAGTCACACACAAAAAAATTAGATCATATCCTTTGCAGTAGCATGGATGGAGCTGGAGGCCATCATCCTTAGCAAACCAAGGCAGGAACAGAAAACAAATACCACATGTTCTCATTTGTAAGTGGAGGCTAAGTGATTAGAACACATGGACACAAAGAAGGGAAAAACAGACACTGAAGTCTACCTTAGGATAGAGGGCGGCAGGAGGTAGAGAAACAGAAAAAAATAACCATTAGGTACTAGGCTTAGTATTCAAGTGACAAAATAATCTGTACAACAAACCCCCATGACACAAGTTTACCTACATAACAAACCTGCTCATGTACCCCTAAATCTAAAATTAAAGTTTAATAAGTGTCTATAATATGTATGTATTGTTATGTATGTAATTATACATATATATCATACATATGTATATAATTATATGCGTGTGTATGTATATATAATCTTAATATTAAACTGCATTAAACTTCTAGGCACAAATTAACCAAAAATACATAAGACCTCTAAACAAAAAACCATACATGAGATTAAGAGAAATTAAAAGATCAAAATAAATAAAGTACACTAGTCCTCTCTTACTTATGGTTTTGTCTTCCATGGTTCCAGTTACTCATCAACTGTGGTCCAAAAATATTAAATGGAAAATTCCAGAAATAAACAATTTATAATTTTAAATGGTGTGCTGTTCTGTGTAGCTTGATGAAATTTCCCACTGCTCTGCTCTATTCCTCCTAGGACTTTAATCATTCCTTTGTCCAGCATCCTCATGCCACATTCACGACCCACCCAATAGCCACTTAGTAGCCATCTCGGTTATCAGATTGATTGCCAAAGTATCACAGTGCTTGTATTCAAGTCACCCTTATATTACTTAATAATGGACCCAAATTACAAGAGTAGTGATGTTGGCAATTTGAATATGCCAAAGAGAAGCCATAAAGTGTTTCCTTTAAGAAAATAATAAAGAGAAAAAGTTGTTTGCTCAGGTTGCTAAGCTCTATGGTAAGAATGCTTCTTCTATCCTTGAAATCATGAAGAAAGAACAAGAGATTTATGTTAGTTTTGCTGTTGCACCTCAAACTATGAAAGTTATGACCACAAGACTTCATCTCATCATGTAGGCATTGTATCATCTCACATTATCACAAGAAGCAGGTTAAGTACAGTACAATAACATATTTTGAGAGACGAAGAGACTATTCACATAACTTTTATTACAGTATATTGTTATAATTGTTCTATTTTATTATTAGTTGTTGTTAATTTCTTCCTGTGCCTAAGTTATAAATTAAACTGTATCATAGGTATGTATACATAGAAAAAAACATAGTCTATATAAGGTTTGGTACTATTTGCAGTTTCAGGCATCCACTGGGGATCTTGGAATGTGTCCCCAGTTAATAAGAAGGAAGTGCTGTATATATTATGTTCATAAATGAAATAAGTTAATATTGCAATTACACCAGTTATTTAAAAATTTACTTAACAATAGATTGAATACAATCCTAACTAAAATCTAAACAATTATTTTTGTTAACTTGACAAAGTAATTCTAAAATTTACATGAAAGAAGGTAAAGTCAAGATGCCTTTGAATAACAAGTGGTAGAAGAACTTGTTTTAATAGATATTAGGAATATTTAAAAAGTAGCCATAGTTAAAATAGTGTTATAAGTGGTAAGAAGAGACTAATAAACCAATTAAATAGAATAATTGGCTCCTAAAAGACCCAGACATATATAGAAATTTAATTTATAGTAAATATGACATTAAAGAACAGTGGGCAAAGGAGAGAATTGTCCTGTATGATTCTATAACAACTGGATATCTAGAACTTGACTTCTACCTCACATCACTCACAAAAACCAAGGCAAGTGGAAAGATATAAACATAATGAGGTGATACAATGATTAAAATTAAAATTAGGAACATCAAAAAAACCTCATTAAGAAATTGAAAAAGCAAATCATAGAAAAGGAGAAGACCTTTGCAACATATTTAACTGATGGGAGGCTCTTAATCCAGTTTAACTAACTTGTGGATATTAACAATTTTAAAAATCAACACAATAGAAAAATACACATATGAACAGGAAATTTATAGACAATAATATGTTCATGGCTATTAAGCTACATGACATAATCATATTATTCAACAAGAAAATGTAAACCAAACTCTCACCAGAATGGCTAAAATTAAAATAAATGATTATACTAATCTTTGGTAAAGATGAAACAATAGAAACTCTTACACAGTAATGAATGAAGTGAAATTAGTATACTTACTTTGGAATACTGTCTGGTAGTATCTACTAAAGTTGAAAGATTGCATGCAATATGACTAAGAAATTCCATTGCTAAGTATATATTCAAGAGAAATATATGTACATATTTAGCAAAAACACATTTAAAAGAATGTTTATGGCAGCATTATTTATAATGGCCCAAACCTAGAAACAGCACAAATGTCCATCAGCAATACAATGAATAAGTATTCTGTAGTATTTCTATACAATGGAATACTATATAGCAATGAAAATTAATGAACCACACAAAAACATTAAAGAAACTTATAAACATACATTCAGAAAAGGACACCATACACAGAAGAATGTGTGTCATATGAATATTATGTACATTAATTTAAAAATCAGGCTAAACCAACATTTTGCATATAAGGATACATTATTTAAAGTTAAAACTATAATGAAAAGCAAGGAAGTAATTCCCACAAATATCAGGAATAATGTCATCCATGGGAAACTGATGGAAAGGAGGCAATGGCTGGCAGGCAGAAAAAGTAGGATTGGAGATGCAGCAATTGTTCTATTTCTTGACCTGTGTGATGGTTACATGGGTCTTTACTTGTGAAAATCATTGCTCTGTCTCCTTAATGCGTAAAAATTCAAAGCAAAAAGCTTAAAAGAGCAATAATTATGTAGGTGAAATTGAAAAATAGAAAACTGTTACCTGAGATAAATTTTAATAAACATAACTTTTATTTAAAATTCACTGGTAGCAAGAGCCATTTAGGTCATTTATCTCATTTAAGCTTTACAATATCCAGAAGACACAGTACTATTAATATCACATTTTGAAGGTACAGAGGCTGAGGCACAGAGAACATAAATAATTGACACAAAGTCACCCAGCAAATGGGCCTTATTTGGAATATGAATCAATGAAGCAGAATGGTCCTGGAGCCCATGGTCTTAAGCAGTACATTATTCTACTTCTCCAGTATATTAGGTTGATGCAAAAGTAATTGTAGTTTTTGCAAAGTAATGGCAAAAATGCAATTACTTTTACATCAACCTAATAGAAAAAGAGATACTCTATATGCTGAGTGTTATGTTTTTCCCTTGTCAAAATTAGTTTTGCATGATCGGTAAACTAAGTCTAAAATGGTGTTCTTTTATGGACCCAAGATATGAAATCTTTTTGTTTTACTACTCTATCCTTGTTTCATTTTTAAGTTCTGCTAAGGAATGAAGACAAATCAGATTAAGATGACATGTTTACTACCGTAACTTATAATTGAATAATATAATAAATTACTGTTGCTATCGCCCAACACACAAGTGAATATATACAAGAGATTTATCACTAACCATAAGGTACATTTCTCCCTAAACGTCAAGATTTTTCTGCCTACCCAACAACCTATCTAAAGAAAGGGTAAACTCTGTAAACAAAATATGTTTCTCTGATTATTGGCAACATCATTTTCCAGCTCAGTCATCCTGGAAGCTTCAGTTATTTTTTTAGAGAAATGATGGTACAGTGGTAAACTGCAATGACTCTGGAGCTTGACTAAATGGCCCCAAATGTCAGGCATGGTATGTTTTACTTTTGTGACCTGGGACAATTTGCTTAAATGATGCTTCTCTCAGTTTCCTCTTGCACAAAATGGGGATGACATTAGTCATTAACATTTAAAACAACCCTGGTACTCAGTGAATCCTGCACAAGCATTAATTATTGCTATTACTCCCCGAACCTATTTACTTCCAAATAAATCTCACATGCTCCAACCTCTGCCAGTCCATCCCCACTGCTATGACCTTAGGTCTTGCCCTCATCCATTCTTATCCCTCTACAAATGCTTAAAAGTTAATCTTTTTGCAACAAGTCTTCGAACTGCAATCCACTTCGAAGATATTACCAGAATAACTTTAAAAATACTTTTCTGTTCACAAGATTAGCCCTCACAAAATATTATCTCTCTATTTTTAATTACCTACCAATTAAATTCAAATTTCTTGAAGAGTTATCAGTATTTCCCACAACCTAGCACCAGCCTCATTTTCCAGTTATCTGTTTTTAGTCCAACATAAGAAACTTATTCTTGTGCCAAACTAATTAATTTGTCATTCATTGGGTGTGAAGTATGCCTCTTTAATTCTAAATGTTAGTATACCATTTTCTTGACTATTCTGTTAACATTTTCCACCTGCATCAAGATCTAGCCCAAATTCAATTTCCATAAAACCTTGGATCAATACAGTTCAGAATTGTATCTCCTTTCTGAGGTCTCCTATAATGGCTTCTTTTTTTTTACACATCTGTGCATTTTATTATTTCTCAAATTATTTAAAATGGCTTTTAAATTGTATTAGTTTATACCATTCTCATGATGTAACTTCCCATAGCCTCTGTTTTATTCATATGAGGGTATAGCTTATTTCCTCAAACTAATGACAAAGTTTCCTTGAGTGTTCTTTTTGTCTTTCTCTCCCACTTGCTCTAGTCCTTCCTAACACAGTACCTCTCACATTTAGGAGCATGAACTATTAATTGAACCAAATGAAATAAAATTTCTAAACAAAATCACTAGCTTTGTCTTCCAGAGGTCAAATCTAGAAATGGAGACTTCCTCCCTTCATTCTCATCCCTCTGTAAATTCTTCAATCTGAAAAGCAAAGGTAGTGTGGGAGCATGAACGATTTAATCCATTCAATTTTAGAGCAATAATCTTTTAAATACTAGTAATTCTGAAAATGTCCCCAGATAAAATGTTGCTGATGATTTGTTTCAAGAAATAAAGTGTACAGGGGTTAGAACCAATGGATGGCTAACGTGAAAGAATTTGAAGATCACCAGAGTCCAAAAGGGAAAGCATCAATGTGGCCAGTGTGATTGATGTAAAGGATAGTACTATGAACATTACACATCTGAAGATAATAAAGAGGGAAGAGAATGGTAAGTCAAGCTCAGCCCTTCATTGCAATCTTTTCTTCACTGCAAAAAGCAGCTAAAAAGGACTGCAAGAAAAGGGTGTGGTCAGCCACTGCAAATTCTGAAAAGTATAATAGAAGAGTAAGATACTGTATCTGCCATTAGGGGAGGGGCTGTTATATATTTTCAAGTTTTCTCTAATCAAACAGCATTTTGTTCAAGGCAACTCATTTTGGGTTGCTGATTGGTTCTATTGACACTAAATATAAGGCAATTGTTATTTTTTTAAATTTGAAATTCAATCATAAAATACTCATTTACTCTGATGGGTAGTGTTGGCCAGAGCACTTCATCAGGGCAGAGGCATATTTCTCTACAATGACAATTTCTAGCCTGACAGCCAAACAAGAACACAATCCCACTCACAATAACCCCCAAAAGAATAAAATACCTAGGAATACAGCTAACCAAAGAGGAGAAAGTTCTCTACAAAACACTGGTCAAAGAAATTAGACATGGCACAAATAGAAAAACATCCCATGCTCATGGACAGGAAGAATCAAGGTTGATAAAATGGCCATGACATCCAAAGCAATTTACAGATTCAATACTATTCCTATCAAACTGCAAACGATATTGTTCATATAATTAGGAAAAACTATTTTATAATTCATAAACCAAAAAAGAGCCAAAATAGACAAGGCAATCTTATGCATAAAGAAGAAACTAGAGGTATCACATTACTGGACTTCAAACTATACCACAGGGCTGTAGTAACCAAAACAGCAAGGCACTGATACAAATAGAGACACACAGAACAATGGAACAGAATAAAGACCCCATAAATAATGCTGCACACATACAACCTTCTGATCTTTAACAATGTTGACAATATCAAAGACTGTAAATAGAAATGGGTTCTTTTATGATTGTCTGCCAAATTAATCGAACATGACTGCAATTGAGTAGAAAAATAAAAATATTACTTACTGTATGTGGCACTTAGCAATTTCAAAATGATTTTCAAACATTCATCCTCAAAATGCTTCTACAAAAATGCATCTGTGGAGGAAGAAAAAAATCCAAAAGAGTAAACAATTTGTCAAGGTCACAGAAAAACTAATAGAGACCAACACAAGCTTAAACACTATACACTGTAACATACTAAAATAGGTTTTGCAAAACGTAGACTACACATCTAGCAAAGTACAATGGGCTGATGAACAGAAATATTCCCAACTATATGCAAATATTCTAAAACATCAGTCAAGGAGGACACTTTGAAAAAAGAGGTAAGAGAAGTCTGCATACTAGCTTCATATTATATGCAAGAAACACAGTGCCCCCAGAATATCGGCAGAACGGCATAAAAGTAATTCAAAAATATGAGATGTTCATAAGTAAATATACTTGAAGAGTTGAGGTGATTATCCAAATATTTCAAGTTTTTAAAAGGTACTATTATCTGATATATGAGGATCACTGAGTTAGAAAAGAATTTTGTTTGATTTATCCAGAGAGTTGCACCAATTCACTTTGTAATTGCATTTAAATTCTAATTGAAATCCATGCACTGAGAAAAACGCAGGCATGAGACCTGCATACCTCACAAAAATACACAAACAGGTCCATTCTCTGTGTTTCAGAATATCAATGTGATTATAAGGAGAAAGTGGTTTAATCAAGCATTATTAATTAATTTGTTTTACAGTAGGGTTTTCAAAGGGCATATTGATTTTGAATCTCAAAATATTTCAAATTAAATGGGTTTTATGCTACTGAGTATATACAGTGTTATAAAAGAACTGTTCAAAGAAATATAATAAAATACAACCTAATGAAAATTATCAGAAAAGCTGGGCTCAAAACCAGCTTTTCTGACCTGGGTTTCATCTTACTGCAGTATCTGCTAGTTTCTAGGTTGCATCCAGAGCAGAGATTGAAAACTGGGGGCATGAAAACCAAATATGGCTTACTGATATATTTCGTTTGTCCCACACCATGGTTTTTAAAATATTACACAATATTCAAAAGCAGATTTCTCATAAAAAAATCCTCATATGTAGCTTTTTCGAAAAAGTTAAGATTTTTATAAGGCTGGACTCAGGTATGGAACAGAAAAATGGTTGCCCCTCTTAGGTAGCACAAGTTTTCATACTCATCTACTTTCTACTTTTACAAACCATCTTTTACTCTGACAATTTTAAATACTGGAGTGTTTTGCACCAGATCCAAGCCCTCCTTTATTAAGAATTGCCATCATTTTTTTTTTTTTTTTTTTTTGCTGTGGAACTGGAGGAAGAATTTACCTTTATTATTCTCAAAAAACGCATTTTGTCAATTGAAAATAACCACTTATAATACTACCTTTCACTAGATTCCTATAATCAGATGCTACTGATTGGTTATCTTATTTTATTCTATATACATGTTTTAAAATTTTGTGGGTTTGAATTTTTATTTTTTAAATATATATTTGATCATTTTCATAGCCAAGGGAATAATATTACAAACATAATTGATTAGTACATCATCAAGTGAAAGAACAAGTGACCTCAAATAATAATTTTACATTTATCATGGACATGTCTTTCAGAGAGCTATTTCCTGGATTGATAGGTATACTATGTAACAAAATAATTATGATACATTAAACACTTCAATTTAATTGGATAAACTGGATTAAGATAACACTAGCAGCTAAAGGTAAAGCTATACAATCCACAAATTTTGGTTAAATAATGGCATATTGCAATTGTCTTCAAATATCAATACATTTTGCAGAATGCATAAAAATATGGACTGCCATTCTGAGAAACTCAGGTAGTAGGAGCCACCTAAATCTGAAACTGTACACATATCCTAAAAAATACATACACCTAACAAAAACAAACTAAAATACACAAATCCAAATCCTTCAGCACAACTGGAAGCTGGAGAATAATAAACATGTCAGACTATATGTAAACAGGAAATTAGACACCAATTTCTAACAGAGCTATCTTTCAAGCTCCCACTATATACAGAGATATACGGGGTCCAGAAAAACTGTGAAAAAGGTAAAGGAAACCAGAATTCCTAAGAGTGACATGAAAATCACTCACAAAACATCCACTCAACCTATGAAAATTCTGAAAAACTCTTCTGGCCTATTAGAACATGGACACAGAGAGAAGACTTAAAAATACATGAAATTTGAGGTGCCATTTTTTTCTGGAAGAAAAGCAAGTAAGGCATTTATAAAATGATGGGAATATGTCAAAAGGACACAGGTCCTAGCTTCAAGAGGCTTTTACTGGTTTAATCTGGGACAATTGGGAAATAAATAATTATTGTAATGGATTAAAATGTATTAAGGAAATATAATAAAGTATGAAATTAAGAAGGGAAAACTCTTTCTTCGAGTATAATGTCACCTACAAAGTATAGACGGACTGATGGAGTTAGAAAACCACCATAATATTTTAGGTACCTGAATCAGTAAAGAAAACATCAGTGGATTAGCGCCAGTGCATGAAAGTGTGATGACAAGCATGGTATTTCCAGTCTAAAAGTATCTTCCTACAAATTACTTACTAATTACAATGGGGAAAAAAGTAACTAGCAGTGCAGAAACTTGGCAGAGACCACCTTAACAAATTGATCAAAGATGACATCATCTATAATCACACAAATACGACATGCCTTCAAGTATGATGCACTTGAGAAGAACACAACATCACTTTTGTGGTATGCCTGGCAAAAATGCAAAACAGAATTAACCATTAGGAAACATTCAGTAAAGCCAAATTGAGAATATTGCACTCCATATCTGATTTGAACTCTTCTAATGCCCAAGTAATTAGACTGAGGAAATGTTCCAGATAAAAGGACTTTCAATGATAAGACAACAAAATACACCTGGGATCCTAGATATATACTGTGAGTTATACAATACAAGTAATATTTTGTGAATATTGAATTAAAAATTATACACTGGTTATAGAGGGCAATATTCTTATTCTTAGGAAATGTACACTTAAACACTTCAGTTAAGGAAGCATGATGTCTGCAACTTATTCTCAAATGATTCAGGAAAAAAATGTGGTGTGTCTACGCGTGTGTGTGTGTACACGCGTACACACGCACACGTGGGTATATACAGAGAAAGCACACACAGAAATGAAGCAAAAGAGGCAAAATTGTAAACAACTGTTGAATCTGAATAAAAGGTATTCTTAAACACAATTCTTGTAAATTTTCTGTACATTTGAAAGTATGTCAAAATTTAAAATTATGCAACAAGGTAAAAATAAAAATAAAAGGTTTTATTTTAATCTAGACATTTATACTCGGAAATTACAGAATAATGTTCAAACATACATTGAGACAGTATTTTTAAGAAGAGAATGACAGACACTGGGTCCTATTTGAGGCTGAAAGGTAGGAAGAAGGTGAGGATAAAAAAACTACCTATCGGGTACCATGCTTATTACCCGGGTGACAAAATAATTTGTACACCAAACCCCTGTGACACACAACTAGCCTATATAACAAATCCGCACATGTACCCTTGAAGCTAAAATAAAAGTTAAAAATAAGTAAATCAGAAAAAAAGTAAAGGTTAAAAAATAATTCAAAATCATAAATGTTTTTGAATAATTAGTATAGTGAGAAATCCAGAGTGATAGCTTACATACTATATATCATATAGTGTTTATGTATATACAATTTACATCTTCATATATATTTAATATTTATATATTTAGATTAAATGAAAGATACATATTTACTCATAACTTACATATTGATATATACCCATTAAATATATAAAATACAGGAGAATGGGAACGTAAAATTTACTTTAGAATTTTAAAATAAACCACACGAACAACATTATATTATAGTCAACAAATTAGGCAATGTAAAGTTAAATAATAAAATGATAATCAAAAAATAAGTGAAAGTAGTCAGGACTTAAAGAAAAAAGACAAAAGCTTATCAGTCTTTAAAGATTACCAGTATAAGTGGTTTTTCCTTATACAATTAGTTTTCTAAATCAAAAGTTGCAAGTTTTTTTTTAAATTTAGGAAAAAACATAAAAATATAAAATCATCCTTAATTCCAGAAACAACTATCCTGTTCTTACTTGCAGATTATTATTTAAAGAATTATATCATATAAACTATTTTATGATTATATCCTCTTTTTACTGAATTGTGAATTTCTTGTGTGACAATATCATTTTTTTATCATTACACTGCAAGATCACTGATTAATATCCTGTTGCTATGGCATGCCATCATTTACTTATTTTCTGAATATAAATTATCATCAAAAATTTGTGGCAAAAAGAAGTTACTGTGAAGGTCCTTGTATATATATCTTCTGCCACAGCATGATTATTTCCTTAGGATAAAATGCCGAGAACTGAGATTTCTGGGTCAAGTAGCATGAGACTGTTAAAACTTGTTAACCCCTATTTTATTAAACTGACATACCCAACTTTCCTATTTGACCATCTTCCAAATCAGGTTATATTTTACAATTACTGCAGCCAGTTGTAATTACTGCAATTACAATTACTGCAACACAGTCATGACAAAGTGTTTGTTGCCTGCTGATGCTCCAACTTGACCCTAGTTCTGCATATTGTCACGCCTTCATTTGAGTTATATGTACTCTAGGTATTCTACAAGTTGAGTTTAATTACCTTTTAAAATGTCTTCTAAAAGATTACACAAAAAGGTAACACTGAAATGAAAAATTGTTTATATGGAAAGGCATGGAAACAAAGCAACTTTAGTAAAATAATTATTCGTTTTGTTGAGCTAAAAAAAGAAAAATGCTCACTAATAGAGGAAGATGTGTTACAATCTTGAAACTCAGAACATAGAAAAAAAAAATGGTCATTACAGGATAAGGGATGTAATTAAGGCAGGAAACACTACAAATCCCCCTGAACAATACAACTATTCCAGGTCTCATCACCAATTTATAGTAACAATGTGTCAAAACGCCTCAGCAACACTAGACTAGATATTACCACTTTTAATGCCATTTTAATCAATGATTCTCATAGACAGCCAACTTATTTCAGTCCCTTTTTTTTAATTCCCATATTCACTTTAGATTCCTGCAAATTCCCACAGATTTAGCAATTTTCCTAGTCTGTAGATTCCACATTTTGTATTATTAAATTATGGAGATTATTACAAATATTATTCAGTATAAGTCCCCAATAAACACTTTTAGTCTTACTTTGTTTGCCCTACCAGGTCACTGATTCAGGGACAAGTAACAAGCTATGCCTCCCTTTACACAAGACTACATAGTCTTTGCTGGTTGATCAGAACATCATGTCAGACAAAAACTAAACCTTACCGAAGTAAAGATATATGAACTTTTTGTCCTCTCATATTTAAGTTCTGTTATTGTGTCAGAGAAGACAATTGCATTAACTCTGAGTTATTTACTTCTTTCAGACATGTTGGCTGTTACCCCATTTTTTCTGCTCTTAGAAGTGTATGGAAATCAATCATCATTTTGTCTTATTATTTTCACAAATATCAAAGCAAACAGATTAATCTATAACTTCTAAAGTCATCTCTAGTATGTCCTCCCTCTTTTCCTCCCTCCCTGTCACCCCCATCTCTCTCTCTCTTTTAATTTGACCTTCAAGGCCATTAACTCCCTTGCACATTTTCTTACTGTAAATACTACTTGATAATGATCTCATGATATTTTTGATCATAGGCATGACAAATCAGGATCCTCTGATTTGTACACAACCAATATTTAAACATAATCTCTCTGTAGTCCATCAGCCAATTTATATCACTGCATAATTCCATATCCAGTCTCTAGATCATGGTTAGATGCCACGTTGTTGCATTTCCTAACTGAACACTCTATCATCCATTCCTCTTTTTTATTCATCCAGTTGGGGAGAGGCCAGAGACCTGTGGGTTCTCAAGTGGGGTCTCAAGAGATTCAAGTGGGTTATCTGTCAATTCTTTGTTCCCTTTGTTTTATTTCATTTTTTTCATTGAATGTTTAAAGAAGTGGCCAAATGATTGTTCCAAGCAGTCACCAGCCTACGTGAAGGGTGTTCAATGACAGCTCCTTCACCACTGGCCCCTCTCTACCTGAAGAAACAGGAGAAAATATTGGCTGTACTGTCTTCTGGGATGAAAACTGGAACACTTCTGCTTTATTCACTGCACTCCATTCCCAGTAAACACACAATAAAGCATGGCATAATTTATACCTTTTGCTTCATTATTTCCTAGTTTCTGAAGAAATGCTGCCTTTTCCTTTGCATACCCTTATTTTTTGACCCATTCCACTTCCATCAAGTTATTCTAAGATGTAATTAGATATACAGGCAAAATTTCATGTTCAAAGTACTTCATCAGTGTCATTTATAATGCTATAATTTTAAATACATAAAAGCAACAATTAGGGATCAACTAAGTAAATTATGGCTTGTCCATATGATGAAATGCCATGTAGTCATAAAAATAATGTCCCAAATAATATTTATTTATATGCCAAAATCTAATCTCCAAAACAATATCAATAATTTCTAAAATAATATGGAGAATAAAGTTGTTTTGTAAATAATTACATAATTTACATATATGTAAATATATGTGCCTATATATGTATATAAATTCAATGTAACAATTCACTATACAGTGAAATGTTAAAGTTGTTACGTCTAAATGGTGTAAAAATGTAAGTAATTTTCATATTCTTTTTTACATTTTTTCTAATTTTCCAAATGTTCCACAAAAAAATACATATCATGTTATAATCCAAAAAAATACTAGTTTAAAAGCTGAAAGTGAACAAAACCAACAAAGTGCATTGGTAAGAACCAATTACACAGCTATAAGTTAGGCAGAACTTCAACATTAAAAGAGCTGGAAAATAGTACAAACAAAGTTGCAACATAAGTAAGAAACAAAATCAATTTTCCAAAAGTTAAGAAAACATGATTTTTTGACGAATGTGGTTGAACCTGAAAGGTGCCTCGCCAGTGTCTAATCTCTCCTCTCTTAGCTGCTATTGGCACATTTATGCTCTTTGACCTTTGCCTGTTTGAAATGTAGTTATAATGATTTGAACCCTGACAGCTATTTTGAGTGCAAGAATCCTAGAATGAATGCAAGAATCCAAGATCTCTGGTAACATTACAGAGGTCATCTTAGCAGACTACCAACATCAAGACTTCATATTTTGTGAGGGAAAAATAAAGTACCAATTTCTTTAGGCCACTCTGGATACACACTGAGCACAATTCCTAAATGATACACATTATCTAAGAATTTGCAGATAAAATTAAAGAATTTTTTGGCGTGGGTTTAATGAGTATTTGGCTAGCATATATTAGGGTTCACATGTCAAATCATATTTAAAATGAAGACAGAGGACAGAAATGGAAAGAATTAACAGTTGGAAAATTAGAATACATTAAAAATGACCCAAATAACTTATATTTTATTTAAAAAGTTTAATAGTTTACTTTTAGTAATGTGAAAAGTTATTTTTAAAATTATAGGTCGAGAAATAGCTTTAACAGTACCAGAAGAGCTTATACTACACTGTAAAAATAAATAAAGATTGCTTAGATATTAATTTTGTCTTTTTGTTTTTTAAGTGAAGACATTTTTGAACATCTTTAAACCTAACTTTAAATCTGGGGCCTTTCAAATAAAGGTCCAACTAGAAGTGTGCTATAAATATGGGATGGAAGAAATTTTTTTTTTTTAGCATACTCTTGGACCCATGATTTTGATAAATTTGTAGTGATTATCATTGCAAGAGGTTATGTTAATATTTTTATATCCTCATTATATTCCAGAAAAAGATACAAGGCATGTCACAAAGATTCATTCAATAGAACA
Organism: Hylobates moloch; assembly: GCF_009828535.3. Taxonomy (NCBI): domain Eukaryota; kingdom Metazoa; phylum Chordata; class Mammalia; order Primates; family Hylobatidae; genus Hylobates; species Hylobates moloch. Next base: position 88,802,328 of record NW_026652276.1, read on the forward strand.
TCATTAAATTCATAGCCCTTTATCCTACTGCATCAATATTTAACAATTTTTCAAGACATTTATAGAATGAATGGTTGTATTATGGACTTTGGTAGGTCTCAGAGGAACAATGAGAAATGTGATGTCTCCATTGTGAAAAAGCTTATCATCTAAAATGAGAGACATGTGAGGGCACCACTATGATAACAGGTTGAACGTTAGCAAGAGCAATAGGAACAAGGTTCTATGGAACACAGAAAATAGAATAATTTTGCCTTGGGGATTTGGAGAAATCCTTCAAAAAGGATTTGCTCATGTGAGCTGATCTTTGAAATGAGCAGCTAGGTAATTCAAGGCTGCAAAGCAATGTGAGCAAAGAAACAATCATGGACTTCTATGATAAGGCCAGGTAGCAGAGAATCAATTCAGTGAATCCTGAAAATAGATTAAGAGGGAGTAAAAAGTGAGATGCAAGGCCAAAAAGGTCATTTGGAATAGATCTCTAGGAAGGGCCTTGAATGATATGCTAAAGAATTTGAAATTTAACCCATAGAGCTTTTGAAGGTTTTTAACACCCAGGAGTTACTTGCTCATTCAGAGACCCCTCTATTGACAATGTATTTAACAAACCAGTGATGAGGCATAGTTTTATTTTAGAGAAACATATTAGTCTTGGGTTTAGATTAAGCACAACCTTGACTGAGGGCTGGCAGGAGTGACAGAATCGGCCCTTGAGATCCTTTTCAATCTTAAACCCTGTGACTTATGTCTCCTGCAAAGGAAACAATTTCCAGGCAAATTCTTATAAATGACCTAAGTGGCAGAACTCTGAAGCCACTTGGGTGAAAATCTTAAAGATGCCATGATTTCAAATACCAAATGAGTTTGACAAGAAGCATATAAAGTGCACAATCTCTGACTAGCTAACAATGGAATTTGAGAAGAAAAAAAAAGTCGCACGGAAGACATTCTTATAGCAAGTGGAAGTTTAGTTTCAACTATCCTACTGGGAAAGCCAGATAAAAATTTGACTGACCTAAATCCTTTTTGGCCTGCATCATTTTGCAAAGTAGCCTCTACTGCTCTGGAAGGCCCAAGGGACCTATCTGGACATACGCAATCTAATTAAATGCATGTAGTTAAATGCATGTAGTAAGGACTTAATTGTGTAGCACATTTTGCTAGGTACAGCACAAAAAGAATTCTGTAAGACTGCCTTCCTGGATTTTCTAACCTACAAATAGCAAATAGATGCAGATATACATCTATAGTTTAGGTAGAAGAAAGAATTTATTCAAGTATAGGAATAGGCAAAATTATATATTCCAACAATGAATGCTTCATGAGCATCAATAAATAAGTGGAACAACACCTTGATTAGCTCCATTTCAAGGGGAACCACAGTTAAGGTTCAGAGTGTAAATGCCAGTGACCAGATCTCACTCCTGAGACCTACTGGAAGGGAAAAGAAAAGCTCTGCTCTATTCAGGTTTAACAGCTCTAAACGGCAAGGTCAGTCAAGCAGTCTGAGGCACAGCATGTCACAGGAGTGATGTGCTGAAGAAAGAAGAAACAAACCAGCCACCGCACAGCATGAGTCTGGGGATACAAGCTCCTTTCCTTTCCTTTCATTTTCTCTGCTGTTTTTGTTGCTGTTGTTGTTGTTGTGTCATTCTAACAAGGGCATTTAGCTTTACAGAGGGAGACTCAGATACAGGTGTCAGCTAAAAGGCAGGAACTCATACAATTTCTAATAAATAGAAGGTGTGAACCTGGATTGAGAAAACAACACATGAAAAAGTTTTAAGTTGGGGTTCAGTGTGAATTTTATCCCTGAGACCAAGTACATTGTGTATGAGATCAGAATTCTTAAGTCCCCTGAGTGATTGGTTTGATGGCAATCAGCCAAGTATATCATGAGATCAGAACTGTCAATACTAACAAAACTCCCTGTCCTTGAACCCCTGCACAGTGGTAAGTGAATGAATGAGGCACCTATTTTCCCATAAAATACAACCATAAATAACATTATATGAACACATTTACTAAAAAACACAGAAAACTAAAAATTCTACAAAATAACAACATGTAATTTATACATTTGTAATTCATGATTCACACATTTGGAACATTGTTCATATAGAGAGATGATTTTTATGTTTGTTTACGGTACAAAGAGGCCCTTTCTTGATAGAATAGCCTTATGAAAACATGTAGCTCTATTTCGCAGTTGTTACTCTTTCCTGATTGAGAAAATAATTCTCGGAAGCAGGAATGAGAGAACAATTATCTTGATAGTATGAGACTTCAGTAGGGCAGACACTTCACAGGAAGCAAGCAGAAGTGCAGACACACCCACAAAACTAAATTTTGGCCAGTGGACCCCCAGGGTTTTATAATTGTGAAAAGCATTCAATAATTCCATGCCATGAGCATGAACCCGCTGCTGAAAACCCACTGGTAAGTATGTATCTCAATAAATTGGAAGTGCCTGATCTTGCATTTACATAGTACCTTGAACTATGTAGATCTCAAAATCACTGGCTAAATTTATTAATTGATTATGTATTAATGTATTAATTGATTATGTATACTGACTGCTTAAGCAGGAATTATTTCACACACCAATAAATATTAAAATGTATTTATTTTAAATATTAAAATGTATATATTAAAATGTAGCAGCATTTTAATGGCCCACAATTTTATATACCCAGTTACTGTGAGATGTAGGCCTCTGGCCAAATAAAAGTGTATCAGTAGTTAGTGAATTACAATAAAATGACAAGTGCATATAATACAACACGATTAAAATCACATAATAAAATTTTTCAATGGTAAGTAATAAGTACATATGAGATTTTATAAAAAGCAAACAGGCAGAAAGTAACTCCCACTACAAGTAGGAGTTTTAGAGTGTGTTAATGTGGGGTGAGGAAGGATAAAAGGGTGTCAGGAAGGCTTTGAGGTTGGTTAAAAACTTAAAACTACTGATTAGAACCTAACAAGAAAGTATACTGAATGTAAGTTTTGGGATAAGGAGTGTTTTTTTAAAAAAATCCACCTGGCAAAATTTAATTTGATCTAATATAAGGTCAAAATAAACTCTAGAGTTAATGAAGCAACTGAAAGTCAAGAATGAATCTGAATTATAAAATAAGATCAATAATTTATACTTAGCTTTACTGGTGTCCAAGGCCAAGATCTTGGAGGACCACACTTAAAAACTTCCAGGAAACTTAGAAAAATGAAAAATCAACTTTCCGTAGGAGCGCTTTGGAGAAAAGCGCACACACAGGTAGTTTGCATCAACTCTGCCCTGTGCTAGAAAACAGTATATCTTTGATTTCATGCTTGTGAAAAATACATTGCAAAATTAATCATATTGCTAAATATTTTATAACTAAGGAAAACATCTTTTGTGACTTACTAACTTCCAAGGTGCTTGGTGTTGAATAAAATGAAGACTATTCTGAAAGTGAACTTACAGGATTAATTATCAATTGACTATCACTCTATAAATAATTATAATTGGTGTAATATGTTGGCAGATAGATGCAACAGTACAAGAAAATGAATCAATTGTCTGTCTGTGACTACATGTAACCTTGGCTGAAAATGGTTAACCTCATGCATGGTCCCCAGAATTGGCAGGAGTTAGTACTTGATTTTAAATATAGTTTATGTAGAAATTGTTTACAAAGTTATTGAAGCTTGTAACAAAATTTTATTTTTAATTACTTTTAAAATATATTCAAGTGGCACACAAAACTTCAAGATGGAATGAAACAGGAGCACTAAGGAAATGCAAACAACTGAGGACCCAACATTATTTTACGCAGCACTAGAAAATGGCTTGAATCACATGGGAAAAGTTCTAATAGGTTTCAAAAATAATTTATTTACTTGCAATATGAAACATTTTTTAAACACAGATAAATACAATACTATTTAATAACCTATAATGTCCTCATATAATAAACTCACAAAACATAATGCAATTTATTCCTATACCAGCATTTTTTTAAATAACTATTTTATTTTACTGAATATGTTTTTGGAGCTGAGGAAGTTGTAGGTTACATTTAAAACTTAGTCCTTGTACATTTCAACATTCTGCAAATGATTTGGAAATAAATCAAAAACAGTATGATGCATCATTAAATTCCCACCAGCAGTTTATTAATTTATGTATAATTATCATTTGCACAAATTATTATGAAGGAAATGACAAAATACCAGTGCTTAAAACATATTCTCCTCACTTGATAAGAAAAGAGAACTGGAATTCAAATATTTCTAAATGGGAAATCAATTACAATTTGTTATTTCAAATTATGCTTTCTTCCACATTAAAAAAGTAGAGTCTCCAAATAAGCATGTATAAAAATCATTAAGAACTAGACATCACATACCGAAAATAAAATCTGTGTCTTTAAAGAATAAAAAATATTAAATGTTTCATCTTTTTCATTCAGAAATGAAGGGTGGGATGGCAATGTTTTAAAATGTTCTCTATTTTCCATACTTACACACACAAAAAGCATTGATCTTTCAATTTCTCTAAGGCTCTTCCACAAGAAAACAACATAGTCAAAGCAGATCAAATAACTAAGGGGGAAATGCAAGATGGCTGTCACTTAACACAGAACACCCAACAAAAATCAGCAGTGATGTTGGAAATTCCCAAACAGATGATATTTACCATCCTTGTTCTCAGCTAGATGCACTTTTTTGCAAAGTAGTATGTCATTGTTTAGCATTGTGTATAATGTGTATAATATCATAGTATTTATCATGAAATGAATGCACCTTTGCCTTCATACATTTATCTTCCCTTCTCTCTTCAGTAAGATTTCTCAATATTTCACTAACACAGTTTTACTGTTTCTACTTCACTTGCCTTCAGTCCCATCTTTAACTCCTATTTATTTATTGGCACTTGGGGCCCAATTTTGCAGTAATTCCTTGCAATAACTCTTCTAGGTCTGAGATTTTATTTCGAAAATCAGTTAAGCAGGCCAAATTTACTAGGCACCTGTCACACTAGATACCAAGAGAGGACCATTGAAGAGGAGATACACAAATAACAGCTCACATTTATTCAGCACCTGCTAAGTGCCAAGCACAACAATCAGTACATTACATGCATTGTCACCTCAACCCTCATGTCATTATAATTATAAGGTGGATGAGAATATCTAGCTCACAGTGCTGTGAGAATTAAATGAGTTAATATTATGTAAAGCACTTAAAAGAGACCTTCTTGCACAGTAAGAGACCTGGGTTGTATTCATGTTAGCTACTATGACTATTATCTCCATTTTAAAGATGAGGTAACTAACTTCCATGCAGGCTATGTAACTGCCTTCTGTCATACTTCTAGTAATTAGATATAAGAATTTTTAAACTACATTTTTGTGATTCCAGGCACCACAAAATTAAACTTGTGTCTTTAATACTTAATTGTGTTTTACTGTCTCCTCCTAATTTGAGTCTCTATATTTGTCTTATCTTAGAATGAAGAGGAAGTTAATACACTACAAGGTCCTAATTAATTGCCAAGAACTTCAACTTTAATATGTAACTTAATGGACCCCAGATTCATCAACCACATAAAATAACAGGACAAAAGAGCTCTAACTGCCCACAAGTTACTGTCCTCAAATCAAGATCACCCAGAAAATGGTAAAATGAGGTGACCAAGAGAGACTGTAATTACAAACTATCAACAGAAAACAGATATTCACAGCTTTAAAGATTGCCTCTTCCTGTGTCCACGTGTTCTCATTGTTCAATTCCCACCTATGAGTGAGAGCATGCGGTGTTTGGTTTTTTGTCCTTGCTATAGTTTGCTGAGAATGATGGTTTCCAGCTTCATCCAGGTCGCTACAAAGGACATGAACTCATTATTTTTTTATGGCTGCATAGTATTCCATGGTGTATATGTGCCACATTTTCTTAGACACAGGAAAGGGACATCACACACTGGGGCCTGTTGTGGGGTGGGGGGAGTGGCGGAGGGATAGCATTAGGAGATATACCTAATGTTAAATGACGAGTTAATGGGTGCAGCACACCAACATGGCAAATATATACATATGTAACAAACCTGCACGTGTGTGTACCCTAAAACTTAAAGTATAATTTAAAAAAAAAGTGCCTCATTGTTAATTTGCTTTTTTTTCTCAGTTCAGAATCCCCTTTCCTTTTATACTATAAAAGACTATGTTTTACCACATAAATTAAATATTTTTTCTCAGTTTTCCACAATACATTTTTGTGGTATACGTATCCTACGCTATGGGGGTAAACTTGGAAACTTCCTCATTTCTCTCTCTCTATTTCTATCCATAGGAAGCTAACTATGATTATTTTTTAGTTTGCTGATTCATGTTCATAGTTAAGAACGCTAAAGTGTGAACATATACACAGCAACAACTGGCAGGTTAGTAAATTCTTTTGTGGGAACTACCCATATGCTCACATTAATTAGGAATAGCTAGTATCTGTACAGCAATTATTTTGATCAGCTACAAAATTAGTGTTAGCCCAAGGATACTAAGGAGTCAATATTTCAAGAGCAGCTGCTGATGTGAGATGGCAATATCTTCACATCTGTGAACACTGAAATGGCCATCCTTCATTTACCAATTCTTCTGTAAATTTGCAAGCATATCAGGTAGTCATAGTAACTGGTACAATTTAATAACAGAGAGAACTATAAAATGTACTGTCTCTATCTAGAATCCACTACAAAATGTTGTTTCAAATTATTCCTCAGTGCTTTGAAAGTATTTAGGAAAACAGAGGTGAAACGGAGATACGACCTTTTAAAGAATCATCTTGTGCATTTTTACATCAGGAAAAAAGAAAAAAAATTAAGCTATGGGAAAATAAGGCCTTGAAGAATGAAAAAAGTTCTATTAAAACAATTCTATTTAGGATCTGGTTACACACATTCATAAAACTAAAGATGTATGATTCCGATTTGATTGGTAAAGTCAGTTAGACAAAGTAAAGAATCAAACTTAAAGGATACAGGACAGAGACTGAAGATCATTGTTAAGAAGGCAATGAACATCTTTACTCTAATAAAGACCCAGAGCAAGTAAGAGCTCTGTATCAGTCTTAGGCTTTATACCTAGAAAAATTCTAATTCACTTTATTCTCAATAAAATGATAGACCTATCTTCATAAGATAAACATAAGACTACAAAGTGGTACTGGGTACTTTTTTAATACCAGTTGATTTATTTTTCTTTTCTTTTTTGAGACAAAGTTTTGCTCTTGTTGCCAGGCTGAAGTGCAATGGTGGAATCTCGGCTCACTGCAACCTCTACCTCCTGGGTTCAAATGATTCTCTTCCTTCAGCATCCCAAGTAGCTGGGACTACAAGTGTGTGCCACGACGCTCAGCTAAAAATATATATATTTGTATTTTTAGTAGAGACGGGGTTTCACCATGTTGCCCAGGCTGGTCTTGAACTCCTGACCTCAGATGATCCGCCCGCCTCAGCCTCCCAAAGTGCTGGGATTACATGCCCATCACCCGCTGCTTTAAAGATGAGGAAACTGACATTCAGAGAACTTAAATGACATGTTATAGAGTTTATTAATGGCTTTGTCAGGACTAAATCCAATGTTCCCCTCTTAGCCCCATAATTTAGTACTATAGGGAATTATTGCTATCACGTTCAGTGACAAAGTGCCAAGAATTTATATTTCTTTGTATAGTAAACCCCCTCAACCCCAGTCAGTTCCTCTCCCCAGAGGAACTCACTTTTAATTGTTTATTAGCTCTACAATAGAACCTTTAAATCCCAATATCTTTATGGATCATGATGCCTCTACAGAGAGTGGTTGGAATCTGTGGAAATCCGGGACGTACACACTCATCGAAGCATAATCACATTTTTTTTTCAAAAAAATTAAAGCATACCTTGACCAAGCAAACTCAAAGTAGTTTAGCCATTATCTAAGTCACTTCACATCATATTCAGAACTTCTCTATCTTTCCTCCTAATGTAGTCATTATTCCTCTTGTTGGTTATCTTTGTAACTTTAAGGACTATATCAGTGCTATTTCTTCTATTAACTATAGACACTATCTCTTGACTCCTATTTTGTGATATGCTACTATTCCAATCCCTAAACTTTCCTTCAACTCTCTCCAGTCCCCATACCTAATTCCCAACCTCAGCCACCTGTATGTTTATCGTGACATTGTCAGTCTTGATAATATTTGCATTTTGTTCTATCACCACAATTATCTTCCACATTTTAAGTAAGACTGACTGAAAATCAATCAAAAGATGAAAATCAGTAAATACCATGTATATTTAATATAAAAATATTATTCATTTTCGAGCCAACTAAAGTCCTATGGTTATTTTCCTTTTTTGCATATTCTTTTGTTTTACCTGACATTTCTACTTTTCTTCTTTGTACACTTTTTGTCTTTTTAAATACTCCTTAAACATTAAATATTCTATAACGTCCCCTTTTTGTCCCAAATCCTCCCACCAACCAAACCCTCCATTTCCTTATACTAATCCTACACCAGGTTGAAACAACACAATTTGTTCGCCTTCTTGGACTACTTCACATAGCTATCATGCCATGTCCTTCTCTTTTTCTTAAACATAGTTTGCTGAGGTTCAACCTTGAGTAACTTTTCAAGAAAGGTTATATTTAAAGAAGATAATGTTTGTCTTTATATGTCTTAAAATGTCTTAATTCTACCCTGACACTGGATATTTTGACTGGGTATGGTATGCTGAGTTGTAAATCACCTTTCCTCAGAAATCTGATAATTATCTTCAATTCATTAATGCTTGCTCTAACTGTATTTTTTGTTTTCTTACTAGATGTCCAATTAGTAGGAAGTCATGCTTTATGGAGATTCACTGTGACTCATATCTTCCATCTTGTTTCATTTTTGTTAGAATTGACAGATTTTTCTCCACTTAAAATTACAAATTTTCCCTTAAAATATTTGAAGATATTCAATTTCCAAGAGTTTTTCTTAGTCATTTAGTGTTCCTTTTCTATATTATCCACTTGTTTTATGAATACAATCTTTTCCTGGATCTTTTCAATAATTTTATATATATATATATATGGATATATATAAATATATATATAGAGAGATATATAGATATATATAAATATATAGATATATATAAAACATATATTTGTCTCTTTTATGGTCCTCTAATTGTGTGTTTCTTACAAAGTCATTTTGTTGTTACTGGTTTCTTTAACTTGGTCTCTTTTTTTTTCATGTTGCAGATGTTTAAAAATTTTTGTTCTTACATTATATCTTAAATGTCTGTGATCCTTTATTGCTGTTTTACATATTTAAAAATGAAGGAATACCAGCCTGGGCAGCATAGCAAGATACCCCATTTCTACAAATTATAAAAGTTAGCTGGGTGTGGTGAGACGTTTCTGTAGCCCTACTTGCTTGGGAGGGTAAGGCAGGAGGATTGTTTTAGTGCAGGAGTTTGAGGTTACATGTAGTGAGCTATGATCATGCCACTGTATTCCAGCCTGGGCAAGAGACCCTGGCTCAAGGAAAAAAAAAAAAAAGTAAAGAATATAAAGGAATAAAAAATGCAGATCTCTGTGAACTTGAGTGGGTCTTGTTGACTAAAATACTTTGCTTTAGGGCAAGCAAAAAGCTGAACATCAGGCTTAAAGACTCTAAGTGCCAAAATAAAAGGGGCATTGTTTTTCTAAGACCCATCCTTAGTTGCCCTTGCTGTCCCTTGGTAATTAGTACATGTTAAGAGTGGATAGTTAGGTGAGCGAGTGAGAAAAACTCACTATAGAGATGTTTACATAGAAAGTAGAGTTGTGAATACAAGGCTATCTATTTCATCTATACATGTTTGATAAATTATTTTGTTTTAGCCCCAGACTCTCATTTCTGTTCTCTACTTTTTTCAACATTATTGAGCCTCAGGCCTTTGGGGGCTTAATATGGGCAGAGTGAACCTCCTCAACTTCAAGCCACCAACCCACCTCCCCCTGCCCCGACCTCCTACTACATTCTAGGCAGTTTACCTTGCTTTACTCTCTACAATTTGTAACAGTTTTATAACTTTTAATCCCTCCGTCTAATGCTTGAATTAATGAGTTTTCAGGAGGTAGTTTAGATAAAATAGTTCTTATTCCTTCCTCTTAAAATGGATACTCATCTATTGAAAACTAAGAAGCTATACTTTAAAAAGTCTAAAATGAAAAAAACCCAAGAGCCAACAAAATTATTACACTGTTGCATGTTACCATAATCATGATAGTAATAATGTTCTTCAGAATGATTCAAATAAGGATCTCTGTTGAGATAAATGTGAATTGCCCATCTGCACAGACCTTAAGGTACACAGGGTAAAACTGATAGTACTGATTTCATGTTCGAAATGCCTTATATCCTGTTCTGTTTGTGGGAAATGAGAAAACTGATTTAACATTTGCAAAAAAAGATGAATTGAAGTTCAAAATTATTTGAGATATTTGCAAATATTTTACATTTGTGGAAGTTAGTTTTCCTTACAAAAGGAATGGAAATGATGTATACATGTTATCCCACTTGAATTAGAATTTTATATAGATAATAAGAATTTGTGCATTGTAGAAACAAAAATGGGCCTATTGTTGTCTGCAACAGCAAATGATGTGTCTCATAACCAGCAATTCAATGTGTTAATTCAGCTGTACCATCCAATTACCTACAATTCATCTCAACTTTAGTGCACAACAATAAAAGTCTTTTAAAAATTTTTGACAAAATGTCTGCTCTAGGTTACCAAAATAGAGGAAACACTATCCATAAGTCTGACAGTGGGTACCACAGAATATAAATTGTTAAAATTATTTATCACAGCCTATCAATATCACAATGATTTTTGACGTGAAGTCAGTAATCTAGCATAAATAATGAAACATATATTGGTTGTTTTATTTTTAAAAAGTCTGACCAAGTAATGTGAGAACCGTGTGGCAAGTGAAATTGGCATCCCCTCAAATAACACAGCATTCCTTTGGAGCCATGGCCTGCCACCTGCCAACTGACCACAGGGCCCAAGCACACAATTCTAAAAGTAGACAAAGCTAATGAGATGCAAATTTAGCATCCCCATCCTCCTGTTAAATGACCTAGATGCAAGAGCTATAGTGTCTCTTACCTATTCAGAAACTAAATGATGAGATGAACAGCCTTTTTAAATTTCCTTGTTTTTTGTTTTGTTTTGTTTTGTTTTGTTTTGTTTTGTTTTGTTTTACCAGAATCAAGGACACCAATACATAGTTCAATCTGGCTACATGAAGATTTATTAAGTCATAAAAGAGAGACAATTTAAAGAAAAAGCACCATGAAGAAGAATGGAAAGAAGAACAGAAAACAAGATATGGAGCAAAGAAAAAGAATACTAAAAAATAATAAACACAATATTTACCTTAAGAAAAAAATCAAAAGGTATGCTTAAAATCTATAACATATGAATAAAATCTGCACCATATTCAGTGACAGACTGTTTCTAATATTTTTCAGGACAAGTGATATATAATCCTATTTGAGACTGAATGATCAAGAAAATAGAAGAAATATAAGTCTCAGGAATCCTGGTGAAATTTGCTATAAGAAAAAGAGAAAAGATGGTCGTGAGTCTTGAAAGTAGAATAGTCAGTAACCCTATAAACCCTTAAATCATTTACAGAATTGGAAATCACATTGTTTCTAAATGCCGATTTTTAACTCTTTTTTAAACCACACAAGTGGAATGACTCATTATTGGGGGTTTAGAATTCAAATAACTTACATAATTTAATCAAACATCAGTCTAAAATAAAATTTATTTTAAAAAACACTAAAGAAAAGCCATTTTACAGGATTATTTTAGTGTATTAAACAAAAATATTAAATAACAGAAAAGGAGAAAATGTACTTTGTTAAAGATTAATACATCAGTTTTCACAAGTGATTATAAATTACAAATTTATACAAAGCTTACAAAAATTATTGAGAAAATTATTGAGAAAAAAATCCATAAATTTAGGTAGAATTTCCCCAATCCTTCCATAAATATGAATATTTCCTAATGTAACTGGAAGATCTTATGAGGAGCATTACAGGAAAATAAATTGTTTCTTATTTAGTATAAAGATGTAAATCTTAGTTACCTATTGAACTATATATGGTTATTTTGTTATGGATTGAAACAAACAGCTATTTCTTTTCCAAATATTTAAAAAATATTCTTGTCTGCAACACTATGTATTAGTGATTATTAATATTGTTTTGGTCTATGTCTAATTAGAGGCCAAGTCAATGATGATACTACCTGAGGAAAACCACTGATTTTTCCATGTTTACTATCCCATTCATAATTATATTTATTTCTTAATCTGGTGCTACAACTTCTAAAATATAAACTTTTTAAAAAATTTCCAAAAATGCTCATCATCACTGGCCATCAGAGAAATGCAAATCAAAACCACAGTGAGATACCATCTCACACCAGTTAGAATGGCCATCATTAAAAAATCAGGAAACAACAGGTGCTGGAGAGGATGTGGAGAAATAGGAACACTTTTACACTGTTGGTGGGACTGTAAACTAGTTCAACCATTGTGGAAGTCAGTGTGGCGATTCCTCAGGGATCTAGAACTAGAAATACCATTTGACCCAGCCATCCCATTACTGGGTATATACCCAAAGGAGTATAAATCATGCTGCTATAAAGACACATGCACACGTATGTTTATTGCGGCACTATTCACAATAGCAAAGACTTGGAACCAACCCAAATGTCCAACAACAATAGACTGGATTAAGAAAATGTGGCACATATACACCATGGAATACTATGCAGCCATAAAAAATGATGAGTTCGTGTCCTTTGTAGGGACATGGATGAAACTGGAAAACATCATTCTCAGTAAACTATCGCAAGGACAAAAAACCAAACACCGCATGTTCTCACTCATAGGTGGGAATTGAACAATGAGAACTCATGGACACAGGAAGGGGAACATCACATTCCGGGTACTGTTGTGGGGTGGGGGGTGGGGGGGGGGGACAGCATTAGGAGATATACCTAATGCTAAATGACGAGCTAATGGGTGCAGGAAATCAACATGGCACATGGATACATATGTAACAAACCTGCACATTGTGCACATGTACCCTAAAACCTAAAGTATAATAAAAAAAAAATAAAATAAATAAAATAAATAAATAAATAAAAAATTTCCAACTCGAGAAATACCAGCTTTTCTTCCTTCACTTTCAAAGGCAAAACTTACTTAAACAGAGAAAAGACATAGAAATCTGGGTTCTGTTTTCAATTCTGCTACTTCAAGTTTTGTGGCTCAAAGCATGGCCAGGATCAGTGGCTCATGCCTATAATCCCAGCACATTGGGAGGCTGAGGCAGAAGGATTGCTTGAGGCCAGGAGTTTAAGACCAGCCTGGGCAACATAGTGAGACTCTGTCTCTATCAAAAAAAAAAATTAAAAATTAGCCAGACATGGCAGCACATGCCTGTAGTCCTAGTTGCTTGGGAGGCTGTGCCAGGGGTTTAAGGCTGCAGTGAGCTATAATTGCACCACTGCACTCCAGCATGGGTGGCAGAGGGAAATTCTGTCTCAAAACACACACACACCCACACGCGCACACACACACGCACACATGTAGGTAGTTTTAATTATTTTATCAAAATTAGCATCATCCTTGCCCTTCCAATGATCTTCTTACACTGGCCAACTTATTTAACCTTTCTGTGACTCACTTTCCTTGTCTCTAAAATAAGAATACTAATAAAATCTACTTTTGAAGGTCTTTATGATTAAGTGAATCAATATCTGCAAAGCACTTAGAACAACTCTGGTGCATAGTAATTGCTGTGTTTTGTTAAATAAATCTGTTAAGTGATACACTACAAGCAGATTAATTGCTTGAAATGTCACTGCACCTCAGAATCACACAGGAAAATGTGTATAAAGGTAGATTCTGTGGATCCATCCCAGTTAAATGAGACTCTGTATTAGTGGTACCTGAACACCTGTAACTAAAATGAATAAATAAACTCAAGGTAATTTGGATTTACAAACTGCTTTGGTAGAAATGAAACTAATGTCTTAGGTCAATTTAGCCACATTTCACACACTCCACCAGTATTCTTTCCCTCTTCGATGGCCCAAATAGACACTATCTAAAGCAACCTGGGATGTAAAATCAACTGCCAGTTTTACAAAAGCACTAAGCAAACTTGCTTCACTTTTGCCAAGGCAAAGAAGTAAAAATGGAGCAAACTGATCCCTACAGGTTGGGATGTGTTTTTTGGAGGGAGGATGGAGAAATTAGTTCTGACAAGCTCTTTTTGTCATTGCCCAGTATTCATTTCCAATCCCAGGACACAGAGTGGCACCATCTTAGTGTCAGTAAATGGCAGTTAACTACCAAGACGGAACAAGTCATCCCTAATCTTCCAATAATTTCAACAAACATTAGCACAGTAAAAAAAGGCTAAAGCAAGTGCTAGCATCTTTCCTAGGTCCAAATTTTATTTGAAATTAGGAAGAGAATGGAATAAGCTATAAGCATTATGTCATCAAGTCATGAATATGATGACCACGCTGGCCAGAGCATGGTCATATCACAGTGGTTCAGAGTAAGATGGGCATCTCAGCACAATCTACAGGAAATTTTTTGTGATGAAATTTTCATCAGTCTTGGGTGAAATTAGGAAAATGAGTACAATGTGGAAAAACGTACAGGGAGCTTAATTTATTCTCTTTAAATAACTATTATTTATTTTGAAATTCAGTTCTTCCATGTTATTTGGTGTTAAAATATCCACTTTTATAAAATTGTGATGATAGAAGTAGACTTTTTCAATCATTCTTACTGTACAAAAGAAAATAATCACATAAAGTTTACCACTTGATTTTTTTTAAATTATCAGTCAGTGAAAATGTCAGACTGAGAACTATTAGATTATTGGCTTCAAGGCAGAATAAACTGGTGTCATCCTTGATGCTCACACATATTAGCTGTGTGATTCTGAGGTGAGGCCTCATTTATACAATAGGAACAGTAACATACTATTACTCATATTGTTGTTATAAAGATAAAACATGTTAAGACC
Organism: Hylobates moloch; assembly: GCF_009828535.3. Lineage (NCBI taxonomy): Eukaryota > Metazoa > Chordata > Mammalia > Primates > Hylobatidae > Hylobates > Hylobates moloch. The sequence continues at coordinate 88,817,460 of NW_026652276.1, forward strand.
TGCCAGATGTTTACTTACCACAGTACAAGTACAAAGTAAACAGCCAACAAAATTTAGCCACTTTATCCATTTATAACCCAATACACCATCTTACCTTCTTCATAAATAAGTTAGAATGGACACATCTTTACATATATTTTATTCCATTTTTCTTTCTTTAAACTAATGGTTGTATTTCACTGGGGTCTTGATAGCCATATAAATCTCACCCTCTCTATCTGAAACTAATTATATAATAATAATCTCAAGAGGAAATTAAGTCAACTATTATGCTTCTAACCTACATAATCCTCCTCATATGTCAAAATCCACTTTATTAACAAAAAAGAGGTGCTTTGCTTGTAATATCAAGACAATTAATATAAGACAAGAGACTAAGTTGACATTTACTACTATCTTCAAGATGTTATTTGGATGATTTTTGATTGTGCTATGCTTTTAAATTCTTCTTTCTGTTTACAGTGGCTACTCACCACATGCATTATGTTCACCAAAGTGTCAACAAGCAGATTAATCACACTCTTACTAAAATGTTGTATAAGAGCTTAACTAAGATTTAAGTGACAATTCAATGTAGTGGAATATATGAAACAGTCCCAATTCCTCTCCATGTTAAAACCTTAACATGATATATCTTGGACAGCCCTCATCTATCTTAACAATGAGCATATCTTTAAAAAAATGAAAGAAATCTAAGTATTTATTATGGACATTGTATTTAATTTTCTCACATAGTCTACAAGATGATAACAAATATGTTCATATCTATGATAATAATAGTCATTCTTCTCCCTACATCCCTCTCAAACTATCTTGAAAGGATTAACCATTAACCTGGAACAATTTTTAATAACTGATATTTTGAATTGTGTTGAATTCATTTCTGAAAGGTAGGTAATTATGGTAGTGTAGACATTAAGAGACAGCCTGACAGTTCATGAGGACTCTAATTACATGGACATTGAATGAAGTTGAGCCCTTAAAGGAAAAGCATGTCTCCCAACTTTAACTTACAATTTAAATTTTAGATCCCATCAATCTCTGTAGTGATAACTTTTAAAAATTAAGAATTTCATTTAAATGTATAAGTCTAAAGACATACTAAAAACAGTTTGAAAAGCTCATAGCTATAAATGAATTTAGGGTCATGAGAGCACACAGTAATCAGAATCACACAGATGTCTTTAGCCACCTGTAATCATTTCTTGGTAATCAAGCTAAGACCAATTAAATGTATTATAATAGATATACTACAATGAAAACACAGACACAGGTCTGAATATGAAATCAAGACAAAACAAATATCAAGTGATTAAAGTCTGTTTGGTTTATACTGCTCCTCCCAAAAACTAGATATAATTGCTTATAATGCCTCAAACGGATGACTATTACTGAATTAAATGTATTCATTTTCATAAATTTCCTTGAAAAGCTAAATTTCACAATGAAAAACCAGACTTTTCAAACACAGGTATGCATATATTTGAATGGCAGAAGTCCTTCAACAATGTGCCTTAAGATAGAAATTGTAAACAGAAGTCTAATCTGATAAAATAATAAATGGTTTATCAAAGCAGACAGTGCCAGATCTTTAAATATGATTTACGTTTTCAAACATATGCTTAGCCACTCTGTGTGTGTGTGTGTGTGTGTGTGTGTGTGTGTGTGTAGTGTGGGGGGGTTGCTGTTGGAAATGTCATTAAATAGGTTGTCATAATAAATATGAGTATATATATGTAGGACTTGATTTGATGTTTCACATGTGTTTATTCTGATGACAAGAGCAGAGGGAAGGATTTAGAACCAAAGCCCAGTTTAAATCCTTTGATAATTAGGCATATGGTCATTCAGACTTCAAAGCAGTGATCCTGTTAGATCCCATTAGATTTAAGATGTCTAGATGTTCCTTCCGACAGGGACACAAATACAAGAAGGTGATGTACTAAGAGTTGCTGTCAAGAATGTGTTGTTTGTTGGAAGAGGTTTCTCTTGAGAATATCATGTCTAATAAGGCAAATTAGTTAAAGGTCATAACTATATGAAGTGTCCATTTTTAAAAGGACAATGAACATCTAACAGAGATATGTAGCATTATAATTTATTTTAGACAGTAAGACTTAATTCTATTCATACTTTATTCTCAAGCATTTTCTCGACTGTTCTTATTATTCAGAAACACCAGGATTCTCTTCATCTGCCCATTCATAAAAAATAAAAATACCCATTTGTTACTTCTTATCTCACCCCTTTCCTAAAATCCCAAAGTTTTTATAAGCTGTACAAGCTCTATTACATGAAAATGTTCCTGTTACAACTACTATTTCTAGAAATCAAGTTGGCATGATAACAACATATTTCACTCTGATATAACTGTTTAAACTGAAATGACTGCCCAGTAAGTTAAAAAGTTAGATGCATAAGTTAAACCTGTAAAACAAATAGAAGGTATCTCAAACAATATCAGATTTTCCGCTTTCATTATGTCTTTGCCATTTTTAAATATAAAAATTGGGTAGAGTATCAAGTGATTTATAAATAATATTTTTAAAGAAAAATTGCTTTGAACATGCTCCTGCACCATACTCATGGTAAATTACCAACTATTTTAAGAGGTGACTAGCATATTATCAAGAAAGTAGTATTGCTGCCCATTGATTCCTATTATTACTTTGAATTAGGAGGCATTATGTTTCCAGGTACTTTAGGAAATTCTCATATTCATGCAGTATCACACATCTCATATATATATATATATGTGTGTGTGTGTATATATATATATGTGTGTGTGTGTGTGTGTGTATGTGTGTGTGTATATATATATGAACCAGTAGGGGAATCCATAAATCATTTAGGGTAAGTGATCCAGCTTACAGATCAATATATAGCCCCCAAGTATTTTAAGCTGTTATATCTGTTCTTTATATTAAAAGAGAGAACTTTTCATTTGTTAGAAACCACATGAAAGTATTCACCCAAAAACGATGCCATGTCCCAACGTACTTTCATGTAAGGAGGTTGAGAGATGCCACATTTGAGGGCCTCTCAACTCATTTCTTCAATTCTGCAATGACTGTGTTAAAGAACACCAGCCAAGTTGTAGACTTGCAAAAAGGGGCAAATTCAAGCAATAACATGAACTACAAAGAAGCAGAAGACTCCTGTTTCAATATCCCTTCTACTAGTTCTCAATTACCATTCATAAAAAATCTAAATGAAACCTCCCAAAAAAGGAGTGGGGAGGTGGAATTTAGCTGTAGCCTCCTTAGCATAGCTGGTAACTCGGAAGCCTATGACCTGCCGCACGCTAATCAATCAGCCAACAAGTTTTTATTAAGCACTTCCTAGTTTCCCCACACTGTCCTAGGGACTACATATCTGAGACAGCCTCCATTCTCACATTCCCACTCAGGACTTTCTGAACTAGAATTAATCTATACCAGCAGCACCCTATAATTCCTTTGGAAAAGCTTTCTATTCTTCCTCTCTAAAGTGGATCCGAGACATAGTGCCCCTGCTTAAGCAAGTACCTTAAGCCCTGGAATGGGATAAGCATCACAGAAATGGTGAAATAAAAGCACTTATTTAAACAAGCAGAAGCAGCCAGGAAAATTCTCCATGGAATTGAAGGTGGATAGGGGCTAAAGGAGAGATGTGAAATTCTGGTTTACGGCAAACAGTGCAGAGAAATGCATCTTTTTAATGTTCAAAGTCTGCCTTAGGCTACGCAAATTCTCCAAATCTATCCAATTCCTAAATCAAACGAACAGGGTTTCAATACGAAGGTTCTTATTCTGCAGGAGACGAGGAGGAAAAAAAAACACACACAGAGATCGCGGGAGGGGGGTGCGGGGGGAAGAAAGATTAGTAATGTAATGCAAAAGTCATTCACTGAGGAAAAGGAAAGGATGCGGGTAACACAAGGAGAATTATCCCGGAAGGTGAGAGGTTCAAAAGTAAATAACCAATAGGCTGACCTTACTTTTCAATATTCTCGAACCAGCAGGTTTCTTTAACACTAGAGGGCATGAACGCGAACGAGACAGAGAGAGAGACAGGGAGACAGCAAGAGAGAGAGACACAGAAAAAGAGAGAGAGAGAGAGAGACTGACTGAGACTCTGAGGAAAGGCAGCTTTCACATAAAGCTGAAAATATTCAAGGAAACCAGAAATTTCAAGGGGGCTTTGACAGCCAAGTGCTTTTAGCCTTGCGAATAAAACCTCTATGTTGTTATGCTGTTTCAGGGAAGGCTGACCACGATCTCTCCAAGGAAACCGCTTTCCTAAGCGCTGAATGCATGGTAGTTTAAGGCAGGCATACCTCAGTCCCCAAAGCTCCTCTCCTCTGCTAGCAACACCTTTGCCTGAAGAAAGCTCCCACCCTTTCGAGGTTAGTTTCCCTGAACCCCAAAGCGTCTATGTTTGCCTGCCCACTGTCCGTTCTCCTGCAGCTGGCTATAAAGATTGGGGAGGCAGACTCTCCTCCTGGAAATTCAACTAACCATAGTCAAAGAATCGAGTATGAGGGAGGGGCTTGCGCAGCTTTCGCTGTCCAGAGTAGCAGCCTCAGTGCGCTCAGGTTCGCAGCAGCGCAGCGCCCTCGGACCCGGCGAGGGGAGCCTGCCGCGGTGCCCTCCACTCTACCCCTTGCGCCCCTCCTTCAGGTCCACGACAGCCCGGACAAGGGCAGGCTGTCTCCTCCACGTCCCCACTGACCCCGCAGGAAAGTCTCTGCACCTGGAGATGCCCATTAGATGGGCCAGGGCTTGCTCCCCTAACCAAGGCGCTTCGGGATCGGGGAGCTGGTGTTCGGGAAGTCGGGGCAGGGAGATGACAGAGGGAGACAGAGATGAGCTACGAGAAGCAGACACAGAAAGAGAACAAATGCTGCAAAACGGAGAGACAAGAGGAAAGACAGATTAACAGGGACACAGACATCCCAAGAAAGACGGGGAAACACAATAAGAGAAAAACCAGATACATGGCCGGAGAGTGTGGACTGAGGGGACCAAGGCTCAGAAAGAGACACAGAGGCAAAGACACACATGACGAGAATGAGAGGCAAGAGAACTCTGAAAAAGCGAGGCAAAGGGGGCAGGATACGAAGGCAACCGTCGAGGAAGGCACCCAAGACCCAGGGAGCGCCTGGTATCGGTCGAGTAGAAACGCCCGCAACGCAGCCGGGGCTGCCTGCAGCTGGTGCGAGAAAGTTGTCTGGGCTTGGAGGCCGAGCCACCCCCGCCGAGGAACGTCGCCAGAACGCAGAGGGGGCCAGAGCCACCCCCTCCCCCAACTCAGCGGGGTAGCCAGAAAAACAGAGAAGGTGGGCGGCGGCAGAAAGTTCCACGCCACGCGGTCCTCCCGCAACACCTGCAGCCCCGCAGGCGAGCGCACGCGGAGCTCCCGGGAGGCCGCCTCGCCAGGTCCACCCGCGCCCCTGCCTTTGCCCTGGGACCGGCCCGGGGCGCTCGGCTCCGCGCCCTGGCACTCGCCGCGGGACTTTGCGGCACCTAGCCCGGGCACTCTGGCAGCCCAGAGGGAGGGAGCTCGTCCCAGACAAGAGGAAAAGAGGAAAAGCGAGAAAGAGACGGAGACCTGCTATCCTGGCCAACGATCCCGCGAAGAGGGAACGGCGGTCCACACACGGGATTCAGCCTCAGATCAAGCCCAGCAGGCGCCGGCCGGCCGCGCCGACTGCGGGGCTCGCTGAGTCCGCGCTCACCTGGAACCCGCGCCGGCCCGCGAGCGCCGCGCGCAGCCCCGGCTCCCGCCCGCGCCTCGGTCTTCACACTTGCCCGCGAGCAGAGGGAGCCGGCTCCAGCCTCGACAAGCCCCAGAGAGGGGCCCTCATAGCGCAGCGGCGGGCTGAAGGGCTCCTCGAGCGCGGCCAGAGCGGACGCCGAGGCCGAGGAGGCGCCGAGAGCGAGCGAGGGCTGCTAGCACGTTGTCACCTCAGCAGAGCCGCCGCCGCCGCCGCCGCCTGGTCACTTCGCCCCGGCCCCCGCCCCCCTCCCACCCCAGCCCGCCGCTTCCCGGTCCCTCCTCCTCGCGTGGCCCCTCCTCCTCTCGTAGCCCCAGCCTGGAGGCCTCTCACTGGGCTAGTATCATTTACGTAACCAGCACCCCCAGCCCTCCTCCCTCCCTGCTCCCGCTCCTCCCCGGGCTGGGGCGGTGCGCACTGAGCGCGCTCCAGCTGCTCCTGGAGCTGGCGCTTGTGCGATGTGCACAAGTCCCGCGATACTTGGCAGGCACGGCCCCCAAGAGCAACCTTGGTGTCAGCTCCTCTCCCCGGAGGGCGCCTCGCGACCCCTGGCCGCCTTGGGGCCCCACAACGCCAAAGCCGGCCTGCGTGCACCGCGTTCGCCCAGTGCACCAGGGAGCCTCTTAGAGGGGAGCTGGAGGATCAGAGACTGCCCTCGGGGAAAGCGCCGGCAACCCCGCCCTTGCCGTCGGCTCTCCAGCCGAGAGATGCTGTGGGGTACTTGACGCTTCGGCGCCCTCCGCAGAAAGGACGGAGGTTGGCCTCTTGTTGATTACAATATCTACACCCTGGCAGGATCCTAGTGTTCTGGTTGGCGGTGACTACTGCCACCGAACGCACTGTAAGAGTACTGGGAACACAGAGCGCTTCCTTGTGGCTCTCAAATTTTTATGAAGAGGTAAAGAAAAAAGTGGGGCTTTGAATTCCTTTCTCAGGCAGGTAGGTATGATATTAAACACATACCAACTCCGAAGTACCTGGACGTATGAATGTGTAAGTTAATGTGTAGTACCAGTACCCCCATGGTACTTTCAATACATGTAAAGATTTTAGAATAGTGCCTGGCACAAGGCAGAAACCTAAGACGCAGACATTATTAGCATCTGAAAGACTTGGAACCTGTCCCCCACTGCCATGGGAGAGGAACTTTTCTAGGAAATTGAGATTGCCGAGTTCAAGTGCCTGCTTGGCAATTTATTCACTGTGGCTCTTGGCTAGTTTTGGCCCTTGGGGTATCAGTTTTCTTGTTTGTAATAAGGGCTGACAGGGGTCCTTTCTTCTCACAGTGTCACTTCACATATCTTATAGGATGTTTTTGGCAGAATTGGAGGAGGATATAACGACTACATAAAAATATTAAACAGCCACGTTTGACAAACATATGATACTATTAATCATAATCTAGTATGTCAATGGCATTCTTGATTATACTCATGAAAGGCAATTTCCAGAGATATTATCTTTGTATCTTTTCATGAGTCAATTATCATTTAAATTCCTATGTTAATAACTATATTAATGTCTCCTCCTACATTGTCCATCCTGCCCTACCGTCAATTATGGAGCATTTACCAGAGATGCTTCTGTGCATGTGTGAGTACACAGGGTCCCACTCATAACACTCTGGAATGTCTCTCTACTGCTCCCTCTAGTGAATTCCAGTCCTAACAACAGGTCACTTACCTCTACATGGCATACTGAGAAAAACTGGACCAGGTAAAAGATTGGGGTTCTGATGCTGATACAGCTACTTACTAGTCCTATGTTTTTCGAAGACAAATAAGCCCCCATTCTTACATTTTTCATCTCTTAAAAAAAGGTGCAATTCCATTTTGCAATCTTTGTGATAATATTTAACTTAGGCAGAATCATAAACTTGGAAAAAGTTATTTGGGTAATTGGATATTTACATAGTCCCAAAGTATCACCCTAGAAAGTATTGGCTTTTGGTGCATAACACACCATTCCAAAACTTATTAGCTCCAACCAATAAACATCTATAATTTCTCAAAGCTCTGTGGGTTGTCAGGTTGGTTTCTGCCCTGGCTAGCTCAGTTTGGTTTAGAGATCTAGGATGGCTTCACTCACTTGTCTAGTGTGGAATACTTATTAGTCTTGAGGGTGTGGGACTCAGCTGCAGTGTTTTGTCTTTTGTTTAATCTAGTCCATCATCCTTCAATAGGCTAGCAGTAGTCGTAGTTGCAGGGCTCCAAAAAGCAATAAGGGAGTGCAAGCTCCAATGTGGAGCACTCTGAGATTCTGTGGACGTACATTTGCTGGTGTCTCATTAGCCATGGAAGTTACATGGCCCAAACATAGATAATATAGTCCATGTCTTGATGGGAGAAAGTATAATGCCATATTTCAAGGAGAATGCATACACAAAAATAACTTGAGGCTGTTTTTATAATATACTATAGATCCTTAATTACAAAGGAATAATAAATTACATGTAGTGGATAAATCTGGTAAGCATCACCTTAACCAACTGACCAAGGTTAAAGTCACCAATAATGGGACCAAGTGATATCATGAGCCTCATGATATGATGCACTGAGAAGTACATAACATTATTTATTTAGGATTCCAGATTTTAAAAAATGCATAATTGAATGTAATCATGAGAAAGCAAAGAAAGCCTCAAATTAAGGAAAATTCTATGAAATATCTTGCCTATACTTTTCAAAAATGTCACTGTGGTGAAAGTCAAAGAAAAGCTGAGGAACTATTCCAGACTAATGGAGATTTAAAAACCATGACTACTAAATGCAATGTGTAATCCCGAATTGGATAGCAAACTGGGAATAATATCTATTAATATAAAGAGCATTACTGAGACAATCTAATTCAAAATATTAATAAAAACTATAATATCCAAACTATTTTTATTTATAAAAAAATTAGTTTTATATCAATATTAAATGTCCTAATTTAATTGTACTGTGATCATATATAAGAAAGCCTTTGATCTTTAAAAAATATAATAAAATATTTTGAAGTAAAAAGAACATAGAGGTTGTAAGGTCCAGAAATACCTATAGAGAGAATGATGAAGCGAATGTGGCAACCTTTTGTAATACCATTGGTAAATTTTCGTGAAGGGTATATGTTAATTCTTTGTAGCAATTTTGCAATATTTCTTGAAGTTTAAATACTTTTTTAAAAATCAGGTAGTTTTCATTACCTCACAAGAATAATAACCACAATAATTTATCTGAATGAGTGTTGAAAGTTATTAAAAAGTCATATTTTTTCAAATAGTTAGGCATTTATCTTTAATCAAAGTGGAGCTATTGCAAGTATTTGCTTAGATAAATGGTAAGATCAATACTGTACAATTCTTGGCTATAAGGCCAATATAATGGCTACCAGGCCAATAATGTCTATTGGCTAATATAAGGCCAAATGTATAGGGACTTAGCTACAGAGTGTACTAAAGACAGGGATATGAGTTTAGCAGCTACAATTGTCCATTATGTGATTAACCAAGGCCCTCATTCTAAAGGGAAATAAAGGGTGAGATAGTTATATCTTGCTGAAATTAAATTACCAGGTTTTGGCAAATTATTAGGAATGATGGATAAAGGAAAATGTATTATATAACTTTAAGAGATTAAGATTGGATGAGTAGGATGATGGAGATGCCATTATTAAGGGACACTGAAAGCAACTTTATTTTCTAAAAGGAAATCTAATAATATTTTCTTCTAATTAGAACATTTCAGTGGCTTCTCATTGATTTTAAGAAATTGTCTAAAATCTCTAATATGCCCTATAGGAACCTTTATACTCTGGGGCTCTGCTTACCTCCTTTGTACTTACAATGAGCTAAGCACTGCAGTAGGTTTTGAAGACAAAGAGAAAAGTAAAGACAGCCTGCACAAAACTTAGGGTTCAGTCATACATCCCGTGAATATACATTGAGTGCTTACAGAATGACAGTTATTTACTAGGAACTGGGAATACAGCAGTGAGCTAAGGCTAATGCTCACTGCTGTATTCCCAGTGCCTACCAGTGAGCAGAAGAAAATGCCTAGCACTGTCTAGCAGTGAGAAAAAAGATATAGATCCTGCCTTCATGAATACTACATTTTGCTGAGGTATGTCCTAACCCAAAGGTCTGCAGCCCCTGGACCACAGACCTATACCAGTCCATGGCCTGTTAGGAACTGGGCCACACAGCAGGAGGTGAGGGGTGGGTGAGCCAGTGAAGCTTCATCTGTATTTATAGCCGCTCCTCATTGCTCACATTACTGCCTGAGCTCCACCTCCTGTAAGATCAGCAGCAGCATTAGATTCTCTTAGGAGTGAGAACCCTATTGTGAACTGCACATGTGAGGGATCTAGGTTGTGCTCCTTATGAGAATCTAATGCCTGATGATCTGTCACTATCTCCCATCACCCCCAGATGGGACCATCTAGTTGCAGGAAAAAAAGCCGAGGGCTCCCACTGATTCTACATTATGGTGAGTTAGATAATTTTTTCATAATATATTTCAATGTAATAATAATAGAAATAAAGTACACAATAAATGTCATGTGCTTAAATCATCCTGAAACCATCCCCTCTCCCAGTCTGTGGAAAAACTGTCTTCCACAAAACTGGTCCCTAGGGCCAAAAAGGTTGGGGAGTGCTATCCTAACCAAATAAATAAGTAGGTGTGTATTTACGTCAGGTGATAATAAATTCTAGAAGAAAATTGAAACAGGCTAAGAGTTGAGCTTTTCAGCTCATGCACCACAAATAGTTTATAGATATGCCATAACATATCGATCACTACACCCATCAGAAGTAGCCAAGTAGTGTAGCCTCAAGTTGCTAGGGCCGCCCGTAATTAGATAGCCTTGATCATAAGAAACTTGATAAGGGCTTCTTGGAGAATGGCCTGCATGTGCAGTTCAAAGTATAGCACATTGTGGGTGGGAAAGCAAGGAGGTTGGGCAGGAACTGCTAGTGGGTATAGTGCCAGCTAATAACACAAAGATTTAGCAACATAAAGATTAAGTAATTCTATTTCATATATAGTTGATTTCTTATTTTAGTGGTAGCCATGTCAGCTGCAGATTGACTGTTCTTCTAATGCACGGGCAATCTTCATATTCAAGCTTTATCATTATGTTGAATAGATTTGATAAAATCCATGGATAGCCACAAAAAATACTAATCAATTAATGAAAGAAAAGTAGTGATGATATATTTTAAATAAGATTTTAACTGATGTAAATATTTGGTCATAGAAGCAAATGTTTACAATCTTTCTCACCTATACTTGTGCAAACAAATTTTCTCATCATTTATGATGATAAACTATTATACAATCATTTAAAATGTCACAATAAGTAAATAATATAGCTACTTCAAGCATAAAATATTTTGTTAAAATGTTGAGTTTATGAAAGCAATATCTCATTAAAAGTTTTAAAGTTTTATTTGTTTTATTTGGAAGTCTTATGATTCAATATATCTTCTTATTACTATAGGTTTTGTAATAATAATTTCATAACATGAAGAAAGTATAATTAGTTTTAAACTAAGCTTTATACTAATACACTCAAATTTGCTCTAGTTTATCTTATGATCCATAAAGCCTTATATCATTTGTCATTTGCACCAAACACAGTGGCAAATTTACATTTTTCCATAACGGTGATTTGTATATATTTTCTCCACTACACAGTAGGATATATGAGAGCAAAAAAATAGATTTGTTTGTTTATATAGGGAGGTGGTTGTTGTAACTTTATTCAAAGCACAGTGCCTTTCGTACAGTAAACTCTTGTTGAATGGATAAATGAATCCAACCATTTATTGATGAACAGTTAAATCTTTCCTTTAAGACTTTCTGGTTTTGATCTTTCCTTCCCCCCAACAGACCTTTTCTCTCCATGTTTTGAATTCTTGATTGGGCAGTAATCACTCCTGTCAAAGAATTAGGAAAAAACAACTAATTTTCAGCCCACAATGATATTTCAGTACCACGGAGAGCAACAAATCACTGCCAACAAAATTTTGTGGTACTGCCAGCCTGACTATGTATGCTATTTAGCATTCATTGACAGAGAAAAGTAACTAAATAGAAAGTAGGACAATATGGAAAAGACTTACTATACTACTGTCCAGAATTCATAAACAGAGATAAGTAAGTAGGCAGAAATCAGGACAATGTGGAAGAGTATTGGCATTCAGTTATGGCAATGTGGATTTGCTGCTTTGTAACTTCCGTGTACTTCTGCAAATCAAAAGGCAGATATGAAGTAAAATGTTAAGTGCCATCAGGAATCAATGTAAGAAGCAATTACACATACACAATCTCTCAAGATTCTTTCACTTACATATACCATATGGTCATACCTCTTTTTGAATGTGAATCTTTGGAAGGTAGAGACTGTATCATTGCTTCACAGGACAGAGTACAATATCTGGCACATAGTACATGGTTATTATTTCATTAAATATATATATTAAATTGCATAACTATGTCAAGCATGTTTCAATTGCTTATTAAAGCTTATGAATAATTCATTAGAATGGCAAAACTGTTTTCATGTTTAAGAATCTAATACTTCACTATTTAAATTTTAAACATGAATGTTTATCAAAAATAGCTCAATAGATAATACATTTTATTGGTTTTCACTTGGACTTTATTTTAAAGCTGTACTTAAAATATCTCCCTCTTATATGCAGCATTTTCTAGGGTGTTTTAATTAGTTGTTTGAGGCTTTACTCATAATTCCAGCATACTAACTATAACAACTACATCTTTTATCCAACAGATAGCTTATATCTGACTCACTGTAACTTCCTAAGACAATAATTTTACATTTGTGCATTGATGACTTATAGAGTTAGAGTGAGTCAGATATAGGGAACAAAGAAAAGTATGAAAGCGTCTTTTTAAATTTAAATATTTAAAAGGATTCCAAGCATCATATTGGATTTTCATCATAAGCCTTATTTTGCTTCACCTATCTCATTCAAAGTAATTATTTATATGTAACATAATATACTAAACAAAACTTAACTGTACCGGACAATAAAATTTTAAGTAGACAAACTAATACATTATTCAATTTTAACAGAGAAGAAGTAGAAGGTATTAAGTGGAGTGTCACAAATTTTGGTCCTGCATCCCATCTGAATATCTGGTTAGGATATGGATAAAATTCACCTATGGGGCCAAACTGATGTGAAGAGGTAATTTTCTCAATATTAAATGAAAAAAGAATGACTCATCCAGTAGGAAAAGTTGACTACCATTAACTATGAAGAATTTTGTGAAACTTACCTAAATAAATAAAGGGATATTCTTTATTTTAAAATATTAGAAGTTCATATTATAGTACAGATTAAATATAAGAATATAACATATTGGAATTTTTCATTAGCCTAGAATGCATAACAGTCCATTAATTCAGATGTATGTAGTAATTATCTTATGTATATGAAAAGGAACCATACAAATATATTTATGCTATAAAATACATCATATGTATATTTCTTTGGAAAATATAAAGCATTTTACAAATGTAAGGTATAGTAAAATAAGAATAGTATTAAAATTTAACACATAAAAAGGAAAAATTATAGAATATATAAATGATATGCCTAATTTATTAGTGTTAGGAAAGAAATATTAGGGTGGAATATGTAGCACTGTTTTGAAGTACTATTGCCTTGAAATAGTTATCAGTATAATCCAAAAGCAATGAAATCTATTAGCCACAAACAACATAGTATTATTCTCTCCATGAAGAATTCCATAAACATGGGAATTCACCCTTCACAATTTATAGTATAGGATATTAAGAGTTACTCAAATTTATAAAGAAATAGAATTGAAAACATTTAAATGTATTTTTGCTCCAAGATATATGAAACAGTTCTGCAAGATTTTTTTCCAGGCCTTTAGTTATATCAACTTGACTGACACCTTTGTGCTACTTCTCTGAACAAAAGGTTATTATATAAGCATGTGTGTACGTGTGTGTGAATCTTTAAACTATAGTACAATTTATTTTTAAGAAGCAAATACCCAGAGCTGTCTTTCTAAGTGTGTAATTGCTATAAGATTATTGAATTTGAAAAGTTAGCTTTTATAGCCACCTCTCATAAAACATACAATAGGACTAAATATGTCATGTGACACATATGTTGTTATATTACCTTTTGGGGTTAGAGTGGTTAAAAGTAAAAACTGAAAATAGTACTTCCTCCCCACCAGTCTGCAAACCATGTGAGCCACCATTAGCTAGATTTTAAAAATTGGTATGAGACTTAGTGTCATGGCCTCTAGGCATCCATTAAAGAAAGGAGGCTGGGCACGATGGCTCACGCCTGTAATCCCAGTGCTTTGGGATGTTGAGGTGGACAGATCACCACCTGAGGTCTGGAGTTCATGACCAGACTGGCCAACATGGCGAAACTCTCTACTAAACATCTCTACTAAAATCACAAAAATTAGCTGGGCATGGTGGCAGGCACCTGTAATGCAAGCTACTCAGGAGGCTGAGGCAGGAGAATTGCTTGAACCTGGGAGGCAGAGGTTGCGGTGAGCCAGGATCGTATGATTGCACTCCAGCCTGGGCAACAAGAGCGAAATTCCATATCAAAAAATAAAAAATAAAAATAAAGAAAAAGAAAAAAGCATAGAAAAAGTAAACTGTACTAGAATCAGCTTTTAAAAAGCAGAACTTATATTTTTATTTTCATCACAAACTATAGAAAATAGTAAATGAATAATTCTCATTTTCATTCACCAGTCTACACAAAGTTGTCATTTTATTTGTCTAAATACCACATTCCTTCTCAGGCCAAGGGTCCACAAACTAACTGTAGACTTTAAAACAGACATGGAATAAATATCCAATTCTGCCATTTCACAGCTATATGACATTGGGTATGTACCCCTCTGAGAAGTAGTTATTTTGTTGGTAAAATAAGTATACACTACATATAATAATAGATATTTTGAGAATTAAATGATGCAGTATATGGAGGTTCCCTAGTATATTACCTTGCTTAGACTAGGTACTCAGCAAATGGTAGCTATGTCTAAGTCCTTGCATTTTTAAAAGGCACTGCTGTCATTTCCAAAATATAAAAGAGGCTTAAGTTGGATCCAGGAAGGTTTCATGCTCCTTGCTGTGGGGAAAATTTAGGAATAGCAGTCCAGGTGATCAGAACTTTTTGGATACATATCACTGCTCTCACTGCTTTTTGCCTCCTCAAATCCCTAAACTCAGTAATGATCCTAACTTAGAATCAAAATAAACATTGGTACTATGAGAGCTCCTTCTCCTGCTCCTAGACCTAATTACTACTCCTATCATTTGCATTTGTCCTCTGTGTGAGTATCATACACACAATCATGCATCGGCACACATATGCACACAGATTCCTACTTAAAATGTAAGCCCCAGGGACTTTTGTCACGTTGGTCATAGAAATATCCCTAATAGATAGAATGGAGTGCCTCCCACTTAATGAGAGCCCGATAAATAGCATGGGTCATCATATAGTTCTATATTTTTGTCTCCTAAATAACCACTTTGTAGTTAGGAAGTGAATGCTCCTCTCTGTGGAGAAGACCGTCTTCCCAACAACCACCTGCTGACCCCTCCATAAGCTTTGCATATGGATAGAAGTCAATTGATTTGGTCCTAAATAGTAAAAGAGGATAGAAGTCAACTGATTTGGTCCTAAATAGTCAAGCAACTATATCCCCTATCCCTCGATTGTTTTGATTTTTGCTTAGCTCACTAGGGCAAGTACAAAGATGTCCTAAAGTGGCTAATATATGAAAGAGAAGGAAAAGAAGGAACGGGAATAGAAGCATGATCTGTGTGTCAGGACTCAAAGCACTTTGATAGTAACTTCAACATTTTGAAAATTCAGAATTCTTCTTTACAAAGCATTATTTTATCATAATATTTTGCCTTTTGGCAACCCAATTTCCAGAGTTTCAGAAGAAAGTACAAAACGTCTGAATAAATTCATGTATTTGAAAGTAACTTACTTTCAATACATGAATACATGAAAGTAATTTACTTTCAAATTATCTTACTTTATTGAGAAGTGGATTATATAGGACTTCTTTATTCACCTTCAAAAAAAATCTACCTTTTAGTGATTGACATTTTTGTTATTAGTAACAATGAAAAGAGGAACCAATTTTATACATGTAAATTATGAATCCTATTTGGGTAGGATTCTCAGCCAATTATTCTGACTATTAATGCTGAATGTATGATAGTATTTACTACAAGTCTTTGTAAAGTCTTCCATTAAAAAGTATAGAAGTGATAACTTCTAGATTTTTAAGTAAATATGTACTCTTTACATCAAAATTTAGGTGGATATTTCAGTTACATCTAGAAAGTTGTCTCCAATTTGTATTTCATAGCCACCATCTTTGTGGTTCAGGGTAAATACATGTGTCTGCTTTTTTCCTCCTAATGTTAAAGAAAAGTTGGACAATGTTATACTTGTCTATTTATTTTTCCTATTTGTCTTTTCTACTAAGGGAAATATTTATGAAACAATTTGTTATATTTTAAGACTCAGGACAGAAAAATGAAAGCCAGCACCAAAAGGTATGAAGTCAGTAAGGAGAGAAATCAAGCCAGATCCTGGTTTGAGATTCATTCGTTTATGAAGAAAAGACTTAGCACAAAGAACAGTCGAAAGGGTTAGGAACAGTATTCTAGTAACAGAATTGATTCCAGCTAAAAATCTGTAGATATAGATTGTGTGTATGAGTATCTTCGCGTGTTAGAAAACAAAACAAAATTAATCCAACATTAGAAAATTAGGATATTTATTAGGATACTACATATTTGGTTTCTCTTAAAATTAGATGTAGAAAAATTGAACCTACTTTGCCAAATGCAAAAGAAGCTAAACGAACCAAGAGGCCATCATTTCTCACATGGATTATTCTACAGTAGTACACCCTCTTCCCAGGGAAGAAGTTCCAAGACCTCCAGTGGATGCGTGAAACTGCAGATAGTACTTAACCTTATGCCATATAAAAACCCATGTACTTGGCCAGACACGTGGCTCATGCCTGTAATCCCAGCACTTTAGGAGGCCAAGGCGGGCAGATCACCTGAGGCCAGGAGTTCGAGACCAGCCTGGCCAATATGGCGAAATCCCATCTCTACTAAAAAATACAAAAATTAGTTGGGCATAGTGGCAGGCACCTGTAATCCCAGCTACTAGGGAGGCTGAGGCAGGAGAATTGCTTGAACCCAGGAGGCGGAGGTTGCAGCGAGCCGAGATCATGCCACAGTACTCCAGCCTGGGCAACAAAGTGAGACTCTGTCTCAAAAAATAATAACAATAATAATAAATAAATTTAAAAACCTGTAAACTAAGCTTTTTCTATACACACATACCAATGATAAAGTTTAATTTCTAAATCAAGAACATTAAGTGATTAACAACAGAAACTGATAATTAGAGTAATTGTGACAATACACTGAAATAAATGTTATATAAATATGATCTCTCTCTCTCAGAATGGTCTTATTTTACTGTACTCACCTACTTTTGGACTGCAGTGAACCAGAGGTAACTGAAAGCATGTGCAACTGAAACCAAAAATAAGAGGGGACTACTGTAATCACCTTCTGTTTCTCTCCCTGCCCTCCTTGAATCTGTTCTTAAACCCAAGTTAGATCTTACTACCACTCTGCTTAAAACCCTGAACGCCTCCACATCCCAGTCTGAGTAAATATCAGAGTCCTTTCAGTGGCCTATCTCTGACCCTTTCTTACTCTGCTTCAATCACACTGGCCTCCATGCTAGTTATCAAACATTGGGGCCTACTTGTGCCTTAGGGCCTTTGCATTTTCTGTCCCCTCTTCCTATGACACACTTATCCCATATAGTTGCTCTTCATTCAAGACTTGACTTAAATGTCATCTTCTCAGTAAAAACTAACCACTTAATTTAAGATCACCTAATTTATACCTTGATACGCCTATCTCTCTTTCCTAGTTGATTTTCCTCCATGGTTATTACCTCCTATAGATTTTACTTATATATCCTATTTATTCTCTGTGTTCACTCCTATTATAGAGGCAGTTTTAAATTAACATAATAAATCTTCATGTATTTCACTTCTTACTACGTCCCCTGCTCTAAGACTCATACCTGGCACATAAGTCTTACTCTGAAAGTTGGTCTCAATGAATAAGTTATGGGCATGATTATTTTCCCCATTTGGCTAATGAGGAAACTGGAAGCAAGAGTTACATAGTTTGCTCAGGATCACATATCTAAAAAAATTAAAATCCTGTATTTAAATGCTGGCAGTCCAACATCAGTTCTCAATCTTTTAATCACCAAGTTTCAAATATATCAAGAAGAGGTATGTGATTTTCAAGAAAAAGTTTTAAAAAAATATATGTGTGGAAGTGCAGAATATTCCTATGTGAATAAATATGCAAAGATTTTTCCATAACTCGTCTGCCCTCTGTAAAAACAAAAGATCATTACCTTTGATCTAAGTGGTTAAACCAGAGATGAAATCAATGATTTTTTACAAGTGCTTTGGCCCTGTTGCTTCTCTCACAGCTGCCTACTTGGTTCTCCTGCCCCATTTTCCCTGGATTTGGATTAGATTATGCGATACAGATTTTTTTTTTGAAATTACAGTGACTTCATTATTCCCTTCCTTAAAACATGAATTAACTTATGTCTTGAACTATAACATAAATAGAGAAAAGTTCACAAATCACATGTGCATAAATCCTTGTATCGGTGGTACACTGGTAAATATATAACAACCAGCTCCTCCACTGGAAAAGAAAAACATGCCGCATTGAAAAAACTCAATTTTCACAGTGTGAACGCTCCCAATATGGCTAATTTCAAATTACCAAGTTGACATCGATCAGCCTGCAAAATTTGAAAAACTTAACAATCCTTACACATTGATGCAAGCTGGCTATAGCATATCACTAAAAACCAAGTCCCACCATAAAATTCCCTTCACAGTTTCCCAAAGGTAACCAGTATCCCAATTTCTAACACCTATTTTGAACTTAATATAAAGGAATTATTCACACTCCTTTGCATATACTTTTTTTTGCCCAATTCTGTGTTCATGAGATATATCCATATGTTGCAGTAGTTCATTTTTAGTGCAGTATACTATCCCATCCAGTACTATAATTTATAGATCCACGTTAGAGTTGACAATCATTTGAATTGTTTCTAGTATTGGTTATTATCAGTGATATTGTTATAAAAATTCTGATACTTGTCCTTAGTTTAACACATGTACTCATTTATGTGGTGTAGATTCCTAGGAAAAGAACTGCCCAATCAAAGGATAAATCAACTTTATTAGAAACTGTCAACAATTGTTCAAATGTAATTGTTTAAATTTTCACTATTGTTCAGTGTATAGAAATTCCAGTTTCTCCATACCTTCACCTAGACAAGAAATTTTGTCTTTTCAGATTTTATGCATTCAGTTCTGATTTACCTCATTTTGATTTCAGTTTGCATTTTCCTGATGACTGGTGAGATTGAGCATATTTTCACATGCTTATTGAAACATTTGGATAGTCTCTTTTGTGAAATGGTCTATTCAAATCTTAGATCCATGTTTTAATGTTGGTTGTTTGCAGTCTTTTATATATTCTGAATACTAGACCTTTATTGATCACGTGTGTTAAAAATATCTTCCACTCTGGGTCTTGTATTTTAATGTTCTTAACGGGAATTCTTAATGAACAGAAGTTTCCCACTTTAAAACAATCTATTTACCTACCTACCTACCAGTCATCTGTATTTCTATCTACCTATCTATTGCAGCTTTATTGAGATACAATTTATAACACTTACAATGCACTCGTTTAAACTGTATAGCAAAATAATTTTTAATATATTCACAGAGCTGTGTAACCATCACCACAACTATGTCTAGAACATTTTCATCACCCCCAAATAAATTCCATATTCATCTGTAATCCCTCCCTATATCCTCCATGCCTCACAAGGCTTAGACGACCACAAATATTTTTTCTATCTCTACATATTTGCCTATTCTGCACTTTTCACAAAAATGGAACCATAACACTGTGCGATCATTTGTGAGGTTTCTTTAATATAATGTTTTCAAGGTTCATCCATGTTGTACTATGCATCAGCACTTACTCCTTTTTATAGATGAAAAATATTTAATCAGATAAATATACCACATTTTATTCATTCCTTCAACATTTAGGTTATTTCCACTGTTTTGGTTATTATGAAAAATGCTGCTATGAACATTCACATATAAGTATTTGTGTGGACGTATGTCTTCATTTTTCTTGTGTATATGCCTAGGAGTGAAATTTCTGGGTTGTGTGGTAACTTCATTTAATATTTTTAGGAATTGCCAGACTCATTTCTAAAGCAGCTGTGTCATTTTATAGCCCCACCAGCAATGTATAAGGTTTACAATTTCTCTACATCCTGGACAATACTTACTATGATGTCCTTTTGATTATAGCCATCCTAATGGGTGAAAAGTGGTGTCTCATTGTGGCTTTGATGTGCATTTCTCTGATGACTAATGTTGAGCATTTGAGCATTTTTCCATGTGCTTGTTGACATTTGCAATCTTCTTTGGAGTAATGCCTAGCCAGGTATTTTGCCCATTTTTGTTGTTGTTTTGTTTTTTTCTTGCCTGTTTTGCATCAGATTACTTTTCATTATTCAATTATAAAAGTTCTCAATTCTTTGTTTTATGTTTAATGCATTAGGTGTCCATTTAAAGAATATTTTCCCTACCTATAGGTTATAAATATGTTCTCCCATGTTAAATTTCTAGAAGGATTACTTACTTACCTTTGACACTTGAATCTGTAATAAGTTGCAATTAATTTTTGTGTATGGTGTGTGTTAAAATTAACTTTTTCCATATGAATATTTAATTATTTCAGCAGCATTACTAGGAAACTATTCTATTTCTTACTGTTCCACATTTCCAACTTTGTCACAAATCTAGTAAGCATATACACGTAAGCTTGTTTGTGGAATCTATATCATTTATATACATGTAGGCTTGTTTATATACATGTTGGCTCATTTATGGAATTCATATCATTACAAGATCAACTTTCTATGCTTGCTACAATATCCCATTGTCAAAATTAATGTAGAATGATAATGTTTTTGTTCCTGTAGTGGAAGTTGTTCATTTCTCTTCCTCTCCAAAATTGAACTGATTATTTTGGCCGTTTGCATTTATGTATATATGTTAGAGGCAGTGTGTTAGTTTCCACCAAAAAATTTTCTTTTTTGAAGCAAAAATTTATTGAAACCATAAATTAATTTGTGGAGAGTTGATATCTTTAAAATATTGATTTTTTTAACATAACATAGTATATGTTTCCATTTATTATGTTTCTTTGCCTTATTTTAATTATATTTGAAGTTGTCTTTGAAAAGGTGTCTTATATTTTTTGTTACATTCTAATAAATTTTTTGGGTTTTTTTTTTTAATTTAAGAAATTAATGCTTTTAATACACACAAAAATACTGCTGTA